>NC_047136.2:20709242-21070166 GCF_009829125.3 Periophthalmus magnuspinnatus
CACATATACATGTCCTCTCGCTGGTATAAACATGAGCACACACACACATCCTCTCGCTGGTATAAACATGAGCACACACACACCTCCTCTCACTGGTATAAACATGAGTGCACACGTCTCGCTCGTTTTCTGTTTTTATTCTAAAGATTTGTTTCATTTTTCCTGATTTTCTTTGACGTTGTGTATTATTAAAGAGACTATTTGCCTTGTGCCATGTGTTTAAATGGTTACAAGCAGTTCTTAATGTTTCCAATTTACTGGTAAAGTGCTTTCTAATTAACCATAATTACTACGGCTTTACCCAATTACCATAATTAGCCGTTATAAATAACATGATTCGAGCCTTGTTAGAAACGCAACTGGAAAAAACACGAATGAGAAAAACTCAACTGAAAAAACTGAAAAAGTGAAGACGTGAACGACCCCGTTTAGACCAGATATAAGACTTTAAAAGTTTGGCCTGAGACATGAACAAAATATGAGTCTGCACAACTGGAAATGATCATTTTACACACACACACACACACACACCCCCACACACACATATATACACATACACACATGCACACACACTAACGCCCACACACAAACACACACACACAAATGCACACAAATGCAGACACACACATACAAATGCAGAAACACACACACAAACACGCACACACACAAACACAGACACGCACACACAAATGCAGACACATACACACACAAATGCAGACACAAACACACACAAATGCAGACACAAACACACTTACACACACAAATGCAGACACAAACACACATACACACACAAATGCAGACACAAACACACACAAATGCAGACACAAACACACATACACACACAAATGCAGGCACACACGTGTCACATATACACACACACAGACTTGTACACAGACTCGCACACAGACAAACACACACCGACAAACGCAGATACGGACAGACACAGGCACACACGATATAAATGCACACATATACACACACACATACATGCACACGCATAGACACATACACACAGAGAGACACACACACAGACATACAGAGACACATGCACACACATAGGCATACACACACATATACATGTACAGTTACATCCCACTGCAAAGAGAATCTGTTTATATGTGAATATGATGAATATAAACTGCACGGGTTTAGCCTCAAACTAGAGCTTTATTTGAGAAAGTGTAAAAAAATAAAAAAATAAAATAGTAGACAATGTGATTACTTAATAGAAAATATCCTAGAAAAGTCCTGGAAAAGTCTTGGAAAAATTTGATTGTACACTTTAAATTATCCTTCCCTTATATTTACTATTTGTTTAATAATTATAATTAAATGTTGTTTTTTCACTAAATCAGTCCCATCCTCCCTCTCTGCTAAAGTCGTCGTCTCTGTTCTTCTGTGTTGTTGTGTGTGTTTAAGGCCTCTCTCACATCTACCCTACTTCACTATTGTTTCCTCCATGTTAAACTCCCTAAGGACCCTCTCACATTTGGCTAATCCCAATTCTGTCAAACCCCCTCGATCCTTGTCTCCTTTCCTTCGTCCCTTCCTTCCTGTCTTGCTTCCTTGGTTCCTTCCTTGGTCTCATCTCGTCTCCTTGTCTCCTGTCTTAAGGACACTAGCTTAAGGTGATATATTGTGACAGATCGGGTCATGACTTTGTCCATAAACCAGATTACAAGAGACGTGATAAAACACACCTCCCCCAGGACTAAACCAGGACTGAACCAGGACTGAACCAGGACTAAACCAGGACTAAACCAGGACTAAACCAGGACTAAACCAGAACTGAACCAGGACTAAACCAGGACTGAACCAGGACTGAACCAGGACTAAACCAGGACTGAACCAGGACTAAACCAGGACTGAACCAGGACTGAACCAGGACTAAACCAGGACTGAACCAGGACTAAACCAGAACTGAACCAGGACTGAACCAGGACTGAACCAGGACTGAACCAGGACTAAACCAGGACTGAACCAGGACTAAACCAGGACTGAACCAGGACTAAACCAGGACTAAACCAGGACTAAACCAGGACTAAACCAGAACTGAACCAGGACTAAACCAGGACTGAACCAGGACTGAACCAGGACTAAACCAGGACTGAACCAGGACTAAACCAGGACTGAACCAGGACTGAACCAGGACTGAACCAGGACTGAACCAGGACTAAACCAGAACTGAACCAGGACTGAACCAGGACTGAACCAGGACTGAACCAGGACTAAACCAGGACTGAACCAGGACTAAACCAGGACTGAACCAGGACTAAACCAGGACTGAACCAGGACTGAACCAGGACTAAACCAGGACTGAACCAGGACTAAACCAGGACTAAACCAGGACTGAACCAGGACTCAACCAGGACTCAACCAGGACTCAACCAGGACTCAACCAGGACTCAACCAGGACTAAACCAGGACTAAACCAGGTCTAAATCAGGTTTAAACCTGGTTTAGACCTGGTTTAGTCCTGGTTTAGTCCTAGTTTAGATCTGTTTTAGACCTGTTATAGTCCTGGTTTAGACTTGGTTTAGATCCAGTGGCTCTGGTAAAGCCAGTTCTTTTCTTTGGTGGTATTTCCTGAGACATTTGAGAATCTGTTCTATTCTCTCCTCGACAGGTGAACTTTTGCCAATCTCATGTCTTGTCCAATCATAAATATGTATTTATCAGACACATGTCCCCTCGTTCCCCTCCTCTGTCCTCCCTCTCTCCTCTCCTCTGTCCTCCCTCCCTCTCTCCTCTCTCCTCTTCTCCCTCTCTCCTCTCTCTCTCCTCTTTCTCACCTCCTCTCTCCTCCCTCTCTCCTCTCCTCTCGTCTCCTCCCTCTCTCCTCTCGCTCTCCTTCCTCTCTCCTCTCCTTCCTCTCTCCTCTCCTCCCTCTCTCCTCTCTCTCCTCTCATCCCTCTCTCCTCTCCTCTCTCTCCTCTCCTCTCTCCTCTTCCTCCCTCTCTCCTCTCTCCTCTCCTCCCTCTCTCCTCCCTCTCTCCTCTCTCTCTCCTCTCCTCCCTCTCTCTCCTCTCTCCTCTTCCTCCCTCTCTCCTCTCTCTCTCCTCTTCCTCCCTCTCTCCTCTCTCCTCTTCCTCCCTCTCTCTCTCTCTCCTCTCCTCCCTCTCTCCTCTCTCCTCTTCCTCCCTCTCTCCTCTCTCCTCTTCCTCCCTCTCTCCTCTTCTCTCCTCTTATCACTCCGAGCGTTCCTTATCTCTCTGAATCTCCGTGTTATTTGCGTCGTTTGCGTCGCTCGGGACCAAAGCCGCTCACATCTTCATCTGTTTGTGTTTTTCAGACAATGCGGCTACAGCAAGGCGTCTCAAGAGGGCGACGAGGAGCTCTACTTTCAGTGTAAGTGACGACATTGACGGCTCTATCGCAGAAGAAGAGCGAGAGGGAGCGGGGAATCAGGGAGCGACATGGGAATACCGCTGTTTACCGTGTGTTCAGTGTGTCGGACAAATTGGGTCGTGTTTGGATCTTTTTTTGCTACTTAACTGTGTATATTTAATAGCATCGTTTACTGTTCCTAGTCCAATTTTAGGTACAATTTGAGGTACAATTGGCCAAAAATGGTTAAAAACTTGAGTGTGCGCTGCCTCTGGTGGTCACTGCGATTTCAAGTACTACGTGATATCACACAGGACTGCCCTGATCACAGCCAGCCCCTTATCCTGCACTACTCTGGCCTGCATTTGTATCTATAGTCACTCGTCTACCACTCCTCCTTCTCTCCATCCCTCACTCCTCCAGCCCCCTCTCACCATCTCTCTCTAGCTCTTCTCCAGCCCTCTCTTCTTCCTGGGCCCTCCACACCTCTCTCCTCATCCCTCTCTCCTTCTCCCTCTCTTCTGCTCTCACTCCACTACATTATCTCGTGCCTCTGTGAGTATCATATCTCTCTCCTCTCATCCTCCTTCTCTCCTCTCCTCCTCCCTCTCTCCTCCTCCTCTTCTGATCCTTCTCTCTCATATCTCTGTGTATCATACCTCCTCTCCTCCTCTCCCTCTCTTCTGCTCCGTTCTCCTCTCTCCTCATCCCTCTCTCGTGTCTCTCTGTGTATCATCTCTCCTCCTCCTCTCTCCTCATCCCTCTCTCGTGTCTCTCTGTGTATCATCTCTCCTCCTCCTCTCTCCTCATCCCTCTCTCGTGCCTCTCTGTGTATCATCTCTCCTCTCCTCCTCCTCTCTCCTCATCCCTCTCTCTTGCCTCTCTGTGTATCATCTCTCCTCCTCTCCTCCTCCTCTCTCCTCATCCCTCTCTCGTGCCTCTCTGTGTATCATCTCTCCTCTCCTCCTCCTCTCTCCTCATCTCTCTCTCGTGCCTCTCTGTGTATCATCTCTCCTCCTCTCCTCCTCCTCTCTCCTCACCCCTCTCTGTGTATCATCTCTCCTCCTCCTCTCTCCTCATCCCTCTCTCGTGCCTCTGTGTATCATCTCTCCTCTCCTCCTCCTCTCTCCTCATCCCTCTCTCGTGCCTCTCTGTGTATCATCTCTCCTCCTCCTCTCTCCTCATCCCTCTCTCGTGCCTCTCTGTGTATCATCTCTCCTCTCCTCCTCCTCTCTCCTCATCCCTCTCTCGTGCCTCTCTGTGTATCATCTCTCCTCCTCCTCTCTCCTCATCCCTCTCTCGTGCCTCTCTGTGTATCATCTCTCCTCCTCCTCTCTCCTCATCCCTCTCTCGTGCCTCTCTGTGTATCATTTCTCCTCTCCTCCTCCTCTCCCCTCATCCCTCTCTCGTGCCTCTCTGTGTATCATCTCTCCTCTCCTCCTCCTCTCTCCTCATCCCTCTCTCGTGCCTCTCTGTGTATCATCTCTCCTCTCCTCCTCCTCTCTCCTCATCCCTCTCTCGTGCCTCTCTGTGTATCATCTCTCCTCTCCTCCTCCTCTCTCCTCATCCCTCTCTCGTGCCTCTCTGTGTATCATCTCTCCTCTCCTCCTCCTCTCTCCTCATCCCTCTCTCTTGCCTCTCTGTGTATCATCTCTCCTCCTCTCCTCCTCCTCTCTCCTCATCCCTCTCTCGTGCCTCTCTGTGTATCATCTCTCCTCTCCTCCTCCTCTCTCCTCATCTCTCTCTCGTGCCTCTCTGTGTATCATCTCTCCTCCTCTCCTCCTCCTCTCTCCTCACCCCTCTCTGTGTATCATCTCTCCTCCTCCTCTCTCCTCATCCCTCTCTCGTGCATCTCTGTGTATCATCTCTCCTCTCCTCCTCCTCTCTCCTCATCCCTCTCTCGTGCCTCTCTGTGTATCATCTCTCCTCTCCTCCTCCTCTCTCCTCATCCCTCTCTCGTGCCTCTCTATGTATCATCTCTCCTCCTCCTCTCTCCTCATCCCTCTCTCGTGTCTCTCTGTGTATCATCTCTCCTCTCCTCCTCCTCTCTCCTCATCCCTCTCTCGTGCCTCTCTGTGTATCATCTCTCCTCCTCCTCTCTCCTCATCCCTCTCTCGTGCCTCTCTGTGTATCATCTCTCCTCTCCTCCTCCTCTCTCCTCATCCCTCTCTCGTGCCTCTCTGTGTATCATCTCTCCTCCTCCTCTCTCCTCATCCCTCTCTCGTGCCTCTCTGTGTATCATCTCTCCTCCTCCTCTCCCCTCATCCCTCTCTCGTGCCTCTCTGTGTATCATTTCTCCTCTCCTCCTCCTCTCCCCTCATCCCTCTCTCGTGCCTCTCTGTGTATCATCTCTCCTCTCCTCCTCCTCTCTCCTCATCCCTCTCTCGTGCCTCTCTGTGTATCATCTCTCCTCTCCTCCTCCTCTCCCCTCATCCCTCTCTCGTGCCTCTCTGTGTATCATCTCTCCTCCTCCTCTCTCCTCATCCCTCTCTCGTGCCTCTCTGTGTATCATCTCTCCTCCTCCTCTCTCCTCATCCCTCTCTCGTGCCTCTCTGTGTATCATCTCTCCTCTCCTCCTCCTCTCTCCTCATCCCTCTCTCGTGCCTCTCTGTGTATCATCTCTCCTCTCCTCCTCTCTCCTCATCCCTCTCTCGTGTCTCTCTGTGTATCATCTCTCCTCTCCTCCTCCTCTCTCCTCATCCCTCTCTCGTGCCTCTCTGTGTATCATCTCTCCTCTCCTCCTCCTCTCTCCTCATCCCTCTCTCGTGCCTCTCTGTGTATCATCTCTCCTCTCTCCTCCTCCTCTCTCCTCATCCCTCTCTTGTGTCTCTCTGTGTATCATCTCTCCTCCTCCTCTCTCCTCATCCCTCTCTTGTGTCTCTCTGTGTATCATCTCTCCTCCTCCTCTCTCCTCATCCCTCTCTCGTGCCTCTCTGTGTATCATCTCTCCTCTCCTCCTCCTCTCTCCTCATCCCTCTCTCGTGCCTCTCTGTGTATCATCTCTCCTCTCTCCTCCTCCTCTCTCCTCATCCCTCTCTTGTGTCTCTCTGTGTATCATCTCTCCTCCTCCTCTCTCCTCATCCCTCTCTCGTGCCTCTCTGTGTATCATCTCTCCTCTCCTCCTGTCTCCTCATCCCTCTCTCGTGTCTCTCTGTGTATCATCTCTCCTCTCCTCCTCCTCTCTCCTCATCCCTCTCTCGTGCCTCTCTGTGTATCATCTCTCCTCTCCTCCTCCTCTCTCCTCATCCCTCTCTCGTGCCTCTCTGTGTATCATCTCTCCTCTCTCCTCCTCCTCTCTCCTCATCCCTCTCTCGTGCCTCTCTGTGTATCATCTCTCCTCTCCTCCTCCTCTCTCCTCATCCCTCTCTCGTGTCTCTCTGTGTATCATCTCTCCTCTCCTCCTCCTCTCTCCTCATCCCTCTCTCGTGCCTCTCTGTGTATCATCTCTCCTCTCCTCCTCCTCTCTCCTCATCCCTGTCTCGTGCCTCTCTGTGTATCATCTCTCCTCTCCTCCTCCTCTCTCCTCATCCCTCTCTCGTGCCTCTCTGTGTATCATCTCTCCTCTCCTCCTCCTCTCTCCTCATCCCTCTCTCTCGTGTCTCTCTGTGTATCATCTCTCCTCCTCCTCTCTCCTCATCCCTCTCTCGTGCCTCTCTGTGTATCATCTCTCCTCCTCCTCTCTCCTCATCCCTCTCTCGTGCCTCTCTGTGTATCATCTCTCCTCCTCCTCTCTCCTCATCCCTCTCTCGTGCCTCTCTGTGTATCATCTCTCCTCATCCCTCTCTCGTGCCTCTCTGTGTATCACCTCTCCTCTCCTCCTCCTCTCTCCTCATCCCTCTCTCGTGCCTCTCTGTGTATCATCTCTCCTCTCCTCCTCCTCTCTCCTCATCCCTCTCTCATGCCTCTCTGTGTATCATCTCTCCTCTCCTCCTCCTCTCTCCTCATCCCTCTCTCGTGCCTCTCTGTGTATCACCTCTCCTCTCCTCCTCCTCTCTCCTCATCCCTCTCTCGTGCCTCTCTGTGTATCACCTCTCCTCTCCTCCTCCTCTCTCCTCATCCCTCTCTCGTGCCTCTCTGTGTATCATCTCTCCTCTCCTCCTCCTCTCTCCTCATCCCTCTCTCGTGCCTCTCTGTGTATCACCTCTCCTCTCCTCCTCCTCTCTCCTCATCCCTCTCTCGTGCCTCTCTGTGTATCACCTCTCCTCTCCTCCTCCTCTCTCCTCATCCCTCTCTTGTGCCTCTCTGTGTATCACCTCTCCTCTCCTCCTCCTCTCTCCTCATCCCTCTCTCGTGCCTCTCTGTGTATCACCTCTCCTCTCCTCCTCCTCTCTCCTCATCCCTCTCTCGTGCCTCTCTGTGTATCATCTCTCCTCCTCTCTCCTCATCCCTCTCTCGTGCCTCTCTGTGTATCATCTCTCCTCTCCTCCTCCTCTCTCCTCATCCCTCTCTCGTGCCTCTCTGTGTATCATCTCTCCTCCTCCTCTCTCCTCATCCCTCTCTCGTGCCTCTCTGTGTATCATCTCTCCTCCTCCTCTCTCCTCATCCCTCTCTCGTGCCTCTCTGTGTATCATCTCTCCTCCTCCTCTCTCCTCATCCCTCTCTCGTGCCTCTCTGTGTATCATCTCTCCTCCTCTCTCCTCATCCCTCTCTTGTGCCTCTCTGTGTATCATCTCTCCTCTCCTCCTCCTCTCTCCTCATCCCTCTCTCGTGCCTCTCTGTGTATCATCTCTCCTCCTCCTCTCTCCTCATCCCTCTCTCGTGCCTCTCTGTGTATCATCTCTCCTCCTCCTCTCTCCTCATCCCTCTCTCGTGCCTCTCTGTGTATCATCTCTCCTCCTCCTCTCTCCTCATCCCTCTCTCGTGCCTCTCTGTGTATCAGACTCAGTCACAGATGGAGCAGAATCCATCTCCAAATGTCCCATCTGTTCCACTCCAAATACAACCACAAATACTGTAGTCTTTCGCCTTTTAATCAAGAGAAAAGTATTACTACTGCTTCTACTACTGCTACTACTAAAACTACTATTAATACAGCTATTACTACTGCTGCGACTACTACAACTACAACTACAACTAGGCCAACCACTACTACTGCTACAAATGGCCGCCTGTTCTACTCACAGACTGTATGAAGAAGTGAACTAAGTGAGTGTGACGTCACCCACAGTGTTTGTTAACTGGAGCCAGAGCAGGAAGTGCATCATGATCACTTCCTGTTTGGGACGCGGCGGTTAGCACGTTAGCTAGGTCCATTTATATAAGTCTATGATTCTACCAGACTCTGCTGTGCACTCGCCGAGACTCTCAAATCGATACTTTCATTGATTGCGACACTGCCAACCTGTGCCACACAAACATACAAAGCAATGTGGATGAAGTGTCTTGCCCAAGGACACAACCCGACCTGAACCTGCCCAGCTCTACTTTACCTCCTAGTACAGATTTGGGTTGTTGTTTTCGGACATAATTCTGGACATTTATTGTAAAGAGAGAGAGAAACTGGACTCCTCTGTAAAATCCTGCTGTATCTGTGTTTTAAAAATCCACTGAAGCTCTGAGGTCTGAGAGTGGATCTTGAATTCTTATGTTAAAGGATGAGAGGAGAGGAGGAGAGAAAGAGAGAGAGGGAGAGAGAGAGAGAAAGAGAGAGAGAGGAGAGAAGGAGAGAGGAGGAGAGAATGAGAGAGAGGGGGAGAGAGAGAGGAGAGAAGGAGAGAGGAGGAGAGAATGAGACTAGTGTGAGTGTCTGTACTGGACACTGAGATGCCTGTATGCACATGGAAAAAGAAAAGAGAGAAAGGAGAGAGAAGGAGGAGAGAGCGGAGGAGGACAGAATAGTCTAGTATGAGTGTTGGACTCTGAGACACATGTTTACATTATCAAAGAAAGAAGGACAAGAGAGAGGAGGAGGAGAGTGAGAGGAGGACAGAATGAGTGTGTTTGTACTGGATATTTAAGCACACGCTACTGGACTTATGCACATGGAAGAAGAGAAGAGGAGAGGAAGAGAGAGGAGGAGAGGAGGAGAGAGTGAGACTAGTGTTTGTACTGGACACTGAGGCGTATGCTGCACGGACTTATGCACATGTGCACTTATGTGGTTTAGGATTTACATCACCAGAGAGAGGAGGAGAGAGAGGAGGAGAAGAATGAGAAAAAGAGGAGGAGGAGAGGGGAAGTACAGAGAAGAAGAGGAGAAGGAAAGAGGAGGAGGAGGAGAATGAGAAGACGGGGATGAGATGAGAGAACTAGGGGAAGGGGAGAGGGGAGGAGGAGGAGAGAGGGGAGAGATGAGTAGGAGGAGCAGAACGAGGACAAGAAGTGGAAAAGAGAGGGAGAAGAGAAGAAACAAAAAGTAGATAGAGGGATGAGCAGGAGGGGAAAGTCTTGTGAGCCTAATCTCCCAGCATGCCCCTCTTCTCTCTGGAGGTGCTGTAGATCTGTGTGTTCCTGATGAATTATGAGCTGCTCTGGAGCCACTGGGACTGAACCAAACAAAGACTCTGCACAACCCCCCGTAGGACGAGGCCTGAAACTGTAGGACTATTCTCTCTGTAGGACTAAACTGTAGGCCTATCCTCTCTGTAGGACTAAACTGTAGGCCTATCCTCTCTGTAGGACTAAACTGTAGACCTATCCGCTCTGCAGGACTAAACTGTAGGCCTATTCACTCTGTAGGACTAAACTGTAGGACTATCCTCTCTGTAGGACTAAAGAGCAGGCATATCCTCTCTGTAGGACTAAACTGTAGGACTATCCTCTCTGTAGGACTAAACTGTAGGACTATCCTCTCTGTAGGACTAAACTGTAGACCTATTCACTCTGTAGAACTAAGGAGTAGGCCTATCCTCTCTGTAGGACTAAACTGTAGGACTATCCTCTCTGTAGAACTAAGGAGTAGGCCTATCCTCTCTGTAGGACTAAACTGTAGGACTATCCTCTCTGTAGGACTAAAGAGTAGGCCTATCCTCTCTGTAGGACTAAAGAGTAGGCCTATCCTCTCTGTAGGACTAAACTAGGTCTATTCACTCAGTTTTTCAGATACTGAGGACTGGGCCTGTTCATTCCTGTGTCTGTTACCAAATTTGCGTCAGCCATGCTAGCTGTTAGCTTGACCTTATTTTCATTATTTTAATCACCAGAAACAGTTGTAATGTTATCTGTCAGCTGTGTTCTTAGTTTTGCCTTAATTTAAGTTAAATAGAGTTCATAAAGAAAGTTTTGGAGCGTTTATTTTTAGATAACGACACAAATAAATATGGCTATCAATATTTATTTCATGAACAAGACAACAAAAATGACAAAAAAATTATAATAATTGACCTTTTTCTCCTTAGTTTGAGGTTATTCTTGCATATCCAATCTAATTTTTATCTGTATATTTATTTATTTAAAACAACAACAACAAAACACTTTAAACCAACAAGGACCCACAATAATGAAACATGAAAAAAAATAAATAAAATAAACAGTTAAATTCTGTGCACAAGTCGCCTTCATCTACATGTCAAAGCAACAATAAAGCAGCTAATGTTTCAAGCCTAATTTAATCTTGAAAGGCCCTCAGGCAAAATCCACTAGGAAACCTCTTAACCCCGTAGCCTTTTAGCCGTATGCTAGGTTGCCGTTAGCGTGTGACCTACAAACCCACTCAGGTTCATCTGCATTTTTCATTACACCTTCGCCCCGGTTTGATCTCATGCAACAAGGAAACAAAGACCTGGCTCCTACAGGGATAAGGCATGTGGTACGCTAAAGTGCACGTTAGCAATGTTAGCGTGGAGAGAGCTAGCTTAGCGTGTGGCACAGATCTGGTCGTGTGTGGGCATTTGTGGTGATTTTGTGTAATCGTTGTGACAGGGGGAGCAGTTAACCCGGGTCTAATCACGGCTAACACATTGAAGCGTGAGGTTTTAGTGACTTAAACATGTCAGAGGAGTTAGCTTAGCACGCTTCAGTAGAACAGATGCTAATGTCCTCACGAATGCGGAGAGTGGGTTAGCAGGAGCAGGACTGAGGCTTAGCCAAAGTGTCACATGTGGGATTGAGTTTAAATGTGTCATGAGAGAGGACAAAGACAATCCAATTGAAACAAAAGGATTCATTTTTTTAAAACCGGAGTGAAGTAATTTAATCCGGGACACATGCCATGTTTGTACTAGAGATGGGCCTTAGGTTATACATGGATTTATATTGGTCTAGTAGTAGTGTAATAGCCTAAAATTTTGTATTTATTTATTTAAGATTGACAACGTGCTATTTTGAACTTCCCAGAAAAAAGCTAGCATTAGCATATACATGTACAAAATGTAGCCTAGCAATTAAATACTACGAAAAATAATTAATATAATATACAGTTTTACATTTTATTAATTTCAAAGAGGTCTCTCATCAAATGTTTATATTTGTCAGTATTTATTTTAAATTCAAATACATTAATTAAATATGAAATTGTTGACTAAATAGTAAATTTGGCTGATTAATTTATTTTAAAAAAAAGTAAGAAATTTTCAGAAATATGTACACAAAATCATGACGTAATATACAGCAGTAACTAAAACATTTTGATTCACTTATTTATTTGTTCATTCGTTCATTTTGTTCATGTGACATAGTGCCACATAACACCTTTAGGCTTGTATGTGACTTTTCAAAATATGAAGCATGAAGCTGCAATCAAACAAGCTTTTTCCCATAATGCATTGTACCAAAATATCACAAAGGTTTGTTCAGAGTTTGTTCTCAGTGCAACATGGCAATTTTCTCTTGGATGTTGATTATCATAACCAGTGTTGGGAAGTAACTGAATACATGTACTGAAAATACTTGTTCTGAATACTCATTTGAAGTACCTGTATTCTGGTGCCGTTACTTTTTCAATTGGTGGTATTCAGAATATACTTACTTTACTAAATTAAAGGAATACATGGTGGTACTTTAGCTGCAATTTTGGCTTTGAACTGCACAGTATTAGTGAGAAAAATGGAAACACAGCTCTTACAGTGTGAATGTGTGTGTCTGTGTGTGTGTCGGGGTGCGTCTGTGTGTGTGTGTCTGTGTGCCTGTGTCCATATGCATGTGTGTGCGTGTCTGCGTTAGTGTCTGTATGTATGTGTGTGTATCTGTGTGTATGTGCCAGTGTGTGTGTGTTTGTGTGTTAGCATGCGTGTGTGTCTGCATGTATGTGCGTCTGTGTATGCGTGTGTGTGTGTCTACGTGTGGGTGTGTGAGTGTTTGTGTGTGTGTCTATATGCTTGTGTGTGTGTCTGTGTATGTGCCTGCGTGTGTTTGTGTTGTTTGTATGCGTGTGTGTATGCATGTGTGTGTATGTATGTATGTGTGCGTGTGTCTGTATGCGTGTGTGTTTGTCTGTGTGTATGTGCCTGCGTGTGTGTTTCTGTGTGCGTCTGTGTGCATTTGTTTGTGTGTGTTGTGTGTGTGTATTACACTATAACAGGGGTCACCAACCCTGTGCCCGCGGGCGCCATGTCGCTCCCAAGCCCCATGAGTCGCCCACAGACCGGTTCTAAAAATAGCACATCTCACTAATGAGCTGCATCTAAAATTTAATTTTATTCTGTTGCTATTTTTTTTTTTTTTTTTTTATCACCCTTTCATTTATTTAGATTTAAAAATGACAATATCTTAAACATATGTTCATTATATGTGAAGTTTAGATAAGTTAAGGTGAACTTTGACCTACTCACTTCAAAGGTCAGTATTGTGCGCGTGACAAAACCAGTGCTCCGCTCGTGAGCGCTGTGAGGATGCGCTGAATGTTTCTTACTCCAAAACATTTTAGAAAATAAAGAGATCACTTTCACAACGATTTAAGACTGTAAAAGAAACCTGCGCTTATCTCATCTGTGGAGCGACTGTGGTGACGGCAAAGCGGCACAATGTGGAGGGACACGTCACTACGTCTCACAAAGCTCCACACTAACTACCCACGGGGACGCGCACTCCCCACGGGGACGCGCACTCCCCACGGAGACGCGCACTCCCCACGGAGACGCGCACTCCCCACGGGGACGCGCACTCCCCACGGAGACGCGCACTCCCCACGGAGACGCGCACTCCCCACGGAGACGCGCACTCCCCACTGGGACGCGCACTCCCCACGGAGACGCACACTATGGGCAGAACAAGCCCAGAGCTAAACGCAGCTTTGGGTAAACAACAGGCTATAAAAAATATGTAATCTTATTTTTCTTTAACATTACATAATTGATAACTTTATGAAACATGGTGCAATGTATATTATTTATGTTTTGTTAAAAAGGTTTGTCAGTGGATAGTGAAAATGGGACACTTTTCCTATGAGATGTAGTGATGTAAGTGTCATCTGGAAATTTAACAATTACTAAGATTAGTAAAGTTAAAGTGCTGAATACTGATATCTGTTTCCCTCCTTGCTCATTGTTGATAATTATTTTGAGAAATCATTAATGTGATCAGTGTCTTTTAACATGATCAGTGTGTTCACATAGATGATTATCATTTATCATTATTAATAATGTATAACTAAAGGCAAACTGAGAAAATTTGTTATTTCAGAAGAGCGTCTCAAACTGGTCGCCCTTCGTATGACTCAGTGCCCATAAAGTAGCTCTCAGGTTAAAAAAGGTTGGTGACCCCTGCACTATAATATAATGCAACTCATGTAAAAGTATTTAGAGTATTCAGAACACAGTACTCTGATTGGTCCATGTAACAGAATAAGTTACAAAACGCATTTAAATGTGAGTATTCAGTATTGTGTAACTAAATATGTTTTCACAGTATTCCTCCATCACTGGCTTTAACTAAACACAACACATTACCTCCTCCATTCCCAGTGGTCATTTCTGTTTCCTCTTTGACAAAACTCCTCTTCGATCCTCCACTTAGCTTCAGCCTTAAATAGAAGCCATTTTCTTACTCATATAATCTCACATACATATCCACACATCCACAGACCCAGAGCCGCGAGAGGCCGCCGCAGACCGATCGATACCCCGTTATGAGGCTCCTCTCTAGGCTAGCCGCTCGATCCGCAGCCTTAATCACATCTCGCTCTCTCTAAGGCTTCCAGCGCATTTTCCTGGAAGCGCGGAGCCGATGCGCGATTACGGAGGTCAGGCTGGAGTAATTGAAAGTATAGCCGCCGCTCGTGGTTATTATGGGCTGTCGGAGAGTTTATTTGGCGGTCGTTAGCGCATTGGGCAGTTTATAAAGACAAACAAGGGGAGATATTGAGAGCTGAGGAGGGGCTTGTTCACATGAAGTCACAGTCGGCCCATAACATAGAAATGACAGCTAGCGTTAGCGGCGTTGCTAATGGGGTGGTGTGTTGTAGTGGACACGTGTATGTATTTGACAGGAGTTTAAAACATGGTGGAGGATTTGTGGGATTACCACAATTTTCTGAAAAGATGCAGATTATTGAAATATGAAAGAAAGAAAGCTTTCTTTTTTTTAATTAATTTATTTATGTTTTGATGGGAATGTATAATAACAGCATTACAAGAGCATCATAAACTGGGAAATATCAGTTTGGCTTAAAGGTCCTGTATCACACAGACTGACTCTTGTAAGCTTTAAATCATGTTCTAATGCTGTTTCCTCCTCAAAAACAGACCTGGAGTTGTGTTTTGTTTCATTCTCACATGTTTGAGTAACACTTTATTATTAGTCTGTTACATCTCCAAACCTCAAAATGCCCTGTTCCACCTTCTGATGTCATAAAGTGGTAGTTTTCAAGTTAACAGCTCTTTTTACCTTTAGTTCAGTAGAGATTGGTAATTCCAGAGCTGACATCATCCAAATGATTCTAGTGAAGGTGTTTGGAGTTTAAAAACACAGTGGAGCACTTCCTGTATTACCACATGACATCACAAGGTGGAACAGAGTGTTTTCAGCCTAAATATGCAGGGTTTGCACGTTAAATGTGTGAATAAAATAACACAACTCCAGGTCTGTTTGTGATGAGGAAACATTAGAACATAGATCAGACAATATTACAGACTAATTTTGACCTCAAGAGCTGCTTATACAGTAGATCTGTACTGGGGCCAGACACTCTGCTCAAATTCATGGGAAAAAATCAGGTACAGGTCCTTTAAGTTTTAAGGTTTGTTGAATGGTAAAAAGAAACCCTTGAATGAACTGAACTCGTCTTCTTAACATAATTCTCGGGATGAACCATCCTGTATATATAAATGGACATAGCTAACACACTAGCCACTGCATTCTAAATAGGAAGTGAGCGTGGAGCATTTTGGTCTAAAATGTTCATCTTAACTCGCTCTACATGATCCTAGTTATTTTATTTTGCTATTGCATCTGTAAATCAAGATATGAAGATTAATAACAGACAAATTAGGCACCTTCTTTCCCCGAGGTCACTACCACTAGTGTTAGCAACAGATTTGATTGACAACATTGCTAAGCAGGAAGGGATGTTGCCTTCAACAGCCTTGCTCCGGATTGGCTCTTTGGTTGCTATGATACTTGCAGTTGGAATTCTGAATATGAAACTTGTTTCCAAATTGGTCCCTATAACTGCTCTAGCCTCGATGAGCTTCATTTGACTGGAGCCGAATGCTGTGCGTGACGTCACACTCACTTAGTCCACTTCTTTATACAGTCTGTGGTAATACTCGGGATGAACTGAATCCGTCTCCTAAACAAACATAATACTCAGGATGCATCTTAACCAGTGTCTCAGACTTCCGTTGAATCCAACCACAATGGGGCCTGGCGTTTCTGCATTCTGCTCCTGTATCCGTGTCTTGTTTTGTGTTGTCGACCTTGCAAACTCCAGAGAACCGGATCAAAGCGGAAAACCGGCGAATCGAAGGCACGTTCCCAAAGCGCTAGCCTCATCACAGAGCTCTTTTTCTGGGATGTTTTTTGTGTCCGTGCCCCTATCTTCACAACACACGCGCACACATGCTAACGAAGACGTGAACAATACCAGCGCAAAGAGAAAAGACGCTGAGGCTAAGAATGTAAACACACAGGACTCTCGGGGTTACGGCGAGAATGGGGGAAGTGTAACTTTTTAAGTGAGAGGATTTGAAATCTTAATCCAAACTTAATCTGATCTTGTATTATGTTGATTCTAAGCATTATGTCCCTGCAGGGCTGCCGCAGAAAAGTCACGAATGGAGCCAGAGCTATTCATCAATTTAGCTTTCTGTTTTTTATATGCAACATTTTGACATCTTTTTCCAATTCAAAAGATATATTTTGTTTTAAATTGTTAATCACTATGGCAATGGTCCTAATAATTCTGAAACCCATGAATAGACACATTGGTCTTTTTAGTGGCAAGCAGTCGTTTTTGATATTCAGTTTTTCTTAGAAGTAAAAGACTTTTTGATTTTGTTTTTCCCAAATTGTCTGCATTATGTAGCCATACGTAGAATGTTTCACAGTATGGCATTAAATCTGTCTGCTTTGCATTTATTCCATTTCTGGTGTTTTTATTGCTCAGAAACACCTTTACAAACCAGGGCCACCACTGCACAGATCTGACTTGTTACTTGGACTACTGGCACCACCAACTGCTCGTCTCCATGGAGATAGACGTGTTTAATCTGCCATACCGTGGAACATTCCAGGCACTGAAATAACAATAGGTTTCTCTCATTTGGCATCACAACTGGACTGAAGGTCAGAGGTCAGAATCCTCAGGTGCAGTTTGCTGTATAACTGTCAGACTGCAGATGTGTTGACCTGGTTTAAGACGTTATTATGAAAGAAAATATGGATGTTAACCATAAAGTGGTGCCAAATCAACCCAAAACACACGATTGATGTCGAAAGGACTTTAAACCATGAGATTAAAGGCGCTGTACCTGTTTTTTATCATCTTAAAAACATAAAAAACAGAATTTGTTCATTTTAAACAGTTTGCAGTGGTCCAAAGTTATTCATTTACCTTATGCATTCTCAGCACGATGAGTTTATAAGCATCTTTCACAACCCTCAGAGACCAGAGCAGAGTTTTGCCTTTACTGTAAAGCTAACAACCACTAGCATGCAAACGCACAGTACCTGATTATCAGACAATACACTGGCTTATAGTTGGATGCAGACAGCACACGCAGACTTATTTTGACCTGCTCTGGATATTCTTCCCCAAACTGTGAATCTCCCATAGACTTACACAGGCCCCGCCCTCCATTTGAAATCATCGAATTGTAGAACGAGAACGCAGCTCGCCATCAGTGTAATGTAACAATAATAGACTGACATACAAACGCGTTTTCAGATCCATGTGGAGCAAACGTCCAGCCTCTGCTCAGACAGGAGCGTGTGATCTGGGGTGAACTCTATCGATTTTTGTGGAGCAGTGCACGGAGCCATTTTCTCACAACATTTGGGCCCAAAGCTCAAACATCCCTCAGGGGAAAAGCCACGAAAACCAAGAAAACTGCAATTTCTACACCCACTTTAGCCTCTACTCAAAACAATTCAGAGAGTCAAATACGTGTGATTGGGAGTATAGCAACGCTGCAGCGACAGTGGGTTTCTCATATTTCCATTGCTCTGTCTGTACAGTTTAAAATAATACGTTTGTTGGTAAAGTCTGATTGGATTTTTATAGTTCTTAAACCAGTACTATTCAGCAAGCTGGACTTTTCAGATCTTTAACCATGTTCTAGTCGTTTCTTCTCACTGAGCCTCTGAAGTTGTGTTTGGAGTGATTCATGTTTGAGTAATATTTAATCACTTATTTTTAAGCCACCATTTTGCCGATCTACCCCCGTTTTCACCTCCACCTGTACACGCCCACTATTAGGTACGCACTTCCTTCTCCAATTTTATTTTCTTAATAAGTAATACTCTTTAACGTACCTTTCCAAATGTGTCAGTGGTCCAGTGACAGAAATTTGGCCCGCTAAACTGAAGGGTGGTGGTACAATTCCATCTTCAGTTAGCATATTGCCATTGTTTCTTTGGGCAAGACATTTTCAGTTCCTTCTCACCAGTGTCTGTGTCCACTACGGTATGAGTGAAGTTTGTGAGTGTGAATCCCAGAAAATGAATGAAAATGAGCCCAGTACATGTTTAGTAATATGCACTGTCTCTATACCAAATAAAAGTGTCTTGCTCAAAGGCACTCGAGTAGACTGTATAACATTTCAGTATGGTCACATTTTTATATAGCGTTTTCCCACCTTATGTTGAGAGCAGGATTGGAACCACCAAACATCCTATCAGTGGACAAACACTCTGCCAACTGAGCCACTGACAACCTTCTCGCTAGTGGGCAAACATGTTGGAAGTTACTTTAATTCAAAAGTTGTGCCATATTTCTACTTCCTGTTTTCTTTTCTGCATACTACTTTTGCATAAATATACTTTTGTTTAACACGGTGACAAACCCCAAAATTCTGCAGCTGTTGTAGAAACACACCTCCTGAGCCGTGGAGTCTGAACGCCTCCAAAAACAATCCCAGAATTCTCCAGTGACCCATAGAATAAGCTGCAGATTGAGTTGACATGAACTGCTCTGCCCCATATTCCAATCATTATTTTTGTTTTGCCTGTTTCAAAGTTTTTATTTTTGTTGTTTTTATTTAAAGTAGACATACTGTGCAAAATCAACTTTTTTCTGAACTTTTAGCCATGTTCCAATGTCTCCCACGAAGTTGAATTTAGAGTGGTTCATGTTTGAATAATCTTCATTCACACCCACTGTGACGTACACGCCCGCTGTGACGTACACGCCCACTGTGACGTACACGCCCATTGTGACGTACACGCCCACTGTGACGTATACACTTCATTCTCTAGTTTTATTTTCTTAATTGGTGATACTTGTAGGACATCTGTCAATCAGTCAGATCCTCTCAGTCTTTAACACAGTTTAAGACCAGACTGAAAACCCACCTCTTCTCCCTGGCATTTAATACTACACAGGATATACACATGTTTTATTGTTCTGTTCCTTTATATCGTGTTATTTGTTTGGTTTTTGTTGACTTTTAGGTGAAGCTCTTTGATCAGCTCAAGTTTTTCAAATGTGCTGTAGAAATAAACTTGAACTGAAAAGAACTGCTCATTTTAAAAAGTATTTCTGTTTGTTTTGCAGTTAAGATTCCCACTCGTAGGACGTACATCGACCCAGAGACATGTGAGGACCTGATGCAGGCCGTTCACGCTTTCGCCAAAGAACTGGACAACTCCAGCATCAAGATCGAACGCATCGTGCACACAGGTGAGACGCTATACTGCCACACAGGTGAGAGGTGGTACTGCAGAGAAGAGCTAAACATTGTGGGATCTGAATGTGCCACAACTAAAATATACAGAAATATCCAGAGAGAACATATGCAGTATAATGAAATGGTTTATTGATACTTTGCAGTGACACCACCGCGAGGTTGTTCTACAAACATGTCTATGGTGGAATGTTAAGCAGTTACCTTGGTGATCCAATGTATACATTAGCAAACACTGTCAAAAAGGTTTTAAAATAGGGGAGATCAGATGAGGAGCAGCTAAAATGAAGACTGTTGAAATGCAGATTTTTGTTGTAATACAGTGAGTTCCAACATTTCTGCATTTACCTTATGGACGTTTCAAGTACAGTGTCAACAAAAGGAAAACTGCCTCTTGTCTCCATCTCCCCTGTGACATCATCACATTCGAGAATCTAAAAACCACCAATGGAGCTCAACAGTGACCCCCACCCTCTGGCTCCGGAAGTAACTTCATAGACCATAGACTTTCCAAAAAAAAAAAAAAAAAAAACTTTATAAAAATCTAAGGTATTAAAACATTTGACTGAATCTTGTGTTTTAAATGGCTACAGTTTTTCAGTGAATTTTTTAAGTGAATTGGAGCCAGAGTCGATGGAGCTGAAAGCATGTCCATGCTCACTTCCTATTTGGAACACAGCAACTAGCAGATTAGCTATGTCCATTTATATGTACAGTCTACAGTTAGCATGTAGCTGGTTAGCCTCCATGACCTTTGAACTATTAATATTTGAATTTTTTTAAATGTAAAATTTACGTTTTTAACTGATAGAACATGAATGCAACCTTGAGATTCACTTGACCCCCGCATGTCGCCCCCTGCAGGTGACTTTGGGGAGGTGTGCCGCGGCTGTCTGAAGCTTCCCAGTAAACGGGAGCTCCCTGTTGCTATAAAGACTGTGCGGGCGGGATGCTCGGAAAAACAGAGGAGGGCTTTTCTCTGCGAGGCCGGAATTCTCGGGCAGTTCGACCATTCCAACATCATCAGACTGGAGGGAGTCATCACCACGGGTAAGTCCACCGCGCCAAGAAAATGCTCCTAACTGCTTTAAATCAGCCCTGTTGTGCTTGGGTCTCTCTATAATTATAATCTCTGACACTCATGGATCATAATGTTATAATTTGCACATTTTAAATCACAATATTCATATAAAACGATCTAATATTCACTTTATTCTGGAAGTTGCTGTCGAGAGAGTCTTCGTCATTTACAGAAAGTTGCATTTTAGGACCGATATATTGTCCATCGCTTAATTTTCGTTGTGGATAAAAGAAACTTTAGGCTTAAGATTTTGAGACAACGCGCCATCTGTTCAGTGATCCTCATATAGACGACACGATGAATGCAAAATGCTAATAATTATACATAACAAACTTGTATATAGTGTCCTTTTTGAGAGACAGTTGGCTCCTCTCTGCTCTGTGAGTGGAGCAGCAGCAGATGTGTCGGGGCTGTAATTGGTCCTCCAGGCACAGCGGGGGCAGCGTCTCTCACTCTCTTCGCTTCACGTGAATCTAAAGTGGGTCTGTTCATATAATCTGAGGTGCCGTCTGCTCCGGTGCACCTGTGGTCGTCTGGCACGGGGCTAAACCGCCCACACCACAGACAAATCACTTCAGAACACCGCCAAGCCTCCACGCAACCGGACCCATGCAGAGCTAACCCCACACACAACCAGACCCACATGCAACAGGACCCGCATGCGACCGGATCCACACACCACTTGACCCACATGCAACTGGACCCACACTCAACCAGACTCAGATCACCACTGATTCTCCAACCCCCACTTCATAACCCGACCCACACGCAACCGGACCCACACATATTCAGACTCACTCACAATAGGACCCGCACACAACCGGACGTACATA
Organism: Periophthalmus magnuspinnatus; assembly: GCF_009829125.3. Classification (NCBI taxonomy): domain Eukaryota; kingdom Metazoa; phylum Chordata; class Actinopteri; order Gobiiformes; family Gobiidae; genus Periophthalmus; species Periophthalmus magnuspinnatus. The sequence continues at coordinate 20,730,701 of NC_047136.2, forward strand.
CAATCAGACAACTGGATGCAACTGGACCTACACGCAACTGGACCCACATGCTACCGGACCCACACACAACCAGACCCACATCACCACTGATTCTCGTCCCCCCACTTCACAACCTGACCCGCACACAATCAGACTTACTCACAACTGGACCCCCACGCAACTGGACCCACATGCAACCAGACCCACGCACAATCAGATCAACAGGCAACCGGACCCACACACAACTGACCCTCAACACAACCAAACCCATACATCCGCACGCAACCAGACCCACACATAACTGACCCTCCACGCAATCAGAGCCGCACACAACAGGACCCACACTCAACCGGACTCACACACAGCTGGACCCACACACAACAGGACTCACATCACAACCGATCCGCCTACTTTACACCACCGGGCCCAGCTCTCTGCACCTGCACAGCCTCTAATCAGGACTGGATCATTCCCACAGCTGTTCAGAGGTGGTAGAGGAGCCAAAAATGAACTAAAGTTAGAATAGCTCAATGCTTTTGTTTGGCAAATTAAAACTAATTAAAAACAAACTCAGCATTTATAAATCATTATTTGAATTCAAAAGTTTGTTTTATTAACCTTCTGATCACGTGTTGGAATAAGTTGACTAAATGAGCGAACATTTTCAACTTTTAATTAAACTAAAATTGAAACTACAAGGTTTTAAGACTAAAAATAAAGTATTTCTAGTGAAAAACAAAATTAAACTTGTCTATAAAAATGAACACTGCCCAAGTCCTCAAAGTGTCAGGCTAAAATATAAATTCAGAATACAAATATCGTGACATCAAACCCGGAAAACCTGGAAAATAATTGGCCAGTTTTCCAGACATGGAAAACACACGGACAATTAGAAAAAATCCCAAATATCCTGGAAAATATATATTCTGTTGTTGAAAATGTCTTTTTCCTTTGCTTTTCTGGATTCTTGGATATCAAACTGATGGAGACTGTTACTTTCATCATCACAGTAAAAATACAAGCTGTTTTTTTCTGAAATAAATTTGGTCTCAATCATTTAAAATTCACAAAAATGCAGGAAATTATACTTAATTTGTACAAAATTTCTTGGGGGAGGATGCCCAAACCCCCTTCACCAGCTTATCTCATCTGGGATCACATGAAAATACACCTGAACTCACTTCTGAAGTATGTGTGGGTTACATTACTACTAACTCTCTATGTAATTTGAGTTTGACCACAGGATCATATTTGGGGTGATCTATAGACCTGTGTCACATGTACAGTGTGACGACACCACACTGTAAAGAGAAAATCATTTATATAAACTATCTACGACTACATCAGACTACATCTTTATGAAAAACTGAAATAAAATGAGGTTATGTAGTTGTAGACGATGTGATTACTTAATAGAAAAAGCCATGGAAAAGTCCTTGAAAACAATCTCAGGCAAAGCGCGGGAGCCAGTGTGATTTGAAAACAGTGTTAACGTAAGACTGAAGGGCCGTGCTCTCCCTCTGGACTAAATCAATTCTTTATTAACCCGAGTACTCCACATCGTACACTATAATGTAACCCAGGAGCCGTGAGCCGTTCTTCTTCTAAACTCACTCTCCTCCTCTGAGTTATGAACTAATGCTAACGCTAACGCTAACAGAATCCAGCCTTAACAGGATCCTCCATCATCAACACAAAATGAACCACCATCGGCTCATTTTCAGCATTAAGTCGGTTACATATCTGGCAACCACTCCCCCACTGACTCAGACTCCCATAATTCACTGCTGCAGTCTGGTTTCACCACTCTGTGCACTTGGCCGCGGCTGGACGAAAGCCATCTGGACTGGAGACGAGAGAGAGGGAGGAGAGAGACGGAGGAGGAGGAAAGGGAGGAGGAGAGAGAGGGAGGAGGAAAGACAGAGAAAGAGGAGTAGAGAAGGAGATGGAGAGACCGAGGGAAGGAGAGGCTGAGGAAGGAGAGATGAAAATGGGAGGAGAAAGGAAAGAGGAGAGAGGAGAGGGAGAACGTGAAATGAAGGAGGAGAGGGGAGGAGAACATGAGAGAGGGAGAGGAGAGACAAAGAGAAACTGAAAGGAAGGGGAGGGAGAGAGAGGAGGAAAGACGGACAGAGAGGAGGAGAGGAAAGATGGACAGAGAGGAGAGAAAAGAGGGAGAAGGAGAGGGAGAGGGGAAGGAGAAAAGGAGAAGGGTAGAGAGTGACGAGGAAAGGGAGGAGGCAGGTAAGGAGACAGATGAGGAGAAGAGGAGAGAAGAAGGAAGAGAAGCAGAGGATAGACAGAGAGGGAGGAAGAGAGGAGAGGGAGGAGGAGGAGAGGAAGGAGATGATTTATGAGCCAAAGCTGTAACAGAGTGTAGTTAAGAGCCTGTAGGAGGCACAAAGTGAACACAGTATCTCTATTATTGTAATACGGAGAAATAGGAGCTAATTTGGGCCTGAGGCGGGACAGTGATCAGGTTTAGAGATATTCACCTTATTCAGGAAGCTGTCATTCTGGTTGTATGGTTTTTGCCGATCTCAACCGAAAATGAATTATATGCGGATGACAAAGCTGTTTAAAGCCTCCTGTAGAATTGTACACAAATCAAACGACTTTATCTCAGATTCTAGCTGTGAGAGTCGTCTCTGCTTCTCCATTTAAATGAATGGCTCTTGCAGAGTGGGGCGTGTGGTGGGTCGGTTGGCTCGCCTGGCTCTGTCCCAGTTCATTGGTGATGGATGACAGTACCAATATGGCCGCCCCCTTCTGCCTCTCTCCCCTCGGCTGTGCGCTCACGTCTTTATTAAACCTACAGGGTGACTCTAGATGTTTATGTTCTCTCTCCCTGTGTGTGTGTGCGGGTGTGTGTCTGTGTGTGCGTACATGTGTGGGTGTGTGTGTGTGTGTGTGTGTGTATGTGCGTGTGTGTGTGTCTGTGTGTATTTGTGTGTGCAGGTAACACCATGATGATAGTGGAGGAGAGCATGTCCAATGGTTCCCTGGATGCTTTTCTCAGGGTGAGTCTGAACCTACAAATAAAAGTGACATTTGCTTTATATAAACAAAACAAAAAGTTGTAACAATATTTTTTACAGTATTTCATTAATAATGGAAACTGGATTTTTTAAATAGTTTTTGGTAGAGGCAAACGCTCTACCAACTGAGCCACTGTCACGCTTGTTACGCATTTTTGTTATAAGGACCATTACTTAGGGTCAACATGAGACCATTGTGTACTGTCTACTAATTATATAAGCATTTTATTATATGAGAACCAGGAAGTAACGTGGGTGTGCAGTTAGCATGCTAGTGGTTGTTAGCATTGTTATGACAGCAAAACTCCACCAGAGACTTTCAGTGGCAGGGTCTATAATTAAGGTGACTGTGCATTTCTGTAGTATTTTGAGTACTTTGTTGACGTGCTGTTTTGTTGTGTTGTTTTGACGTGTTGTTGCCGTAGAAACATGAGGGCCAGCTGAGCATGATCCAGCTGATTGACATGTTGACCGGAGTGGCCTCAGGAATGAAGTACCTGACCGAGATGGGCTTTGTCCACAAGAGGCTCGCCGCACATAAGGTGAGGACGGGGGAGAGACGAGGGGAGGAGAGAGGAGAGGGGGGAAGCACATAAGGTGAGGACGGGGGAGAGACGAGGGGAGGAGAGAGGAGAGGGGGGCAGCACATAAGGTGAGGACGGGGGAGAGACGAGGGGAGGAGAAGGAGGGATGGAGAGGGTGAGGAGGGGGGAGAGACGAGGGGAGGAGAAGGAGGCAGGAAGAGGAGAGAGAGAGGGCAGCACATAAGGTGAGGAGGGAGGAGAGACGAGGGGAGGAGGAGGGAGGGAGAGGGGAGAGAGGGGCAGCACATAAGGTGAGGAGGGGGGGAGACGAGGGGAGGAGAAGGAGGGAGAGGGGAGAGAGGGCAGAGAGGGGGAGGAAAAGAGAGGGAGAGACGGGGGAGCACATAAAGTGAGGAGTGGGGAGAGACGAGGGGAGGAGAAGGAGGGAGGAGAGGGGAGAGGGGGGCAGCACATAAGGTGAGGAGGGGGGAGAGAGGGGAGGGAAGGACAAGGAGGGAGGGAGAGGGCAGAGAGGGGAAGGAAAGGAGAGGGGGAGGAGAGGAGAGGGAGAGAGGGGGCAGCACATAAGGTGAGGAGGGGTGAAAGAAAGAAAAGGGGAGGAGAAGGAGGAGAGGAAAGGGGGAGAGGGAGGGGGAAGCACATAAGATGAGGAGGGGGAAGAGGGAAGAAGAAAAAGAAATGTGCTTTGTTTACAAGAGGCTGGCCGCACATAAGGTCATAAAGTGAGGAAGAGGGAGAGAAGGAGAGGGGGAACAGTGTGGAGGGAGAGAGAGAAAGGGGAAAACAGTGAGAGAGAAAGAAAGAAAGAAGGAAGGAGAGGAGAGAGAAGGAGGGACTAGTGCGAATGGGTGAAGACAGGAGTGAGAACGAAAGAAAGTGGGAGAGAGTAGGAGAAGGGAGGGAGTAGAAAAGATGGGTGAACAGAGGAGACTCAAAGTGAATGAAAGGAAGGGGTAAGGGGGGAGAAAAAAACGAGAGAGGGAGGGAGCTGAGCTTGAGGGGGAACATAGAATATAGGAGTGCATGATGGAGAGATAGAGAGAGAGATTAGAAAGGGAAGGGGAGATTGCTGAGGTGATTGATAGAGCAGAGGGAGAGAGAGAGAGAGAGAGAGAAAGAAGATGGGGAGATGGAGCATTTAATGAAGAGAGAGAGAATGGAGGGGTTATAGAAGGACAGAACAGATTGAGGGTTTGTTGGAGAGAGAGAAAGAAAGAGAGAGAATGGAGGGGTTATAGAAGGACAGAGGAGATGGAGAAAGGAAGAGGTGGAGGAGTGCAGTGACTGATGTGAGCACACGGAGCAGAGTTTGACAAATGGAGCCACAGTGAAAGTCTGAGGGAGCCACGAGAGCCAGAGCCGCCAGAGCCGCCAGACCCAGACACAGAGTTTATAGAGCCCCAGAGCTTCCACACATGGGTGTATGGAGTAGAGGGAGACTTTGGTTTATGTTTATTTATTTTCATTTGTTTAATGCATCCATCTACTTATGTATTTATGTAACTTTAAAAAAGTGCACTTGATGGGTCAAATAATCTTACTCCACATATTTAAAAAAAATATATAAAAATTGTAATAAGTTTTCAAAATAACAAAGTAGTAAAAGAACATCTTTTACTATCATTTCAAAATTATGAAGAACTGGGACAGTTGCCATAACGATTAACATTTTAAAACATCTTTTTGAGTATGGGGAAAAGTTCAAGATGTTGCATAGAATACTAAATAAAGCTAAATTAGTCAAAACAGCATCAATATTAATTTAAAGGAACACTGTGCAACTTTAGATATGCCAACTGCTAGTCTCCATGGAGATGTTAGAGACGTCTGACGATAAACTTGAACTGATTTCATTGGTTTTAAAGCTCAAGTAGACCTTCTTCCTGTGAGCGAGGTAGCTATTCCATAGATCTGACCTGTAACTTGGCCTGCTTGTTTAATGTCCTGCTGTGGAACATTCTAGGAAAAAAGCATCTTCATGGAGACAAGCAGGTAGTGTACATCAGAAAAGCGTTTTACTGTATTTCCTGTAAAACATTTACAGCAGAGCCTTACAACAAACAAAGCTTTGAAGTCAAGTGTATTTTTACAGCACATTTAAAACAGCTACAGCTGAACCAAAGTGCTTCATGTAAAAGTAAAATAAATCTACAGATAACACGATGCATAGAAACAGAACAATAACACACCTGTACTGTCTAGTGTTAAATGCCAGGGAGAAGAGGTGGGTTTTCAGTCGAGTCTTAAACTGTGTTATAGACTGAGAGGATCTGACAGGCAGAGGGCGCTGTTCCACAGTCTGGGCACTGCCACAGAAAAGACTCTGTCACCTCTGGTCTTGAGTCTGACCTTGGGCACAGTAGCAGGAGCTGGTCAGTTGACCTCTGACCTCAGGAGTCTGGGTGGAGTCTAGAGCTGCAGTAACTCCCTCAGATAAAGAGGACCCATAGAGCGCACACATTTAAACACAGGGGCTCCTCTTCTGATCAAATCTTTATTTATGCTTTATTAAGGCGTAGTAAAGTATTAAGTCTAAAGTGTTCCCTGTAAACTCTGTAAACTCCCATGTTGCACTGCTCTATGGGCCCACACAGATTTCTGTTCACTTGTTCTGCCTCTGAAACGTCTGTTTAAAATACAGAATAAACACATGACTCCACGCTTTTTCTGTCACTCCCACAATGTCATATTTACAGAACAATCTCTCTGTCCTGGTGGCACTGTACAGCAACACAAAATTAACTTAGCTCAGGTCCTGGTTTGGGCCTGGTTTAGTCCAGTTAGACATTTTGTACATGCCCTAATTAGTCCTGGTTTAGACCTTGTTTAGTCCTTGTTTAGTCCTGGTTTATCCACTATGTACATTAACCACCTGTCTCCATGGAGATTTAGTTTTTTTTTGCCAGGAATCTTTCACAGTGTGATATTTTAACTGATCTACATCCACAGAGACAAGTAAAGTAAAACGAAGTCAGTAAAGTTACAGGTCAGATCTGTGGAGGGGGAACAACTCTCATACTAAGATTGCAAAATTTTCAAGGTATTTTTGCAATAAAACACCCGGAATTGAACAAATGAGTTTAACACCTACGGCGAAACATACCAGGCAAAACAATAACATCTCCATGGAAACAAACAGATGACAGAGCCTGGTAAAAGTTCCATAGCGCACCTTTAAATAATACTTTGTCCATATGTTGTGTGTTTGCAGGTGCTGGTGAACTCTAACCTGTGCTGTAAAGTGTCTGGGTTCAGGCCTCTGCAGGAGGATAAGATGGAGGCCGTTTACACCACACTGGTACGACTCACATCACTGTATATGAACTCATGTAAACCTGTGTGTACTGTGACATAACTAATACACATAAACTCAGCACATCATGGACATCGCTAACCGCCACGCTCCAAACAGGAAGTGATCACTGATGATAGTTAACCCATCCCTAGTTTGGATAGACCTTCCTGATACATTTCCCTGTTTGACCGCAGCACGGGGGTAAGAGTGTGGTTCTGTGGTCTGCTCCTGAGGCGATACAGTATCATCGCTTCTCCTCGGCCTCCGACGTCTGGAGCTTCGGGATCGTCATGTGGGAAGTGATGTCCTACGGAGAGAGGCCGTACTGGGACATGGGGCACCAGGATGTGAGTCTGAACACGTGTAGAATGACATGCTTATAATGGAGTTTATAATGGAGTTTATAATGGAGTTTATATGGGGTTCATAATGAGGTTTATGATGGGGTTTATATGGGAATTATATTGGGTTTATATGGGGTTTATATTGGAGTTTATATGGGGTTTATAATAGGGTTTATAATAGGGTTTATATGGGGTTTATATGGGGTTTATAATAGGGTTTATATGGGGTTTATAATAGGGTTTATATGGGGTTTATAATAGGGTTTATATGGGGTTTATAATAGGGTTTATAATAGGGTTTATATGGGGTTTATAGTGGAGTTTATATGGGGTTTATAATAGGGTTTATATGGGGTTTATAATAGGGTTTATATGGGGTTTATAATAGGGTTTATATGGGGTTTATAGTGGAGTTTATATGGGGTTTATAATAGGGTTTATATGGGGTTTATAATAGGGTTTATATGGGGTTTATAGTGGAGTTTATATGGGGTTTATAATAGGGTTTATATGGGGTTTATAATAGGGTTTATATGGGGTTTATAATAGGGTTTATATGGGGTTTATAGTGGAGTTTATATGGGGTTTATAATAGGGTTTATATGGGGTTTATAATAGGGTTTATATGGGGTTTATAATAGGGTTTATATGGGGTTTATAATAGGGTTTATAATAGGGTTTATATGGGGTTTATATGGGGTTTATAATAGGGTTTATATGGGGTTTATAGTGGGGTTTATATGGGGTTTATAATAGGGTTTATATGGGGTATATAATAGGGTTTATATGGGGTTTATAATAGGGTTTATATGGGGTATATAATAGGGTTTATATGGGGTATATAATAGGGTTTATATGGGGTTTATAATAGGGTTTATATGGGGTTTATAATAGGGTTTATATGGGGTATATAATAGGGTTTATATGGGGTTTATAATAGGGTTTATAATAGGGTTTATATGGGGTTTATAATATAGTTTATAATGGAGTCCGTAATAGTGTTTATAATGGAGTTTATAATGGGGTTAATCAGAGCTAACACGAGGCACTGCTCTGTCTGAAGCTCTACAGTTAGACTTTTTTATTCTGATCTTTATTTTAACACAATCTGACACAATAAAGACCTGATTCATTTTAAAGTGCAGCAGGTGAGCTGTTTGTGCCGTTTATGTCCCTCTTTAATAAAAAGCACAGATCACTGGCAGAGCTGTGAAAAATACAGTGCTATAAAATGTATTTCACATCACTGCTCCTGAAAAGATAAAAAATAGTGGGAAAAAAGAGAGGAAGAGGACAAAGAGACAGAGAGAGAAGGAGAGTGTAAGAGAGAGGAAGGAGAGAAAGTATAAACCTTTTGGATAAATGCAGTTATACTTCTGCACTTATGTTGCCATATATAACTAAAATGACCATCTGCCTCTGCACTCCCCTCTTTTCAGACTAAATTTACTTTACTCTTAATCCCTCGCTCTCTCCCGCCGTCTGTATTCTCTCCATAAGTCTTCCTCCTCTCCTTCACCTCCCTGTATCACTCTTTATCCACAAACACTCTGGATCTTATTAAAGGAAGCCGTGAATACACCGCTCCTATGAAATATGCTCTCTTCTCTCCCTCTCTCCCCTCTTTCACTCACCTTACTCTCTCTGTGCCCTCTCACTTCATCTACCTCTCGCTCGTCCCCCTCTCCTCTATCTCATCCCCTTTTTTCCTGTCTCTTCCCCCTCTCTCCCATCTTTCTCGCTCCTCTCTATCTCCTCTTTCTCCCTCCCTCTCCTCTCTCTCTCTCTCTCCCCTCTTGCTCTCTCTCTTTCCCTCTCTTTTTTCCTCTCACTATCTCGCTTCCTCAATTTCTCCCTCTCTCCTCTCCAAGTCTTATTTTAACCCCCCCTCTTCTCTCCATCTTCCCTCTCTCTTCTCTCTTTCCATCTTTCTCTTCTCTCTCCCCTTATTGTCCCTCTCTCTTCCTGCCCCGCCCTCTCTTTCTCCTCTCTTTCCTCTCTAAGTCGTCTTTTTAACTCCCTCCTCAGCTCCGTGTCTGATCCTGTTACATTCTTAAGGACACTTTGACCCCGTTCAAGTTGGAGCCACTGTCCTCCTCCTCCTCTTCTTTTTGGTGTTCTTGTTCTTCTTCCTCTTCTTCTTCTTCTTGTTCTTCTTCTTAATCTTCTTTTTCTTCTTCTCCTTCTTGAAAAATATTTAAAAATAAAAAAAAAACCTTAAAAATCCCAAAGAAAAGCTGCACTTTCTTTAAAGTGAATGTAGAACGTTTGTGTCGTTTAGAGGATGTCCCTGAAAAAGACCTGAACCAAAACCTCTTTTTTTCCAGTCAGAATGAAAGAACAGAGGAGGAGAAGGCGCAAGAGAAGAGGGAAGAGAGATGGAAGAGAGGGAGGAAGAGAAGGGGAGAAAGAGAGGAGAGACAGAGGAGAGGAAGAGGGGAGAGAAGGAGAGTTGGGGGAGAGAAGGGGAGGAAGAGGGGAGAGAGACAGAGGAGACGGAGGACAGAGACAGAGAGAGGGAGGACATACAGAAGAGAGATATGGGGGGAGAGAGAGATAAAGATAAAGGTGAAGGGGAGAGACAAGCAGAGGAAGAGAGGACAGAAATACAGGGAGCAGGAGAGAAAGGGGGGAGTGAGTGCGAAGAGAGGGGGAGTTGATGAAAGAGTGGACAGAGAGGGAGTGAGATACAGAGGGGACAATGAAGGAATGTGGAGAAAAAGAACGAGAGAGAGGGGGGAGATGGAGAAAGAGTAACAGAGGAGAAAGAGGGGAGAGTGAGAAGAGAGAGGAGGAGAAGAGAGAGAAAGGGGAGATAAGGACATGAGAAGGAGAGTGAGGAGGGGAGAAAGGAAGAGAGAGAGAATCTCTCCTCTCTCGATTTCTTGTCTCTCCTTCTCTCCCATCTCTCTCTCTCCTCCTTTTTCACCTGCCCCTTTCTTTTCCATCTCTCTTCTTCTGCTGGGAAGATGGAAAAAGAGAGAGAGGGAGGGATTGAGGGAGAAAAATAGAGAAGGGGCAGGAGATGGGGGCAGAGAGAGAAAAAGAAATAGAAAAGTGGAAGGAGAGAGGAGAGTTGGAGAGAAACGACAAAGACAGGAGAGGCAGCAATAGAGAGGATATGCAAGAGGAAATAAGGAATGAGAGAGGGAGGGAGAGAGAAAAAAATAGAAAAGGGGCAGAAGATCAAGGAGAATATATAGAGAGAAGAGAGAGGAGAGATGGAGAGAAAGGACAAAGACAGGAGAGAGAGAGAGAGACAGAAAGAAGAGGGACAGAGGGAAAGAGAGAAATAGAGAGGAAGAGCGAGAGGAAAGAAGGGAAGAGAGAGGGAGAGGTGGATGGTTTCGTGTGCTGTCTGCTGTGTCCTTGGAGAGAAGTGCTTTTGAAAAGTGCTTGTTCAAATGGGACAAACAGGTTGTGTGAGGCTTTTGTGGAGCTCTCTGGAACTTTTAATGTGCAGCTTTTGTTTCAGATTTTTAATGCACCAAACGAAAGCCACAGGAAATGTTATGGAGAAAATGTCTGATCACGGTTCACTGTAAACTGGAGTAAACAGGAGGAGATCATTTTTGTAAAGTCAGTAGATCATGTTTTTCTCATTTTAGTTTGAAGACAAAACATGTTATTTTTGCTGTTCAAGGGCTTCCATCTTATTCCGTGGCTGGAATGTTCCACACTATGGCATTAAACTTCTTGCTAACTTGCATTTACTCAAAAATACCTTGAAAAGAGTGGAGTAGCCTCTCCACAGATCTAACTTGTAACTTGGCCTGGTAGCATCAACTGCCTATCCTCATTAAGATGGTTTTCGTTTAATGCCATACTGTGGAAAATTCAAAGCCAAGCGATGTTATTGCTTGAAAAAGTGACATAGTGCACCTTTAAAGCAGACCTATTATGCAAAATCAACTTTGCCTTACCCAGAGCTGTATTTTGACTGATTCATGCGTGTTTGAATAATCTTGTACTGTTCTGCATTTGAGGCTTTGAAAATCTGTTGAAAATCTGTTTTCACCTACCCCCTGTCTCCACCCACAGCCCTGTACTTACCGGGATTCTTTGAAAAATCCCAAACTAGAACTTTTTCCCATGTATTTTGGAAAAAAGTGTATTGCCCCAGAACAGACGTACAGTATAAACATCTTGAGATCAAAATAAGTCTGTAAGCGTTAGCATGCTAGTAGTTGTTAGCTTTACGTCATGGCAAATCTCTGCTCAGGTCTTTGAAAGTTGTGAAAAGTGCTTATAAACTCATTGCGGTGATTGATTAGAATGCTCTGAATGCATGCTGGTTCTGTTTTAAGGCAGTAAAACTACAGCGCCGTTTTTATTATTAATCCATTTTTAAACAATATTATGACAATGAGCAAATGTAAAGCTAAGATATAGACATATGTAATAGTGCATTAGCAATAGCCAGAACAAGACAGTAGCTAGAGTCTTCACCCGCTCAAAGAAAAGCTGTCTTACTTCCTTTTATCTGGTCTAATCTCAAATGGCCAGCGTCCTTAATTTCAGCTCACATCAAAAAGCATTAATAACTTACACCTTTTCTCTAAATGTAGCTTAAGCCCATCTCCAGGTCTCATTATACTGTGATATTTTAAAGTAATTACCCCTAATCACGTCTCTGCTCTTTCCTCTCAAAGCAGGGCCCCTCTGCTCTCCTCTGTCCTGACATAATCCCCCGTTTTGAGAAACCAAGAGCATGTTAAAAGTTCATTTATTACAAACATGTCTCTGCTCTGTGTCCAGATGAATATGCATGAGCCACACAGCCCTGCGTGTGAATAACCCCCATTTTAATCACGATTTTTCACTGTCTTTATGCGGCGTTACTAAGTGCAAAAGGGCTCATGTTACGCTATTTTTTGATTTGTTATTATTTTGTTTCCTTATCACGGAGGGGTGCATGATTAGGCTGAGGTCTTCTCTCAGATCTAAACTGTTTCTTATCCTATAAAATACATATCTCGGATTTGCAAAACAGTTTAAAATCAAAATGGTACTACTTTGCCTTTCAATCAATGTACCGATTAGTGAATAAAGATTTGTAGCTTGCACCACATAATAAATAAGTAAATAAACTCTGTTTTATTTTCATTCAAAGGTAATTTAAGATTTTTGAGGCAGTTTTGGATTTCATTAAAATCTTGCTGCAGTTTTAAAATCACCTGACCAGCAGAGGGAGCACTTGAATACAAAACAGCATCATCTGCATATAAATGTATGAGGCTATCTCTTAAATTGCAACATACGGAATTAATGAATATAGTAAAAAGTTGTGGGGCCAAAATTGGGCCTTGGGGCACTCCTTTGCTTAAAGTTAAAAATTGGCTACTACTGCCTGGGTTCAGTTTGAAAGATAACTTTGGAACCAATCACGTGTAGCACAGTCAAATCTAATCTGCTTCAGACGCTTCAAGACGACTCCATGACCCACTGAATCAAAGGCTTTAGTTAAATCAATAAACAGAGCTGCACAATCTTGTTTACATCAAGGCCTGAGAAAATGTCATTTAAAACTTTTATAGTTACAGTGACAGTATTTTGCCCTTTTCTGAAAGTCGATTGATAAGATTCAAAATGGAGCATTGTTTTGAATAAACTGTAATTACTTTTGAACTTACCTTTTCTAAAACTTTTGCAAGAAAGGTCATTTAGATATTGGCCTGAAAAGCTTTACATTTTTAGTTCTCCCACTATGTCAAGACGAAACGTGGGGTTTACCATAATTCTGGTATAACACCATTTGAATTGATACATTAAAAATATGGAAGAGGTTGAGTTAAATACGGGGCAGCTGGTAATATGAGGGTCATTCAATAAATAAGGTGAATTTTTCGGTATAAGGACTTTTAATACAGTTAGAAGCTTACTTTTTTGTGTTTGTTTTACTTGTTTTTCACATGGATTTAATTTCTTTTGCAGATAAAAAAAAAAAACTTTGAGAGTTTTGGCAATTAAAAAAGATGGCCAACCAAGAAGCATGCTCCAGGATTGAACAGCAGTCAGTTATCAAGTTTTTGGTTGCTGAAGGTGCAAACCCGTTGAAATTCATAGGAGAATGTCAACTGTGTAATGTTCGATCACCTCAGGAGACCTCACTTCTGTAGCCTCCCTACCTTCATCCTCAACACTGCTCCGTCCTTCTTTAAACACTTTATCCCACTTGTAGACATTTTTTTGGCTGAAACATGTGGCACCATACACAGTTGACATTCTCCTACGAATATGGGTTTGCACCCTTCAGCAACCAAAAACTTGATAACTGACCGCTGTTCAATCCTGGAGCATGCTTCTTGGTTGGCCATCTTTGTTAATCGCCAAAACTCTCAACGTTTTTTTTTTGTCTGCAAAAGAAATTAAATCCATGTGGAAAAACAAGTAAAACAAAACAAAAAAGTAAGCTTCTAACTGTATTAAAAGTCCTTATACCGAAAAATTCACCTTATTTATTGAATGACCCTCGTAGAAGTTTTGGATCAAGGTCATCAGCTCCCATGGACTTCTTTAGGTCTATGCAAAGGAGAGCATTTAAGACCTCCGTGTAAGTGAAAGAGAAAATCTGCCCCAGGTTCAAGTTCAACATAATCAAGATCTAAAACGTCACATGCAGAGATAATATGCTTATTAAAAGTATCAAACGTTTCCTCTTTAGAATTTGGTAATGTATGAAAACAAGACTCTGAGAGGAATCTGACTGTCCTCCAGAAGTTTGGTAGATTGTCTTTTTACTAGCAGTAGTAGTAACAGTAGCAGTAAGAGTAGCAGTAGTACCAGTGAGAGAGAGGATGGGTGAAGAAACAAAGGACAAAGAAGAGGAGAGAGATGGGGTAGAAGAAAAAGAGAGGGACAGCTCAATAAAGAGAGGAGAGAAATAAAGAAGAACGAGAGAGAGCAGTGGCAAAGAGGGAGGAGACAAGAACAAGTGTTTTATAAAATGGCGCCGTGGTTGTATGTTTTTTATGATAATCCGATTTTGTGCGTAGCTTTTAGGAGATTGAGTTCGGTACAGGGCCTGAGTGAAGGCAGACTGATCTGAAACTGATGTAGTTAGCAAGGCTTCTGTGTTTAGCTCAGCTTTGTGCATTTTCCTCTATACAAAAAACTGCTCCTGATGGGTCACTGAAGGATGGGTCAAATGCAGAGGACTATGTGAAGTTTACATTTGGGCTGTGCATACAAAGAAGGTTTTTTGGATGTTCTCCCCGTGACTGGGTGGGTTTCTTGCAGGAATCAACCGAAAACATGCGCTAAGATAGTCCAGACCAAAACTAGCTCAAGATCTGGAGATGGGTCCCACTGCTCCTGACCCAGTTTGACCCAGCAGCACTGACGGATGGGTCAAATCCTTAACCTTACCTTTAGTTCATGTTTCAATCTTCTCTCAAATATTAATAGTCCGTGAGTTACGATGTGTACTCTCAACTAGTTTTGTCATGGTACAAACATTTCAAACTCAATTTTGATACTAAGGAATAAATTCAATACAATACACATTTTGTTCAGAACCTTGCAGCTCCTCATAACATTATATTAACCTTCTTTGTTTTTGTAGGTGATAAAGGCGATAGAGGACGGCTTCCGGCTCCCTGCTCCGGTGAACTGCCCCCCCCACCTGCACCAGCTCATGTTGGACTGTTGGCAGAAGGAACGCACAGAAAGACCTAGTTTTAGTCAGATTCACTCAGCGCTCAGTAAAAGTATACGCTCTCCAGACGGCATCGGCTCTTCCACACTCGCACGCAGGTGAGAAGGTTATAAAGGTTCATGTTTTAGGCCAATAATGACTTATCTTTGGTTTAGTTCTGTAGTTTAGACCTAAAAATATGTGGGTACAATTGACCACAACGTATTTTGTTACACGGAAACAAATTGGTGAACTGTTGGGGTTCCTCAAGGATCTGTCTTAGGGCTCAAATTATTCCTCCTTTCTATCAATGACCTGCATCTAATCTAAAGAAAACCTTAAATTTATTCTGTTTGCTGGTGAAGTTTAGAAAGGTTCCATAGCGATTATGTTCATGCCAATAATGATGTAGCTGTAGTTTTAGTTCATAACTTTGTTTCACGCAGATGTTTTAGGAGTCCTAGGCCAATAATGACTTATCTTTGGTCTAGTTATTTAGTTTAGACCTAAAAATATGTTGATACAATTGACCACAAGTTATTTTGTCAAAAGAAAAAAATATATATAGTAAACTGCTGGGGTTCCTCAAGGATCTGTTTTAGGGCCCAGATTACTCCTCCTTGTTATCAATAACCTGTATCTAATCTCCAAAAAACTTAAAATGTATTCTATCTGCTGGTGAAGTTTAGAAAGGTTCCATAGAAATCTTATGTAATGGCCAAAATGACTTAGATATAGTGAATAGTTTGAGCCCTAAGACATATCTTTGAGGAACCCCAGCAGTTCACCATATATTTTTTGGACAAAATAAGTTGTAGTCAATTGTATCAACATATTTTTTTAGGTCTAAATTAAAGAGCCAAACAAAAGAAAAGTCATTATTGGCTCAGCATTTAGTAGAAGTATTCAGTCTCAGGCTCCTCCATGCTCGCACACAGGTCAGAAGGTTATAAAGGTGTCGTGTCTTAGGATTTTTAGGCTACAAATGACTTATCT
Organism: Periophthalmus magnuspinnatus; assembly: GCF_009829125.3. Classification (NCBI taxonomy): domain Eukaryota; kingdom Metazoa; phylum Chordata; class Actinopteri; order Gobiiformes; family Gobiidae; genus Periophthalmus; species Periophthalmus magnuspinnatus. The sequence continues at coordinate 20,746,534 of NC_047136.2, forward strand.
TAGCTTTAGTTCTTTACTGTTTAGTGTTAATCTTTAGTTTTATTGCTTGACTTCAGTTCAGACCTCAATAAAAGTATACGCTCTCCGGCTTAAGAGCAAAGGGTTAGTGTGGTCAACTGGAGTATAGGGAGCATTTGTGTTACTATTTGGTCAGTGATTAGGAAGCCTGACACCAATTCAGTACTTTAAGACTGAATTATTCATATTTTAAGACATATTATACAAAACCTACTTTTTACTTAGCTTTTAACCACGTTGTAGCAGTGTTCCTCATCATTAGATTACTCAGAATTCCTGCATGTTTGAGTAATCCTGTATTCTTCTGCCTTTGACACTTGACTGCTCAGAAATTATCAGTTTTCACCTACCCCCTATCTCCGTCCTCAACTCTGCTCTCACTTTTAATTTCAACTATTACAATATTAAACCTTTGGGCCATACATGTGCAATTCAAAATGTTCAGTAGTTATTTTTCTATATTAAAAACAGGTAAATGAAAATGTGCTTCTTGCTACATTGACATGTCACTCTGAAGGCTTATCAGTTCTGCAGTTATGGACAGAAAGTTAATGACAGTTTCAATTATTAAGATGTTTTAGATCAATATCGCCGTCTACAATGAACAAAATGGTGGTCTACTTCTTGTATCTTAAAAACTGAATATCACAAAAACAGCGTAATATGTTTTGTCAAAGGTGTGTATTGCATTATTTATGGGTTCACTCTCATTTTATTTACCGCTGCTGCCTGAAGTGTTTAGAGCAATGTCAAGAGACGTGGAGAGGGCTGTACTTTGAAATAACAAAAAAGCGTGTTACCCAAGTTATAAAAACATTCATTCTTCTAGTAAACTGTCTGTATATCCATGTCTGTTCTGCAGGACGCTGAGCTCGTCCATCACGATAGCAGAGCGCCCCCTACCCACGTTCCCCGGCTTCAGCTCAGTCGGGGAGTGGCTGGACGCAGTGGACATGGGACGATATAAGGACAACTTCACTGCAGCCGGCTACTGCTACTTAGAGTCTGTGGCACGGATGACTGTACAGTAAGTATTATGAAGTAGTAGTAGTGGTACAGGATGGCCCAAAAGTCAAAGTGAAAAAAAATCATAACTCTTTTGTTTCTACATATTTTTCTTTAATTTTTTCAGAGCATTTAGAACGACCCTTCCGACATTAATATGAGCAAATCTAGCACCGAGGAACGAACCGTCATTGTACAGTGGTACTTTGAGTCACATGGGTCAAATTCAGAAACCCAGCGGTGTTACTGTCGACATTTTAATACCAGAAATGCCCCAAGTGTAAATGCCATTAAAGGAATAATAAGTCGTTTTCAAAGACAGGGGGCTGTATGTGATCCCCACAGACCTGACTAGTCTGATTTCTTCCTGTGGGGCGATCTTAAAGAAAAGTGAATAAACCTCAGACAATAAACGACTTAAAACGTAATATCGAGGATCAAATAAGAGCCATAACCTTGGAAATGCTTTCAAATGTTATGTAAAGTGTGTTGGATCGGGCTATTCAGTGTGAAACCGAAAATGATGGACAATTAAAAAACCTTTTTTTTTTTTTTTTTATTAGGTCATTTTTACTTCCCGTAGTTTAAGTATTTATAAGTTCAAGTATAAGTGAACAATTACAACCTTATATATTGCCAAAAATCTCAGAAGGTTCAGTTTACCTAGTGCTAAAATTTGGTGAGTATAACTTAAGAATTATAGGAACTACCGAAGATTTAAAAGTGCCAGTGACTTTTGGGGCACCTTGTAGTAGTAGCGCTGATAGTACTGGGAGTAGTAGTTGCCTTGTGTTTCATTGTATAGTTATTTAAACCATATTCATACTAGGCAAAATATTCTGTCTGCTGAATTGTGAAAAGTTCTCAAAATGGCAGCTATAAACATAAAGCTGATATTCATAGACTTTTGTGATGTCGTCTTTAAGGGTCAAGTGAGTGAGGTTACGGCTGCGTTCACACCACATCAAATATGGGATTAAATCTGGACTAGACCTGAACTAAACCAAAACTGAAGCAGCACTAGAACAAGACCAAACCAAGTCTAAATGAGAACAAAACCAGAACCAGTGTGAACGCACCTTCTAATGTTGATTGTGTTTTAGTTGCGTAGTGTCTTATCAGTGTCAGTCCTGTTTCCTGTTTCAGAAAATAAAAGTTGAGCTGAGAGGAGGCGAGAGCGCGAGAGGAGGAGGTGATAATTGAATTGATAACGGTGTGAATAAATGGAAACTCACTGACAGAATATATTGACTTTGTGAAGTTATATTGGCTCCATTTTTAATCATTTCTGAGTCTACAATCTTTTAATGAAATCCACGAGAAATAAAAACTAATATAGAATAATATGCAAAACCAAACTATGACTGTAAAGAGCACACATTATGAAAGACTTTTTGGAGCTTTTAATCACGTTTAGCATTATTCCCTTATCAAAAACATAACTGGAGTTGTATTTTACTTCATTCACACTTGTTTGATGAATCCTGTTTTGTAAGTCCGCTCCCTCTAAGCCCTATAAAAACATCTGATTTTGAGATTTCCAGTTTTGTTATGTCATAGGTAAAAGTCTCCTGCTGTTTTTAAGTCTATAAATCAAAACTTTTTTGATGCAAAGCCATTTTCTTTGAATATTTGATTTTATGAACTATAGCATAAGCTGCCTAGGGACTACAGGCAGAAATGAGCAATAGTGCTACAACCTGGTACAATGCAACTTACCTGTTAAAAGGCCCACATTACAATATTCTCTGATCTATGCTCTAATGATATTTCCTCATCCCAAACAGACCTGGAGTTGTGTTTTGTTTCATTCACACATGTTTAACACACAGACCCTGCATATTTTGGTTCTTCTGAGTTCTTCTCTCAAACTGAAAACACTGTGCTCCACCTTGTGACGTCATGTGGTAATACAGGAAGTGACAACTCCAGGTCTGTTTGTGAAGAGGTAACAGCATTATAACATGACTTAAAGCTCACAAGAGTCAGTTTTGTGTAATAAAGGGTCTTTAAGGTTAATGTGTATCGTGCACTGTTCCCATCTCATTAAATAAATAAACTAGAAAGTAAAATTTGAGTATTTCTGTGTCAGATCACGTTCATTATAACTACATATTTCTGTTGGCCAATCGCAGCTGTTTTGATTTTTAAATGACCTCTCCTGCCAGTTAACCCCAGTTCCTAGAATTGGAGTTCACCTCAAGGTCTTTTTAGCAACATAAATAGATATATAAGTTCAATATAAATAGATATATAAGTTCAGTGCCATTCAAGGCAAAGTACTAACATCTTTATTGAGACAAGCAGAAGTTATAGAGTGCACCTTTCAACTCAGGTATTTAATCTAAACTTTTTTCAGTTGTTGTGAAGGTGCCCAAAGAGGCCCAATAGCTTCAGGCATCAATTTATTTTACTTTTCTTCGTTTTGAGAGTTTTGAGATCTGAGAGAGAGGCAGGATGAAACCAGTGTGTGTGGATTAAACAAACACAACTCCAGCTGTTTGAACGGCTCCCTTAAATTATTCAAATCTAAGTTTTTACCTATGGGCAGTGCTGGGGACTGTATTCTGGTACAGTTACTGTTTCAACACAATTCAATTTTATTTGTATAGCACATTTAAAAATACAACTTAAGCTCTCTAAAGTAAAGTTCAACAAAACAGTTATACAGAAAATATAACACATAGGCAAAGAACAATAAAAAACCAAAACACCTATATATTATGTCTACTGTTAAATGCCAGGGAGAGGGGGTGTGTCTCGGTGCTGCCAGAGAAAAGACTCTGTCATTTGGAAGGTTTTCAGATTACAGATTTGAACTGCACAGTATGTGTGTGTGTGTGTGTGTGTGTGTATGTGTGTGTGTCTAATTAGACATAAATTACTACACAACAAACAGAGCAACAAAAATAAAGCTGTTTATAATTATGTCATGTTTTTTCCACTGTAACATAATGCAGTGTGAAAGTATTTTAAGTATTCAGAACACAGTACTCTCATTGGTCTATGTAACAGAGTTACAAAATACTTTTTAATGCAGTATTCAGTATTCTGTAACTAAACACATTTCCAAAGTATTCTTCCATCACTGCCGATGGGTGACATTGACTGAATTAATAACTCAATACTTCTAATCAGATTATGTTTTTTAATCCACTGAAAATGGTAAAATATACCCACAAACCTCTTGGGTGAGGTTCAAATATGGTTCAAAAACTGAATGAACTGAGATAGCTGTAATGTAATACTTTGGGACATTCGAGGCAAAAACATCACCATGTAGACACAATAGACTGTATATATAAATAAACATAACTAACCTGCTAGCCGTGTTCCAAATAGGAAGTGATCACGGGTGCGCTTTCAGCTCCATCGACTCTGGATCCTATTAAAAAACTCTGGCCCCTCTCTCTGTAACTGCTGCTGGTTTTAAAATGTTTGTATTAACCTGCTCTACATGGTCCTCAGGACCCACTGGCGTTAGCAACAGGTTTGATTGTTAGCGCTGATAAGGGAAGGTGCTGAATGTAAGGGGCATTACATTCATCAGGTTCTCTCCAGATTTTTGTTCCCTAGTCCACTTCTTTATACAGTCTATGGTGGACACGCAGGTACCCTCTATGAGAAAAGTTACGCAGTGCACTTTACCTGGCCCTATCTTCAATCATTTATAACAGTACTAACTTAAATTCCATTTGTTCACAGGGACGTCATGAGTCTCGGCATCACCTCGTTGGAGCATCAGAAACTCATCCTCACTGCGATACAGACACTGAGAGCCCAGGTCATTCAAATGCACGGGCGAGGCGTGCAAGTTTAACCTACACTTCCTGCTTCGTGGCACCACATTTGGACCACGCTCTCGTCCAATCAGAGGAGAGGAAGGAGAGAGGACGGGAGGGAACAAGACTCCTCGCTAAGCTCCTAACCTCGTCTCCTAATGCCTTCCTCTGGGTTCCTAACTCCTCTGTGTACGAAATAACCCGATTTTGGAGTTGGCTTGATTGATAGTTGCTAAGGGGGACCGCAGTGGAGTGATGTCATCTCTGCCGCCACTTTTGCCCTTGGGCGATTACGGTAACGCTGTCCCAAAATTAGTATTTAAAACTACAACAAATTTGAATGGATTTTGGAGGATTTTGAATGGCGAAAATGTGAACATAGAGAGAAACTTAGAAATAATGGTACAAGTGAATGAACAAAGTCTGCAAAAGTCGACGACTACGACGATTTGAAGAACGCAATGGAAGGGGAACCGCCAACGTGAACCTACTGCGCCATGTAAGATCTCCGATGGTCTAACGTTTAAGCTTAGATGTTCGCATACTACATTTGGAGACCAGACACCAGGTTTTGAAGACCGCAACGGAAGATCTACCACATTCTAGTATGAGTGAGTTTAAAAGACAAGTTCTTTCAAATATTTCTTGAGCAGGTGATGCGCTATGGCCGCAACACTGAAGAACATTTGTTTCGAAAGCGAAGACACCATTTTGAGAAGATCGTCAAGGGTTTCCAATACTTCAAATTGATCAAGTATTGTAATTGTTTTAAACTTGGTTGGGTTTAGCTTGACTTGACTCACGAGTACTACTTGTAGAAAAACAATGCGTTGCTACAAAATGGCGATATCGTGGAGTAGACGTGTTCTTCAAATAATATTGCAGATCTCGTTGCGTTAAGTTGGGATTCAAAACTGCTGTTCCTTCTCTTGTCCATTGGCGGTAAAGTAATTGTCTGTCTCTTCCAAGGTGAATGCAAAGCAACAAAATGGACTCGCAGGTTATTTTTGGAACGTAAACGAGCTTAAGTGAACCTACTTCGCCGTTTCAGATCAGCAATGGGCTAAAATGTAAGCTTGGGTGTTCACTTTTGAGTATTTGAAAGACTTAAAATGCACTGGAAAAAACTGGCATGCTGCAAGAAAGATTTAACGATCTGATGGACAAAAATGCAAGAATTCGAAGCAGGAAAAATGGGTTTGGCCATGAGTGAACTTTCTTAGTATTCGAAGGACATGTTTTTAGAGACTTTGGTTTTGAATTTGGAGGAACACTCTTGAATGAATGCAAAGTGTAGAGATGCGTTTGCAGAATGGCGTGGGTTCTTCAAAAATGCCGGTCTTGTTTTTTTGGACTTGGTTTGAGCGGGTTACAACTTTACATGATATCACACGGGAATGCTGAAAGGAAGAGAGTGAAATAGTTATTTTTATTTAATTTTGGGGATTAGGATTTTTCACTATTGGAACTTCACCTGATCTGTATTCATTTTTGGTATCATAAAAAGAGGTGGGAGGATTACTTTAAATTCATTAGAGTTATGTTTTGAAGAAATTGCACTGAAAGGTCCTATATTACACACAATGGATTTAAATCATGTTGTAAAGCTGTTACCTCCTCAAAAACAGACCTGGAGTTGTGTTTGGTTTCATTTGCACATGTTTGAGTAACACTTTATATTAGTATTAGTCTGTCTACATCTCCAAAGCTCAAAACGCTCTGTTCCACCTTGTGATGTCATGAAGTGGACGTTAACAGCTACGTTTTATCTTTTGTTTAATAGACATAGACAATTCCAGAGCTGAAATGATCCAAATGATTCTAGTGAAGTGTAATGACTTTAAAAACACAGTGGAGCACTTCCTGTATTACCGCTTGATGACGTCACAAGGTGGAACAGAGTGTTTTCAGTTTGAGAGACGTGTGAATGAAACAAAACACAGCTCCAGGTCTGTTTGTGATGACGAAACAACATTAGAACAGAGATGAGAGAACACTGTAATATGGGCCCTTTAAAGACTAGTTTAATACTCGGTACTTTTTACTTTTACTTGAGAAATGTTATGTATTTATTTATTTATGTATTTATTTATTTTGACCTGAATGACTTTGGGTTTCTCTTCCTATCTCAGTAAGTCTATAAGTGACAAAAGCTCACCTATGATTCTGAGGTTAAATTTCTTGTACAAATTTTTTTGTTATCTGTTTTTAAATTTTAAGTTTTCTTCTATGACTTAAATATTAAACTTTCATGCTTTTACTTGAGTACATATTTTGGCTGATCTTCCCACCTCTGGCCAAAAAAAACACACAGCTTCCCTCTCCTTCATCATTTTAGTTTCATAAAACAACACTGGGATGTTTACGTGCAAGTATCTGATGCGTTTGTGCCATTTTGGACTCAAATGTTTTGGTTCTTTCTTTTTTTTTTGGTTATTATCGCAGTAAACTGGAGTGGGAGGTGGAAATATTCTTTTGTGTTTCTAAAAGGTAACGTTTAAAATGATTTACTTCTATGTTTAAATCTGCATTTCATATTTTAATACAAAAGTTTACCAATGTCAGAATATTTTAAACAAGTTAATTATTTTTAAAGTAAAGTAAAGTCTTATTCAAACGTTTAAATGACCACTAGACCTGTTTAAAGGCGCTGTACCTGATTTTTACTGTGAAACATGAAAAACCTGTGCATTTTAAACAGTTTGCAGTCGTCCTAAGTCATTCCTCACTTACAGTATGCGTTCTGAACCTCCTAATTACTCACCATGATAAGTTTATAAGACCTTTTCACAACTCTTAGAGACCAGAGTGAGGTTTTGTCACAATGGTAAGGCTAAAAACTAGCATGCTAATGTACACTTCCTGATTATTGGACATTATAATGCTTTATGTTTAGTTGCAGACAGCACGCACCAGGCTTATTTTGACCTGAAGAGCTGCTCACACAATATCTGTACTGGAAAGAGACACATTTTGCTCAATTACAAGGAGAAAAATCAGGTACTGGCCCTTTAATAAACTCAGTCAAATATATGAATCATATGAATCAACAACATATGAATCAACTGATGTTATGAAGAACAACATTTTAACATTAAGACATGAAAAAGTGTTGCGTAATCGTCCAGTTCACTCCTCTTTACTGCCAAAAGTATCACAGTATGAAGTAGGCCGGACTGGAGCGCCCCGCCCACCTCTAAATCCGGAATTTCGGAAGTCTTTTCCATTTATTTTTCCCATAGACTTTTGAAAAATCCAAATATTGACAGTTCAAATGTTATGGATGCTAACCAGGTACGTGCTAACCTGCTACATGCTAACCAGCTGCGTGCTAACTATTATCTTTAAGCCTAAAAAGCACATTTAAAACACAAAATTCAGCTAAATGTTTAAATAACTTGGTATTTTATGAAGTTTCAGAAACAGATTTTAAATTAAAGTATAGGTCTTGTTGTCACTAGTTACACGTAGCTGATTATTCCTGAACTTTTCGGAACGTTTATGGGAAAAATGAATGAGAAATGAACCTCCAGACCGGGGGGAGGAGCTCCATTGTAAAGTTATTCCATTTTTGTGTAGTTTTTTTTTGTCAGTCCAATTCTTTACATTTTCCTCTATCTTATTAGTGTACTTTTCCGCTCTCATTTCCCTCTCCAGACGTTTTGAAATGACGTGGGCCGACTCTGGGAGCTGACCTCACCTTTAAATATGTATGAGTATTTATTTATAAATGACCTCTTCAGAAACAGATGCTTTATTTAACTCATGTACTGTATTTAAAGTGAAATATGGTTTTATCGTTGTTGAATTGTGTTTGGTCTGATGCACTCTGGTTTATTTAAGTATTTCTTTTGTACAGTTTTAAACAGGTCCTGGGGAAGTTACTGTGTCAACCTCCTTCACTGGACTCCTCTGCACTGAAATGGTTTTGAAATATTTAGTTTCAATGTTATATCTCATAATTTTAGACTTTTTTTTAAAGAATTTTTGTTTAGGTATAAATATAAAATAGACAGAAATGGGTGAGGGTGAGATACAGTCCAGCAAATCCTGAAACTGAAAAAAGCTCATTGAGTTAGCATCACCAGCTAAAGTTAGTTTCCACTGAAAGGCAAAGGCATTTCTTCCATAAATATTGTGATTTCAAAACAGAATCGGATTTATAAAGCCCCATTGACACGTGCAGCCTGACACGGGAATGATCAGCATTTTTGTTGTGTGAACGAAGCCAGAACTGGTTTTCCTGCATTTTTGATCTGCTAATTTCCCGGGTAAATTACCGGGAATGTGTCGGGAAGGTTTATGTGGGAATAGCTGTGTTTCAGATGACATCACCACAATCTATAGGCAAATATTATTAACACAGATGGGGGGCCAGTAAAGTTAATATGTTTACAATGCAGATTTGTGTTGTAATACACAGGGGCGCCACCAGGGGGGGGGCTTGAGGGGACCCTAGCCTCGTCATAGCTCCCTCAAAACCTTTACCCCATTTTCTTAGCACAATCAACAAAAAGAATGTTCAAATATCAACTACAGAGTGTTCGAAATGAAACTATAATCATTTTTAAAATCCATATTAGTTTTCATAATCACTACAGTAGCAAACTAAATTTAAACTGGTTTAAAACAGCCGCTCAAACATGGTAGAGGGTGAGGGGTGGGCTTGTGTCCATAAAACACTCTAAATTAACATTGAGCGCTCCCATTGAAGAACCAACCACCCCATAGCTCCTCCTACCCAAAATGTCTGGCCCCGCCCCTGGTCATACAACGAGTTCTTGGGTCCAGTCAATAATAAAAAAGATCAATTTCAACATTTGTGCGTTTATATTTTGGGATATTTCATGGCAAAGTACAATGTAATCAATAGAAAACTCTGTCTCCTGCCCCCATCTGGCAGCATGACGTCATCACAGTCTACAATCTAAACATTCCCAGAGCCACTGCAGTTTGGTTTCCTTGGTTACAAGCGTAATTTCCTTCATTTTAATTACGGGAAATGAAAATATGAAACATTTTTCACTGCAATTTTTTTTTAATATTGGTTCAAATGACCTGCTTGTCTCCATGGTGATATTACTTCACCTGGAATGATCCGCAGTATGTCATTAAACTTATCTATCTTCATTTATATGTTTAATTATATGTGCGTTTTGTTTAATACTTGGGGACAACGTGAGTTTTTACAGGGAGCGTAATCACCTCTCCACAGATCTGGGCCATAACTTAGTCTGATGGCACTACGTTCTAGTCTCCATGTTGATAGATAAGTTTAATGCCCTACTGTGGAACATTCCAGGGAAACCGTTAACCGTTACCAATTGGATTATATTTTAAAATGTGTTTCATATTAACTCCATGGAAACGAGACTCCGGTTTAAGTTTTATTCTGATCTTCAAAAAAATGTACCGTGGTGATGTGTCGCCAGCTCCAGTTCAAAAAGCCGAGTCGTTCTCACGTCGTGTTTGGTGAATCTGCTGTAAAAATCATTTCTCACTCGTCTTGTGAGATCTCACTTTGTATTATTATGAATATTTTGTCCATTTTTCCAATTACAAACTTGAATGATGTGGTTTTGCAGGGCATTAAATTTCATTCCCACAATCTCACAATAAAACCAGAATAAATCTTTTCAAACTGAGAAATTGTGACTTTATATTTGTGGTTATTTCATTGCTGAATCCACAAATGGACCCAAAGCGGCGTCCCGACTCCCTGTCCTACTGTGACCGGCCACTAGGGGGTTTCATACTGTACATATGTATCTGAAAATGCCAAAATTCTATTTTTATAATTTGTTTGCAGAACGCTGTGTTGAATAGACTCACTATGTAAAGGTTCTGTTGAATTTAGAAGCAAAATCTGTTGTTTGGGATAAACTTTTCTTTGTTAGTTTTGAATGATTTTTACCTGTTAGAATTAAACCTGATGGCTGTTCAAATAAAGACAAGTGTTATTAAAAAAGCTGCAATGATACTCGTCTCCGGATTTACTCAATGTTAGCGCTGTTTTAAGAGGCTAGCATGCACACCTCACAGCGAGAATGTTCTGGGTTCAATTCTCAGGGAGTTTGCATGTTCTTCCTGTGTCTGTGTGGAGTTTGCATGTTCTTCCTGTGTCTGTGTGGAGTTTGCATGTTCTTCCTGTGTCTGTGTGGAGTTTGCATGTTCTTCCTGTGTCTGTGTGGAGTTTGCATGTTCTTCCTGTGTCTGTGTGGAGTTTGCATGTTCTCCCTGTGTCTGGATAGGTTTCCTCTAACGCAAAACAAAAATGTCCGTATTAACCCGCTCTACATGATCCTGATCCTTTTATTTCATTACTGTGTCCATAAATCAAGATATGAATATTAATAAAGGACCCGTCAGGCGCCTTCTTTCCCTGAGGTCACTCCTGCTAGCGTTAGCACCAGGCTTGATTGACAGCGTTGATTAGCACCTGTCCCCTGCTAAATGGGCAGGAAGGGGCGTTACCTTCAACAGCTTCACTCCGGATTGGCTCTTCGGTTGCTATGATACAATTGTAATTCCTAATATAGAACTCGGCTCTATATTCACCCCTATAACTGCTCTGGCCTCGATGAGCTTCATTTGACTGGAGCTGAACGCTGTGGGGGACGTCACACTCACTTAGTCCACTTCTTTATGGTTAAACTCCACCCGCCTAACAGGTCAGATCTATGGAGAGGCGACCCTGCTCAGTTAGAATTCATGTTTTTATGGTATTTTGGAGCAATAAAACAAGAAATCTCTGGAATGGAAGCTTGGAATAAACGCTAGATAAATTTGCTGACACATTTTGCCATACTGTGGAACATTTCAGACAAAGCATCCCACAGTCGGCAGATGGCTTCAAATGACTAAATAAACAGCTTACAAACATTACCTTTTATACCTTTTCATAAAGAGTATTAGAAGATTTTCTGATAGCGATGCTCAAAAACCACAAAAACACAATGGGAGCTGCAGGAGGAACTGCAATCAAATCAAAATCAATATTTTTTGAACGAACAAATCTTTGAAGTCCCAGGAAATTTTGTCGTTTCCTCCAGAAGCAACAAAATCTTCTGTCTTATGCTGCATAAAAATGTCTAACCTTGTAGTTTGGATCTGTACAAACATGTTCTGAAATGTCCCTGTGTGCCAGATGCCCTCCCCGTGTGTCAGATGCCCTCCCCGTGTGTCAGATGCCCTCCCCGTGTGTCAGATGCCCTCCCCGTGTGTCAGATGCCCTCCCTGTTGTTCAGATCTGTACAAACATTCTGAAATCTGATTTTTGTATTATTTTGTCAGTTCAGATTTCAGTCTTTTTGTCAGTTCTTCTGGACGCGTTTAAAATGTGACTTTGAACAGAATCCCATCATTAAAACATAAAACGCAAATCAAACCTCACTCTCAATGCTCGTCAGAAAAATTCCAAATAGATATTTTCCCCGGATCGTTCAGTCCTACCTCTGAATCTGCCGCCTTTGTTTTACAGTAAACTCCACTTGTCTCCTCTGTCTCCTCAAACATGTGGCTGAATCAGAGTCTAACAAAGGCATCTCATCTCGGCCGCATCCAAATTCTCATCACATTTACCTCCTTATTCCTCCTCACTGTTTATTCACTGTAAATGAGATCAGAGACAGACACCAGCGCTCGCTCGGCAGAACCACACAAATCAGGTTTTCAAAAATCAAGATCGAAACTCATCTCTTTCACTCAAACGCGCTGACTTTCAAATAAGAAGGAGCGTAATCTTGTTTTTGTCATAACTAATGCTATTTGAACAAACATAACACAGATAAATGCATTTACCTATAGAAACTTTACTTATAGTTTCAACAGAACAGACATCGCAAACAGACCTGGAGCTGTGTTTTGTTTCATTCACACATGTTTAACACAAAAACAAACTTGCATATTTAGTCTGAGTTCTTCTGTCAAACTGAAAACACTCTGTTCCACCTTGTGATGTCATCATGTGGTAATACAGGAAGTGCTCCACTGTGTTTTTAAACTCCACACACCTTCACTAGAATCATTTGGATCATTTCAGCGCTGGACTTGTCAATCTCTACTGAACTAAAGATCAAAATAGCTGTTAACTTGAAAACTACCACTTCATGACATCACAAGGTGGAACAGAGCGTTTTGAGCTTTGGAGATGTGACAGAATAATAATAAAGTGTTACTCAAACAGGTTCCAGATTCTGCGTGGAGTTTGCGTGTTCTCTCCACGTCAACCCCTAAGATCTGGAGATGGCTGATTTCACCCAGAGCCACTGAAGGATGGGTCAAATGTAAGTAACAAGTCAGATCTGCGGAGAGGTGACTGCACTCACAATAGGAACACATGTTTTTTTTTTATAGAATCTTTTGCAGTAAAAATCTCGTGTAATTGAAAAGACAATGCAAGATAAAGCAGTTTAATACCACACCATGAAACATTCCAAAAAAAACACGTGACCGACCGCCCGAAGAATAGTGAATCTGTAAATGATAATTTGATGAAACAACAACATTACACAGTTTGAGAAATTTAAAATGTCATTGTTTTTGTGAATCTGGGTATGGGGCACTGTGTCCTCCTGTCTGCTCCTGTCTCTTCCTGTCTGCCCCTGTCTCTTCCTGTCTGCTCCTGTCTCTTCCTGTCTGCCCCTGTCTCTTCCTGTCTGCCCCTGTCTCTTCCTGTCTGCCCCTGTCTCTTCCTGTCTGCCCCTGTCTCTTCCTGTCTGCTCCTGTCTCTTCCTGTCTGTTAATGTCTCTTCCTGTCTGTTAATGTCTCCTCCTGTCTGCTCCTGTCTCCTCCTGTCTGTTCCTCTCTCTGCTCCTGTCTCCTCCTGTCTCCTCCTGTCTGCTCCTGTCTGCTCCTGTCTCCTCCTGTCTGTTCCTCTCTCTGCTCCTGTCTGCTCCTGTCACCTGCCCCATTTGTTTAGGCACTCTACTATAATGCACGGATTAATCTCATAAAGCCGATTTATGCTCCGGCAAAGAACAGGACCGAGGGAGCAACTTTTGTGAGTGCTATGAGAGGAGAGAGAAGGGGAGGAGAGGAGGAGAAGAGAGACAGAGGGAGAGGGAGTAGAGAGGGCGTGGGAGGGGGGAGAGAGGGGGAAGATGAGAGAGGGAGAAGAGGAAAGATGGAGGAGGGAGAGAGAGAGAGGAGAGTACCCTTCACAGTGACTTAAAGGGGGGACACTCCTGCTGTGTTTTTATCCTGGAGAATTTAATCTGCACATGACCAGAGAGAGAGAGAGACGGAGAGGGAGGGAAGGGAGAGATGGAGAGGAGGGGTAGTAGATGAAAGAGTAGGGAGAGAAAGAAGAGTGGAAACAAGGAAAGACTGCGATAGTAAGGGAAGGGAGAGAGAGGAGGGCAGGGAAGAAAGGGAAGAGAGACGGGGCAGAGAGAAGAGTATGAGTAAAGGAGAGGGAGCGAAAAAGAGAAAGTAGAGAGGAGATAGGAGTGTGAGGAGGGGAGGGATGGGTATGCAGTGAGAGAGAGGAAGAGAGTGAAGGGAAGAGAGAGGAAGCACAGTGCACAGATGCTCGTCCTCTGCTGTTGTCACTAAAACCTTTGTCCTCCATCACAATTTAGAGCTTTGTGGATTTTAGAAACTGAAAGTGAAACTGAAACAAGAAAACAAATATGGCTTATGTATAAGAATAAAAGTTGTATCAATTTAAAAACAAAGGACCCAGTTTAAAGGCACAGTGTGTAACTTTCGCCTGCACAAATCCATGGCACCAGAAAGTAAAAGGGCCAAATACACCTCTCCTCCATCATCTCTCTCTCTCTTTCTTTCTTTATTTGCCATGTACAAATTCATTGATCTTACAAAAGAAAAGATGATTCGCACCAGATTTTGCTACTGCGACTTTCCATCTGCAGTCCATGGGCAGGTCAGCACACAATAAAATACATTTCATTACAATTACATTATAAAACTAACAGTTCATCATTAACATTAACAGTTAAATACAATAAAATGTCCAATACATGATGTTTCCTACAGTCAAAACCAATATAAAAAGTCATTATGTGCAGGTTTTTACAGTGAAACAGAACAGTACAAATTAACCTCACTGATGTGGACATGTTTGATGATCTAAAATGTACTTTTTCAAAATTCTAATAATATTATTTAAATCTACAGACAGTTTCAGTCTGTCTGGAGCTGATTCGACTGAGCCAAGGCCAAGGATCTTTTTGGAACTATGCAATTTTAGTTCACAGAGACCGAGTGGAGACCGAGAGTCCTACATCTCTCCTTTTCCATCTATCTACTGCCACCTCTCCTCCTCCACCTCTCCTATTTATTTATTTTATTTATTTTGCACTCATATAACATAATAATAAAAAGGACACTGTATGTAAAAAGCAGGTGTGAGAAGAGGCAAAAACCCAAAAGGGCTTATATTAAAGCCTCATGAATACAGAAAATTCAATATTTTAGCCGAGCGTTTGGTTTAAAAAATGACATTTACACATCTACAAAAGTGATGCCATTAAACGCAAACATTGAGTAACATCCAATAAAACATCCAACAATTTAAAGATTATTAAACATCACACTGAAATATCAAACATTTCCTTTAAATGATGTTTCTGATCTGCATCACGAGTCAGATCTGTGCACTGGCTCCACACTTTACAGCCTCTGAGTCTCAGGCCAAACTGAGCTCCTGATGTGACACAGTTTAGAACATGAGTGTTGTATCTGTCTATTTGAATTAAAATGTAAAAATGTTCAGGGATGGTGCTTCTATTATAAAGAATTTTATACATAAAAATACAAATGTGATAAATATTACGAATGTTAAGTTTGTAGAATAAATGAGCAGATGTTTGTGGCACAGAATGAGTTACAACTTGAACAAAGTGTTTTTGTACTATTAATATTTAGTTCAGAGGAGTTGGGACGTGCTCGCCCACTCTACGTTACAATATGACAGACAGGGGTACATTAAGCCCGTATTGATTTTGAGTCCACAAGTTTAGTGATTCTTCTTATAAAATCAAGAGATTTGTTAATTTTTGCAGCCACCCAGTCAGTATGCTCTTTCCAACATTGTCAACAATGGCACCCAGAAATTTAGTGGATGAGACATGAGTTATTTCAAATTAATCCATTTTGATTTTAATAAAATCATAAACCATGTTCCCAAGCAGATAATCCAGCACTGATTTGGTTTATTGATGCACTGAAGTTTAGATATGAATAAAGTAGTATGATCCACAAACATTATCAGGGTACGATCTTGAGATATATAACATAGGTCATTTATGTATAACAAAAATAATAAAGGACCCAATATGGATCCCTGAGGGACACCACACTGTATATCAGCTCTATCAGAATTACAAACATTTATACAAACAAACTGGGATCGATTACAAATATAATTCTGCAGCCACTTTAAAACTGTGTTATAAAAAACATATTTATATATTTTTTCCATCTCTCCTCTTCCATCTCTCCACCTCAGAGCTGCTCAGACAGTTCCCTGAGCCTGGATTAAACTCAGAATGACCGTGGTGCTACCTCCATCTCCATCTTTTCTCTTCCATTTCTCCTCCTCCGTCTCGTCTTTGGGGGTAAAACACCACATTCCAGCTCAAATCTGATCTCTTCAATCCAGTTTGACACTTTTAAACTCCCATAAGAACATTCTGGACATTTCTCAGCTCCTTTCTGCCTTTACAGCCTCCCTAATCTCACATCTATCACTCACTTTCTGTCTTTTTGAATTATTATATATGAACATCTGTCCCATTCACTTTGACAGGGAGCAAAATGGCCGCACAAAGCGTGGTTCTCTCTGTTTCTATTCAAATAACTCAGATGTAAATGTGCGCGACTTTAATATGATTTTAAACCCGATAGTCTGCAGGAGTCTCTAAAGTAAAAATACAGTGTTCAGAATGGTTTAAACCTGACTTCTGTGTTAGAAAACTCGTGCCTAATGGGAGTTGACATCACCGTAAACATCATCACAACAAACGTATTATTAAGTATTTTTAGATCAGTATTATGATTTAAAATGCATAAAAAAGATCCATAGATTATAGCTATAGAAGACTAAAGATCAGAGGTCCACAGTGTAACTTTTCTGACTTCATCAAGATGTTATTACTTTGCATGGAATGTTCCTCAGTATGGCATTAAATATACATATCTTACATTTTTCACCACATGTGTCTTCATTGCTCAAGAATACATTGAAAAACATGTGTTCTTATCGTGAGCAGGCCTGCTTCACAGATCTGACCAGTAACTTGGCCCAATGGAGGCAGCTGCCAAATCTCCATAGAGACAAGCATGGCAGCAAACCGTCTACCAGAAAAGTTACACCGTGGGCCTTTGATATTTTTTCATCAGGATGTTGTGATGCTCCTCTCCTCCTTTGTCCATCCTCTTGATCCTCTTTAGCCCTTGTTGACCCTGTAGTCCACTGTCCAGATGTGTCCAGTGTCTTCATCACGCTCAGAAGACGGGCTGATGTAAATGTCCCGCTGTAATTTCAGTAAAACCCCTCGACCCGTGAAGTATTAGAGCAGAGGTTAGAGCACAGTTTTTACGGTCTTACACTGCCACCTGCTGGACAGAATCGGAACTTTTTTTTTTTTTTTTTTTTTTTTTTTTTTTTTAATTTGGATTTTTATTTATTTGAACAGGGAGAGCCCATTGAGAGACTAAAATGCAGAACAATATAAACAAAACAAAACCAACAAACACTTGCATAGGTTCATTTCAAATATTGAAAACAGGAGCAGATATGAATATAAAAGTTTATCACCAGATATTAAACGTTGTTCTCCACCTCTTCTCTTCCTCCTCTCTCCTCCTGTCTCTTCCTCTCCTCTCCCTCACCTCTCCTCACCCCTCCCTCTCCTCTCTTTTTCTCCCGCTCTTTCGCTCTCTCTCCTCCTCTCCTCCCTCTCTACCAGTTAATTAAAATATACTTTGAATTTAATTAAAAAAGGGGGATCACATTCATCGAGAGTGCGTGCAAAACTAACGCTGTAGTGAGGATTTTGACAGAACTTATGCTACGGTCCATTTGTCCAGCTTTAAGATAAGAAAGAAGCTTGTAACTTGATAATAATAATAATAATAATAATAATAATAATAATAATAATAATAATAATAATAATAATATTAATAATAATAATAATAATAATAATAATAATAATGGACTAGCTACATTACAAGGACAGACAAGTTAAATAAGCATTTTAAAATCCTTTGTGTGCAGTTGTCTTATTTGTTAAAGTGCAAATAATGTTCAAAGTGCTGTGTGCTATTAAAGTGTAAGTGCAATTTAAAGTGCATATAGTGAAGGGTGTAAAGTGCTGTTACTTTTGTAACAAATGGCCTGTTTGTTACACTTGATTTTATAAAGCTTTTTACATTATAAGTATCACTCTCAAATGCTAACTGAGACTAACAAGCAGTCAGCATCTGCAGTAAAAATAAAATAACAGATCTTGCCTATGCTAGGTGCTTCTTTAACTTTGAATGCCATTTTTAGATGTCTTTTATGAAATGCTCATTTTTTTCTTTCAGAAAATTCACCGTCCCTTGATTAGAGCTGCAATACATGAACCAACGCCAGACAAGATGGAGTTGACCTTTCACCTGCATCAGGACCTACAAAAGATATACTTATTACTCAATCTCACAATTTTAGGTGTAAAAACATCTACTCAATTTTCATTTACATTTGAAATGACCAATAATTATCAACAAAACCAACTATTGTTGTACAAACAGCATTTTGAAATACTGCAGGCCTCCTATCAAAAGCGGGCATATTTATGTGAAACGAAAAAAAAAAAAAAAAAAAAAAAAATGATGTCTGCGGTGTCTAGTTTGGGATTTATACATTTGGAGTTTCAAATAAAGTATCAACATGGTTAGTTTGCTACAGTTTTATGGTAAACTTTGTTCACTTTAACATTGCATGCTGTTTTTTTTTTTTTTTTTCGATATTGTATTTAACTATGACAATCCAAATGTAAACGTCACGTGACCGCCAGAGGCTCACGCATGACGTCTCCTAATGTAGAAATAAATGAATAAATACGTACATATGTACATAAATAAATTATAATAACAATAATAATAATTTTAAAAAAAATCATCAAGTCGTGTTAAACCATATTAGCCTGAACAACATGGTTTGTGCACATGTAGGCTACAGTAGAGTTCAAAGTTTCTCACTTGATAGGCCAAAATCATTTAAATTAAAAATACATTATTACCTGCTGTTTTCCTGGATAAAGTGTCTTGGAACCAACGCCAAGCATCTCCAAAAACCTAACTTAAGGGAAAGAAAATTGGTTTCTTTAGTTTAGTTTTTTAAAATAGATCCTTGCATTAGCATAGCCTCGCCTTAGCCAATATTTGTGCAACGTTAATTTCCTCCCCAGCGCAACAACTTCCTCAGAACCAAAATCCTTTCACTTAAAATAGTTATGGATAATTCAGTCTGATATATAGAATTATTTGGATTGTTTTACTATTTTGTTTTTATTATATTTACATGCGTACGATCATAAGAAGAGTATTTCACTGGGTAAACCTAGAGTTCAACCTGTCCAAACAAATAGACCCTGTATACCTAATTTTCAAGTCATTTCCACTCAGCCATGTGTTGATTATAGTGTAAACGGGAAGCTGCAGGTGCCATGGTGGGTGTGTTTGACCCAGATCCCACTATGACAATAAGAGCCGTGACGACCTATCTAGTGCCCGAAGAGAGGGACCCACCCGGGAATGCTAGTTTTCAAGTTAACAGCTACCTTTTACCTTTAGTTCAGTAGAGATTGGAAATTCTAGGGCTGAAATCATCCAAATGATTCTAGAGAAGGTGTATAAAGTTTAAAAACACAGTGGGGCACTTCCTGTATTAATCACATTACATCACAAGGTGGAACAGAATGTTTTCAGTTTGAAAAAAGAACTCAGCCTAAATATGCAGTTTTTGTGTTAAACATGTTTATGAAACAAAACACAACTGACATGGGCCCTTTAAATGAGGTCTCTGCAGCTTTATGAAAACAATATTTAAGTTGTAGATTCACACCTTCACCAGGAGTATAAGAATACATTTACAAATAATTTGGCAACCCTATAGTTGTACACACAGACTCCCAGACTTCCCTCACCCCGGACACGTCCTCCAGCTCCTCCGGTGGGATCCCAAGGCGTTCCCAGGCCAGCCGAGAGACATAGTCCCTCCAGCGTGTCCTGGGTCTTCCCCGGGGCCTCCTCCCGGTGGGACATGCCCAGAACACCTCCCTAGGGAGGCGTCCAGGAGGCATCCTGAGCAGATGCCCGAGCCACCTCAGCTGGTTCCTCTCAACGTGTAGGAGCAGCGGCTCTACTCCGAGCTCCTCCCGTGTGACCGAGCTCCTCACCCTATCCCTAAGGGTGCGCCCGGCCACTCTGCGGAGGAAGCCCATTTCAGCCGCTTGTATCCGCGATCTTGTCCTTTCGGTCATTACCCAGAGCTCATGACCATAGGTGAGGGTAGGAACGTAGATTGACCGGTAAATCGAGAGCTTCGCCTTCCGGCTCAGCTCCTTCTTTACCACAACGGACCGATACAGCGACCGCATCACTGCAGACGCTGCACCGATCCGCCTGTCAATCTCACGCTCCATCCTTCCCTCACTCGTGAACAAGACCCCGAGATACTTGAACTCCTCCACTTGGGGCAGAGACTCACCACCCACCCGGAGAGAGCAAACCACCTTTTTCCGGTCGAGAACCATGGCCTCGGATTTGGAGGAGCTGATTCTCATCCCAGCCGCTTCACACTCGGCTGCAAACCGCCCCAGTGCCTGCTGCAGGTCCTGGCTCGAAGAAGCCATCAGGACAACATCATCTGCAAACAGCAGAGATGAAATCCTGTGGTTCCCAAACCAGACCCCCTCCGGCCCCTGGCTGCACCTAGAAATTCTGTCCATAAATATAATGAACAGAACCGGTGACAAAGGGCAGCCCTGGTGGAGTCCAACATGCACCGGGAACAGGTCTGACTTACTGCCGGCAATGCGAACACAGCTCCTGCTCTGGTCATACAGGGACCGGACAGCCCTTAGCAAAGAGCCCCGGACCCCATACTCCCAGAGCACCCCCCAAAGGACACCACGAGGGACACGGTCGAATGCCTTCTCCAGATCCACAAAACACATGTGGACTGGTTGGGCAAACTCCCATGAGCCCTCGGGGACCCGATGAAGAGTATAGAGCTGGTCCAGTGTTCCACGACCAGGACGAAAACCACACTGCTCCTCCTGAATCCGAGGTTCGACTATCGGTCGGATTCTCCTCTCCAGTACCCTGGAATAGTTACACTGTACAGAGCGTACAGTGTAACAAAAATATTTTCTTTGAAATATGAAGATCTCCTTGTTGATATAATGTAGGCTGGCCTTTAGCGGTAGGATGTGAGACAGAAGACAGCAGCACTGGCATGGTCCACCATTTTTTTTCTTTTATTTAAAGAATTTACCAAAGTGCAAGTGTATTGTGCAATGGAGAATTTTAAAACCCATAACTACCCACCCCTTTTCTTTTCGCATCAGATTGTGAGCCTATTCTGTCCCATACTCCGGAACAGTAGGTGTCGGTAATGCTCCTGTACAATGGTTGCCAACCGCCATAAAACAACAAAAGGAAGAAGAAGAAACAAACGTCACTTCCTCCCTCGCTGTTAGTGTTAGCATTAGCCTCGTTAGCCTCTTCCGCTGCTCCTCTCTTGTTTATCTCCGTTTCCTCGGTGTTATGTGAGTTCCTCTCCACACTTGATCATGTCTCGTTTGGAAAGGCTCCGGGCTCTGGTGAACCAGCGCATTAACGCCGCAGCGGACGACATCGGCCGCATCCTGGAGGGAAAAGTGTCCGAGTACGAAGAGGAGGTGCGCTTCTTCAGAGAGGAGAACAACAGTCTGCAGCACAAGATCCTGCAGCTGGCGTCCAAGTCAGGTCTGTCCTGAATCTATACACGGGTCCAACTCAGGTCTGTCCCGGATCTATACACGGGTCCAACTCAGGTCTGTCCCGGATCTATACACGGGTCCAACTCAGGTCTGTCCTGGATCTATACACGGGTCCAACTCAGGTCTGTCCTGGATCTATACATGGGTCCAACTCAGGTCTGTCCTGGATCTATACATGGGTCTAACTCAGGTCCAAGTCAGGTCTGTCCTGGATCCACATACGGGTCCAACTCAGGTCCACTGTGTGTATATATTATATGTTTTGGAGTTGATACATTTATTTATTATTTTCTAAAACTAAACTAAAACAAAACAGGGAGAAGGATTTTAAGTCACCCCTGCTCTTGATTGAAACCCCTGTTGTTTTTGCAGATGTCCAGATCGTAGTGATGGACGAGGACGAGGCTGAGCCCAGTGAGAACCAAGAACAACCAACTGAGGAAGACTCCGATGAAGCCTCCGCCTCCTCTGCTCCAGTCTGTGAAGAAGAGAAGAAAACTGCACCCAAACGAACCAGGAGAGGGCGCAAGAGTAACACCAAAGACTGTGAAACTCCAGGCACAAGTTCAGACAAAGAAACAGAGGGAACTCAAAGACCGAAATCAAAACGAACAGCGTCTCAGCCAGAAGTGTCCAAAGCGAAGAGGCGCCGGAACTAGACTCTAAAGACCTCACTCACTCGTACAGGGACTAAACACGTGCTGACGATCGATTGGCCGACTAAAAAGCTCTCAAAACTATTCCCAATCTCTGCATCGGACTCAAACTGCATTCACAGGACTACACCTGCAGGGGGAGCTCATGGAAAAACTAAACCTGGACTGAACCCGGACTAGACTAGGACTAGAACAGGACCAAACCAAGTCTACACCAGGACTGAAGAAAGTCGACATAACCTTACACTTAAAGGTGAAGTATGTAACTTTTTTGGTTGATGTTTTGCTTGGAATTTTCCACAGTAAACAGACTTCCACTGGTGGATTGATATAGTTTGATCTATCTCAATCCACTAGGTCAAGTCAGATCTGTGGAGAGGCAAGCTCCATTAAGAATCTATGTCTTTCAAGGTATTATCTGCAAGTTTAGTGACATCTCCATGGAAACGACCTCCAACAGATATTGTACCTTTTAGTAAAATGTATATGTTAACTTTGAAAATATGTTTAATCTTTTTCATCTGTATTTTAAGTAAATAAACAAACTTGAAATGCAAATATTT
Source organism: Periophthalmus magnuspinnatus (assembly GCF_009829125.3). NCBI lineage: Eukaryota > Metazoa > Chordata > Actinopteri > Gobiiformes > Gobiidae > Periophthalmus > Periophthalmus magnuspinnatus. The sequence continues at coordinate 20,769,556 of NC_047136.2, forward strand.
TCTTTATAAAAACATACTGTTGTTATTAAATAAAAAAATGACATTTATTTAAAATCAGCATTTATCAGCCCTTAAACAGTGTATTCCATCTGATGAAGTGTTATCTTACAGAGACAGAGGTTAAGCAAAAGAAATGAATAAACGCAGAAATACTAATATTAACTGGCCATACGAGGATTTGAACAGGCAACCTTTCCGTTAGAGGTTGCATCAGTATATGAGCAGTGTATTGGCTAACAGTGTTTCGTATGTAAAAGTGGTTGATTAAATATTGATAAAACTACAATAATGAAAGGAGATCTCAGCATCTTTCTTTCGTTTTAAAAATTACTTTAAGTTTAAGTCATGGACAAATGATTTAAAAAATTAAAAACAAAAACCCTAAATCTCTCTGTGTGTCCTGTGTGTGTGAAGACACATTTATTCATTCTATTTCTGTTTTAATGAACTGCTTTTTACAGCGTTATGTGATCATTTCTCTTGTAAATGATGTAAGATTCAAACTTTCTTCAATGAACTGTCTCATTATTATTAAAAATGCTCTGTGTTTAGACACTTTCATTTAAATGGGCTTGTTTTCGTCTTGTTCTCAGTTCATTACGTCACATACAGATGCATGTGTCTGTCTCTGCTTTTTCTTCTAATTTTATGAAAAAAAGTATGAAAATATTTTAGTTTAAAACAATTGTTGAATGAGCTTTTCTTTAAATGAAAAAAACAGTTTGAAATCCTTCAGTTGTTTATCTCAGCTCCATGTTTGAGCCAGTCGCACGTCAGTTTCATTTTAATAAAGTTTGTTTAACTTTATTTGATGCCTCTGTTTTACAAGGAAGTATCCAAAGACATTTACATCATTTTAGGAGAAGTTTCACTCAGATTTGCATTTGAGGAACATTTGGGCTCGTTTGGGAAATGAGGTTGAAAACACCATTGTGAATGTGTCTGTAAAGAGCATGGAATAAAAGCTTTTTCTGTGTTCCGAGTTCTGTACAAACAGTCTATACAACAGTCTATACATAGACTGTATGTAAATGAATATATAGGTGACCTGCACACCACTGTGTTCCAAACAGAAAGTGAACACAGGTGCATTTACAGCTCCACTGGCTCTAATTCACTTCACACTGAAAAACTGTGGACCCTCTCTCTGTAACTGCTGCTGTCAGACTCATCATTTTAGTCTTAAATGTTTGTATTTCTGTTCTGTTGCATGAAGAACAGGCGCAGAGGCACATTCTGTAGATCTTTATTGTCAGTTACACAAATATAGTCGGCTTAAAGGCAGAGTCTAAAACAGAGTCTATCTTTTAGCAGAGATTACACCAGAGTTTTTATGGTCCTCCTTTAGTGGGAGTCGTGCACTCTTGTATAAAATGAGGCTATAGAGAAGAAATATGGCCTTGACCAAAATGATTGAAATGAATGAGCAGTGAAATGTCTTCACTCCTACAGCGTTTTGTCCAGTTGACAGATTTAATTTGGCTGTTAATATGGATCAGACCTGGAGGACTGAGGGATTACACAGACACTTGTGAGTTCACATTCAGGACTGAAGCTGTCAAAAGTGTCAAGAACTAGTATTGAAATTAGATCCTCAGTTTTTGCAGGTATCGATGCTAAAAAAAAAAAGTCTGTTCGCAGGATAGAAATGAATATAGTATAAGACACATAGACTAGTATACACCCATGGACCACTATGAACCTACTGGACACTGAGGGATTACACAGATATAAGACACATGGGAATAGAAAAGAAAGTACTACCATTTAATGTGGAAAATCACAGTATGCTGTCTAAAGAAAGAGTGTTTTTATTATCATTGTGAAAAAATAAAAAAAATATTATCATTGTGAAAAAATTATCATTAAAAAAAACAACAACACACAAACTGAACCCTGACAATTTGAAATGGCTGAATCTTGTTTAAAATTAATTTAATGAATATAATTTTGAAGTATCAGTACTTTTACTTGAGTACATGCCACAGGTTCCACATTCTCACGTTATCTTTCATATTTATGCCAGACCAAGCCTTTTCCCGTCCATCGCTTCAAACATCTCAAATAAAAACTTAACAACATTCTTATGTTTTATAGTTTCACTTCTGATTTGTCGTAACAATAAAATATGTTCTATTGTGTGTCTATAAAACGTCCCACTCAAACAGACCCACCCAACACAGGACACAGAAACACAGAACACCCACCCACAGTGGGTAACGAGGGGCAGGGTCCACGTGACATCACAACTCCCAGTTTATTCACACGCACATGTTTAACACACAAACCCTATATATTTAGGCTGAGTTCTTCTCTCAAACTGAAAACACTCTGTTCCACCTTGTGATGTCACCAAGTGGTAATACAGGAAGTGCTCCACTGTGTTTTTAAACTCCATACACCTTCACTGAAATCATCTGGATTATGTTATACCTGGACTTGCTAATCTCTACTGAAGTAAAGGTAAAAGGAGCTGTTAATTTGAAAACTACCACTTCATGACATCACAAGGTGGAACTGAGCGTTTTAAGCTTTGGAGATGTAACAGATTAATAAAAGTGTAACTCAAACATGTGTGAATGAAACAAAACACAACTCCAGGTCTGTTTTTGAGGAGGTAACAGCATTAGCTAAAAGAGGCAATTTTGTGCAATATAGGACCTTTAAAACACTCTAGAAGCTGTTTGTATTAGCCTAACTTAAAGGGGCGGTGACTTTTCTGGCGTATGATCAGTCACCTGATTCTTGGTAAATGGTCACAGTGTTTTTCCACCTTCTGAGACTCGAAGCTCTTTACTTCTTCCTGGTAATATCATTATATTATTGCCTGGAATGTTCCGCAATATGGCAATAAAACTCATCCATCGGCACTGGGAAAAACTGTCCAAGCCAATTTACAGGTCAGATCTATGAAGAGGCAACCCTGCTCAAAGCAAGAATCCATGTTTTTTACAATAAACCCCCTGTAACTGAATAAATATAAAATGAACGAGTCCGATGTCATACTGTGGAACATTTCAGGCAAAGCAATAGCATCTCCACGGAGACGAGCAGATGGCCCACCCTTCTCTACAAAGTGCACCTTTAAGTTAACAGTAGTTGCAGTTGGTAAAGCGTTTGTGCCTTGATCTAAAGGTTGACGGTTCAAATCCCACTCTCAACATAACACCGATGAGAGTGAGTGGAGCAGCTGTGAGGGAGGAAATGGAATAATAAATAAATAAATTGCAAATTATAAATGCTAATGTTCATTCTTCCAGGAGCTTCTGACCCATGTCGTTCAGGACAGGTGGGCACTAGTCCAACTCGAGACCGCTCTAAGCAGCAAGACTCCAGTTATTTTAATAGATCCATGATGTAGATGATGTAATAGATCCAACCCTCGTTTACCACCATGGAGTTATTTAAATTAGTTAGTTAAATGTTAATTCTTTTTGCCCCGTGGAGGAAGTACAGGCTCATGTACGTGATCAAGGTTCAGGTCATACAGATGAGAAGTGTGAAGATTTTATCATCAGGAAATAACAGAGATCGAGTTTGATAAAAATATAAAGGTCAATTGTACTGTACTCCTTATGAATAAAACTATGTATAGACTGGGACTAAACCAGGACTAAACCAGGACTAAACCAGGACTAAACCAGGACTAAATCAGGACTAAACCAGGACTACACCAGGACTAAACCAGGACTAAATCAGGACTAAATCAGGACTAAACCAGGACTAAACCAGGACTAAATCAGGACTAAACCAGGACTAAACCAGGACTAAACCAGGACTAAATCAGGACTAAACCAGGACTACACCAGGACTAAACCAGGACTAAATCAGGACTAAATCAGGACTAAACCAGGACTAAACCAGGACTAAATCAGGACTAAACCAGGACTAAACCAGGACTAAACCAGGACTAAAACAGGACTAAACCAGGACTAAACCAGGACTAAACCAGGACTAAATCAGGACTAAATCAGGACTAAACCAGGACTAAATCAGGACTAAACCAGGACTAAACCAGGACTAAATCAGGACTAAACCAGGACTAAACCAGGACTAAACAGGACTACACCAGGACTAAACCGGGACTAAACCAGGACTAAATCAGGACTAAACCGGGACTAAACCGGGACTAAACCAGGACTAAACCGGGACTAAAACAGGACTAAAACAGAACCAAACCAGGACTAAACCAGGACTAGGACTAAACCAGGACTCAACTAGGTCTAAAACAGGACTAAACAGAGGTTTCGATACCAGTTTTAGCATCCCTCTGTGTATACTATTGACAACCCTAATATGTCATAATTATACAAAAATAGACTCGAACAAACTTTTTTTTTTGCTTTTTTTAAAGCTCATCAAAGGTAAAGATGGCTCTGTGTGTTTACATCCTCTGCTTCTTATTGTTGGAACTCTGAGGCCGGTTAGAACTGTGAGAGGAGGACTTCCTCTGCTGGAGGATCACTCTTATTTTACAGCCTGAGCAACGTACTGGCCTCTTTCATCCTCAGCTAGACGCTCCCACTGTGGAGAACACAAGCACATACATTTGTTAATATCATTTCATGCATTTCCGGTCCCTCCAAGTTTTGCAGTCAATGAACCTTGAAAGTGGGACTAAACACCTAAACTCTGCCCACAACCGCACTTCAAACAGAGCCGAGGGTAAAGGGGAACAAACAGGTGTGATTGGTCAAACAGGAGTCCACACTTCAAACCTCGCTCCTACAGCGAGGTGTTTGTAATCACACACTCCTGGCATCAGTGTTTAGTTCCACTTTAAAGGCCCTGTACCTGATTATTTTCATGTATTAGAGCAAAATTCATACAGATATATTGTTTGAGAAGCTCTTGAGGTCAAAATAGGTCTGCTGTCTACCTGTCTATCTGCATCTAATTATAAAGCATTATATTGTCTGTTAATCAGAAAGTACACAGTACACATGCTAGTTGTTGTTACTTTAACCGTGATGGCGAAACTCTGCTCTGGTTTCTGAGAGTTGTGAAAAACGTGTATAAATTCATCGTGGTGAATAATTAGGATGTTCAGACAGTATAAGGTAAGTGAGGAATAACTTTGGATCGCTGCAAACTGTTTCAAATGAATTAGTTCTGTTTTTCTTGTTTTTGGACAGTGAAAATCAGGTACAGCGTCTTTATCATTTGTCTTTAGGTTAAGCCTGATTCTAAGAATCTTTCACTCATCACATTAAGTTTTACATAAGGCTCTTCAGCACTTTGAATTATTTTGTATTAGCATGTTAGCATTAGCAAAGGCATTTTATAGGACAAACATAGAAAAGACTTGTTCCAGACTTACTCTTTTTTTTCAGCGTTCAGGACCATCGTGTTTTTGGTTCGGAGCTCAGTCTTGACCCTCTCTCACTGATGTTTTTTGAACACAGAAAAGGCTGTGGGGACCTCAGCAAGAGGTGTGGGGCCCATGGATGCAGGAGCAGGGGCTGGACGCTTTGACCCAGGACCCTCGTTGTCAGTAAGTTTGGCTGTCAAGGGTCTAGAAAACGCAGAGTCCAGCCGTGTGAGGTGGAGAGGAGGGGTGTGGAGTATAGAAGCTGTGGGCTCCAATGCAGTATCAGGGGCCTCAAACAAACAGCAAGGCTCCTCACACATAAAGTCAAGGACATCAAATCCAGGGGTCTCAAACACAGGAGTAGGGTCGATGGATAGAGGAGCGGGGTCCACGGACACAGGAGTGGGGTCCATGAACACAGGATTGAGGCTCATGGGCACAGAAGAGAGGGCCGGGCGTTTGGACCCAGGACCCTCATCATCAGCAATTTTGCGTTTTCTCGTCCCTCGACAGTGTGGAGACTTGGGAGAAGGGACATCAAACATAGGAGTGAGGTCTATGGACACAGGAGTGAGGTCTATGGCCACAGGAGTGAGGTCTATGGACACAGGAGCGGGGTACACGGACACAATTTGCATTTATTATAAAGAATTGTCTTGTTCTGAGTCATATTATGGTATTTTTTGTAGATTTTATGCAGTAATTATTAAAGGTTAAAATGGGAATGCTCATCAACCTTTTGAGAACCGTAATCTAAAACTATTTTCACAATTTCCATGTTTAATTTTTTGAGCCTGTCCACTTATATATTATAAATAAATGTATTTAATACATGATTTGCCTGTTGTCAAATAAATTGCAGTAACCTGAGAGTTGAAAAGAGACATGACGCTGAAGTTCAACCCAGGAGAGGTTTGGTTAGCATCAGTACAGGACCCAGCACCTGCAGACGTGGACCCTCAACACACTGAGATATGTATGTATCATTTGAATGATTTAGATTTTATTTGGGAACAGTGGGGTGCAATTACACCTGCTTTACAGAGACCAGAGGAGGACAGTGCTATTGCCTGAAATGAAATATGCTGATTTGTGTTGACAGGCAAATGTTGACACGCCAAACTGCAATATTGTGAGCTGATTTATTTTGAAAACATTGCATAGAAAGCAATATTTAAATATTACAGTTTTATTTGTTACATGACCAGGACTAAACCAGGACTTAACTAGGACTAAAGCAGGACTAAACCAGGACTAAATCGAGGCTGGTCTAGCCTCAACTAAACCAAGGCTAGACCAGGACTAAACCCAAGAACTGAAATGGGAATAAAAGCTATTGATTATTTTGCTTCCTAAAAATGTAATACGTTTGAAGCACATACAAAACTGGATAGTTTGGTGCCACTAATGCATTTCAATAATGTGGAGATAAACATTTATAATCACATCTGCTCCTGGTTTTAATGTTGGAAATGGACCTGTGCAGGTTTGTGTTTGTTTGGCTGAACTGGTTGTACTAATTCTTATAAGAAAACCCTGCAGAATTGAAGGGACTGGTCAGTGAGTGGAGCAGGGCCTTATTACATATGAGTTTATTACATACATCTGATTAGTCAATGCCGTAAACATAAAAGTGTTGTAAGTTTCTCATGAGTCACATTAGGAAATAGCTGAGTTCCCCATAACGACGTCAGGACCTGAACAAAGCCCCGTCATTTTAACCAGTGCCTCAGGCCTGATGTCACTGCTGTACGATCTCTTTTTTTAGACCTGGTTCTGTTTGGTTTCTTCAAATTACAGTCACCCTGACTTTCCAAGAATGAAATCAAAATAAAGCACTCAAAGATAAGCACAACCAGGATTAAACCAGGACTAAAACAGGACTAAACCAGGACTAAAACAGGACTAAAACAGGACTAAAACAGGACTAAACGAGGACTAAAACAGGACTAAAACAGGAGTAAACCAGGACTAAAACAGGACTAAAACAGGACTAAAACAGGAGTAAGCCACGACTAAACCAGGACTAAAACAGGAATAAACCAGGACTAAAACGGGACTAAAACGGGACTAAAACGGGACTAAAATAAGACTAAAACAGGAGTAAACCAGGACTAAAACAGGACTAAAACAGGACTAAAAGAGGACTAAAACAGGAGTAAGCCAGGACTAAACCAGGACTAAAACGGGAATAAACCAGGACTAAAACAGTACTAAAACAGGAGTAAACCAGGAGTAAAACAGGACTAAAACAGGACTAAACCAGGACTAAATTAGGACTAAACCAAGACTAAAACAGGGCAAAACCAGGACGTAATCACAAATTAAACAGCACAAATCAGAGTAGCTTGAAACTTATTCGGAAGATTAAAAACTAGGACTAAACTATTACTAAACAGGAACATCACTAGACCCTTTTTACTGTTTGGAAAGACCCAGTCCTACTGCACCAGAGGCAAGTGCCAAGAGCGAGGAGCCCTGCCCCTCTGTACAGCTCACAGTATGAGGTCTACTGCACAGAGGGTGGGTCGGGTCAGATACAGTGGGTGGGAGTGTGTTGGTCAGATACAGGGGCTTGGTGGGTTGTGTCAGATACAGGGGGCTGGAGGTTCGGTTCAGAAACAGCGGGTTGGTGGGTCGGGTGGGTCATTTCAGACACAGTGGGTTGGTAGGTCAGGTCAAGTATAGCAGGTGGGTTGGGTCAGCACCATCCTCCTCTTTAATGTGGTCAGTGCAGTACCTCTCCTGACGTTTTGGAGCCAACTTATACAAACTGTCATTAAGCAGTAAAGTGCATTTTAATAAAATAAAAGTCTCCACACCGGTGTGTGCGTCTGCCATTTCCTAAAACCATGGTCCAAGCAGCACTACCATGTACACCCTCAGTCCTGTGGTACAACACAGAGCAGAGTCTTTACGGCATAAAGTGAGGAGTCAAAAGCTGTGGGAAACATTTAGAGCCCATGAAGATGTTTGAAGCATAAATGATTAAGATGTGTGGACTCAATAAATGGTGAAGTTCCCCCCTATATCTCAGCTGGAATAAAAGCAACATAAACATGAGGTCAGGTGTCCTCATGAAATGTGAGGTCAAGGTCCTCACAGAGGAAGCTTTAGTTTTTTTCTCTGGAGGACCTGTCCACAGACAGGGGATGGTCAGTGCTCTGCGTGTGCTGGAGGGCAGGGGTGGAGCACAGGGAGGCAGCAGAGGGCTGGGGGTCCATTACCGCTGGCACAGATCATCAAGAGTATCCTGTAGTTTTACCAATAATAAAACCCTAGGACTAAACTAGGACTACACTAGGACTAAACCAGGACTGAAACCGGACTCTACTAGTCGAAGCAGGGGTCTAAATGAAAAATAATGACACAGCAATTTTTCTGCAAACCACCATTTTGTATGCAGGCGCCATCTTGAGGACCTCCAGTACATCTGAACCTGCTAAAACAAATACAATAAATGTGAGTTTATGACCTGTGTCCGCCCTGTTCTGGTCCAGTTTATAATCCATCTCCAAACCCATAAAACCAATGATGACCACTGTGTGTACTTTCACAGTGAGAGGTAAAAGTACTTTTAAAAGAGTTCAAAAGTCAATATTTAGTACTCAGACAAGGTCTAAACATGAGACTAAACCAGGACTAAACCAGGACTATGACGTCCAGATTTCACCTTACCCTGAGGTGACTGGAAGGATACATGTATTTGCGGTGGTTGCCAGGTTGATAAGAATGGTTTTATCACAATTTAAATATTGCTTTTGTCAGGCCTCAGTTTATCGAGAGCTGAAGGGGACATGCAGCGAGCAGAGGAACACACTTCATATGAATGATATTTACAGTTTAATATAGTTGTGAACTGGTTGGTCCTGGTTTATTCCTGATTTAGCCTTGGTTTAATTTGGGTATAGTTCTCAGTTTAGGCTTGGGTTGGTCCTGGTTTAGTCCTGGTTTTATCCCGATTTAGTCCTGGTTTAGTCCTGGTTTGGTCCTGGTTTAGTCCTAGTTTAGTGCTGTGGTTGAGTTCTGATTTAGTCCTGATTTACTCCTGGTTTAGTTCTGCTTTTGTCCTGGCTTAGTCCTAATAGACCTTATTTAAAGCCCCACTGCGTAGCCTTTTTACCTAAACCTTTTGTTTTTTGAAATTGTTTGTTGAAAAACTCCAGTCTGCACATAAGTCCTGCTGCTTATTTCCATGGAAATGTTATTGCCACAGTATGACATAAAACATACCGTTCTCCATGGAGAATGTTCCAGAGTGTGGCTTTAACTTCTTATTTTGATTGAATTATGTTGACTCTCTGACCACATAAAGTTACACAAAGTGATTTTAAAGCTTTGTTTCAACCTGGTTTTGTTCTGGTTTAGTCCTGGTTTAGTTTTGGGTTTAGTCCTTTGTTTGCCCCTGGTTTGGTCCTGGTTTGGTCCTGGATTAGTCCTGGTTTGGTCTGGTTTGAGTTTGGTTTAGTCATCATTTAGTCCTGGTTTAGTCCTGTTTTGTCCTGGTTTAGTCTTGGTTTATAAATCATTTGCATGTTGTTTAATTACCGAGAATCAAAAATACTCCTTAAAAGTAACTATCTTCAAGTAGTACTTTTCAAACAGAATAACTGCAAGTGTACCTTATGTGTTTATAATATGAAGGAAGGACAAAATATAAAATGTTGAACCAGATGTGTTTTTTCAGAAAGAAACAAAAATGAGCCAAACTAAACCATGTCTGAAGGAGCCAGAGACACAAAAGTTCAAGTCGTTTCATATTCTCCACATGAAGCTTTTGTCTTTTCCTGTAATCTGTGTAATCTCAGAACCCGCTCTCCACACCGAGGAACCGAGATCATCATTTCTCAAGCCATTTACAAAACCGGGAATACACAGAATTTGGTGTCAGCTCAATGTAACTCAAACCTCCGCCAAAGAATGCCAGAGTTGGCCTGACAAAAGCACAATTGACAAGCCCTCGGCCCTGCTCTCTCACTGTCACAACGCAACCTGGAGCTAGCATGCGCGCTAACGGCACGTCCCATATTTGTGTTTCCTGTTAGCGTTAAGCCCTCCTCATTAGTAACTGTTATCTGAGGCTATAAAAGCAAAAGGAAACACAGGAGCCAGTTTTATGTTTGAGAAGAATCGTACTGACTGAACTGATGGAGCGAGTCACCATGATGATCGCGCTCATGTTTGTGGCTTTGGTGGGTCTGGTCAGTTCTGAGGTAAACATTTCTATTTATTTATTTATGTATTTATTTATTTATTTATTTGAAGAAAATAATGGAGGTTAAATAACAGTTTGTCAAATGGTTTGCATAACATTTAAAGCAGGACATTTTACAAATTTGTGGTTTAATCCTGGATTAGACCTGGTTTAGTTCTGGTTTATTTCTGGTTTAGTCACGGTTTACTGCCGATTTAGTCCTGGATTAGTCCCAGTTTAGTCCTGGTTTAGTCCTGGTTTAGTCCCAGTTTAGTTCTGGTTTAGTCCTGGTTTAGTCCCGGTCTAGTCCCAGTTTAGTCCTGGTTTAGTCCTGGTTTAGTCCCAGTTTAGTTCTGGTTTAGTCCTGGTTTAGTCCCGGTCTAGTCCCGGTTTAGTCCTGGTTTAGTCCTGATTTAGTCCTGGTTTAGTTCTGGTTTACTCCCAGTTTAGTCCTGGTTTAGTCCCGGTTTAGTCCTGGTTTAGTCCCAATTTAGTCCTAGTTTATTCCTGATTTAGTCCTGGTTTAGTCCTGGTTTAGTGCTGGTTTAGTCCTAGTTTATTCCTGATTTAGTCCTGGTTTAGTCCCAGTTTAGTCCCAGTTTAGTCCTGGTTTAGTCCCGGTTTACACATAGTTTAATCGTGGTTTAGTTCTGGTTTAGTCCTGATTTAGTCCTGGATTAGACCTGGTTTAGTTCTGGTTTATTTCTGGTTTAGTCACGGTTTACTGCCGATTTAGTCCTGGATTAGTCCCAGTTTAGTCCTGGTTTAGTCCTGGTTTAGTCCCAGTTTAGTTCTGGTTTAGTCCTGGTTTAGTCCCGGTCTAGTCCCAGTTTAGTCCTGGTTTAGTCCTGGTTTAGTCCCAGTTTAGTTCTGGTTTAGTCCTGGTTTAGTCCCGGTCTAGTCCCGGTTTAGTCCTGGTTTAGTCCTGATTTAGTCCTGGTTTAGTTCTGGTTTACTCCCAGTTTAGTCCTGGTTTAGTCCCGGTTTAGTCCTGGTTTAGTCCCAATTTAGTCCTAGTTTATTCCTGATTTAGTCCTGGTTTAGTCCTGGTTTAGTGCTGGTTTAGTCCTAGTTTATTCCTGATTTAGTCCTGGTTTAGTCCCAGTTTAGTCCTGGTTTAGTCCCGGTTTACACATAGTTTAATCGTGGTTTAGTTCTGGTTTAGTCCTGATTTAGTCCTGGATTAGACCTGGTTTAGTTCTGGTTTATTTCTGGTTTAGTCCCGGTTTACTGCCGATTTAGTCCTGGATTAGTCCCGGTTTAGTCCCAGTTTAGTCCCGGTTTAGTCCTGGTTTAGTCCCAGTTTAGTTCTGGTTTAGTCCTGGTTTAGTCCCGGTCTAGTCCCGGTTTAGTCCTGGTTTAGTCCTGGTTTAGTCCTGGTTTAGTCCCAGTTTAGTTCTGGTTTAGTCCTGGTTTAGTCCCGGTCTAGTCCCGGTTTAGTCCTGGTTTAGTCCTGATTTAGTCCTGGTTTAGTCCTGGTTTACTCCCAGTTTAGTCCTGGTTTAGTCCCGGTTTAGTCCTGGTTTAGTCCCAATTTAGTCCTAGTTTATTCCTGATTTAGTCCTGGTTTAGTCCTGGTTTAGTTCCGGTTTAGATCCGGTTTAGTCCTGGTTTAGTCCTGGTTTAGTCCTAGTTATGTAAGGCAGGCCTGGTCCTTAGTGGTCCTTTAAGTGTATGTTTAGTAAACCTGCTCAGATCTGGTTTAACCTCAGTTTAACTTTGTCCTGGTTCAGTTAAAGCTGTAATACGTAACTTTTCTGGTGGACGACTGGCTGGTCTGTGCTTGAGATGGAGATGTTATTGCTTGTCCCACAGTATGGCATTAAACTTATTTATCTCCATTGTGACAAGTAATAAATATCCCTCAGGCAAAGTTACAGGTCAGATCCGTGGAGAGGCCAGCCGCTTAAAGCCATACAGCGGGACATACCAGGCAAAGCAATGACATCTCCATGGAGACAAGCAGGTGGCAGATCGTCCACCAGAAAGGTTACATAGTGTAGTTTTAATGTTATGTTCAGAGATTTGTTTCTATGTCGTCAGTATCAATAGTTTTTAAAAATATAAAAGAAGAAGTAAAGTGGAGGAAATGAATCAAATCTCAAACTAAAGATCAAACTGAATTTTATATTAATGATAAAAATCTGATGGTCCTCATAAAAACTGACCAGTGTCTCTCCTCTGCATCACTCTCCCTCCTCTGCACCACTCTCCCTCCTCTGCACCACTCTCCCTCCTCTGCATCACTCTCCCTCCTCTGCATCACTCTCCCTCCTCTGCATCACTCTCCCTCCTCTGCACCACTCTCCCTCCTCTGCACCACTCTCCCTCCTCTGCACCACTCTCCCTCCTCTGCACCCCTCTCCCTCCTCTGCTTCACTCTCCCTCCTCTGCACCACTCTCCCTCCTCTGCACCACTCTCCCTCCTCTGCTTCACTCTCCCTCCTCTGCACCACTCTCCCTCCTCTGCACCACTCTCCCTCCTCTGCATCATATACTCACTCTCTAAAGCACTGACTCTTAACTACAGAACCATAGTTATTCTTTAACTAGAATCACGTCTCTGGACTATGTTTGTCCACTTTTTATCTGTAACAAAATGCAACATGATCAAATATAAGATAAAGATAAAAAGAAAATGACCTTTTTGAAAACCTTTATAAACAACAAACGTCTGAATCTTGCGTGTATTCTATTCTAGGTGTTTTATATTGCTACAAAAGGTGTCTTGGAAATGTTTCAAAGAAAAAAAGTGGGTTTGCCTTTCCACAGATGTAACTGTAACTTGAACTGAAGGCGTGAAGTGCTTGTCTCCATGGAGATAGATTAGTTTAAGAAGGGTTTCAGAATGATGAAAAATTAGGACCGTTGCCATGGCAATGAAAAATTTAAAACACATTATTTCTTTTGAATAGGGAAAAGTCCCCAAAATGTTGCCTTTAACAGGGATAAACATATAAAGATGTCATGTCACAAACTCTAGACCTGCCACAAAACGTCTGAACGTCTGTACTGCAGCAGGGACGCACAGTATGCAAAATACCACAGGCTTAAGTTACTGCATAACAAGTGCTTTCTGGGTACGTATAAAAAAAATTAAAACCTTCAAGTTGTAATATTTGAGAGTAATATTTACTAGTAATATTTATATATAGTAGTGCTTCAAAAGGTCACTACTAGTAGTAGTAGTAGTCGTACATTTTACTGTTCAATTCAAACAGGTAAATGCACTGGACACCTCTGTAGGTCAGACCACAGTGTCACATCTTTATTTTGAGATCATAGATTGTATATATATGTGTGTGTGTGTGTGGGGGGGGGGGGTGTGTGGGTGTGTGGGGGTGTGTGTGTGCGTGCGTGTGTGTGTAACCTGTGTCACCTGTGTAACTCTACACACTCGTGTGAGTGGGGCTGAGGCTGCATTAGGACTTAAGTATCAAGTCCATGTAGTATGTAAAACACACTGGGTCCTGTCTAAACCTGTGTGTTCTTTCCAGACTTATTCAAAGTGGAGCTAATGCCTCCACAGCTCATGTGTCCAGAGCTAAAACAACTCAGACTCTCTGTAGTTTAACCTGAGACAGGTGAGAATCCTCAGGTGGAGCTGTAACTGACAGACTGCAGATGTATGGACCTGGTTTATGGTCAATATCTCTGTCAATACTAGGCCTATCCACATCAAACAAAAATTGATACACCTTTCAATGCCATTTCTATCAGTATATATAAAAAAGTTTAGTCATAATATCTTGAGAAAGTGGTGCCAAAGATGTGACTTGTTTGTCTTAAAATGTGAAAATAGAACCAATTCAAAGTTAGTCCTCACTCACTCATTTCGCAATCAGAACATCCTAATTATTCACCAAGATGAGTTTATAAGCACTTTTCAACTCCCAGAGACCAGAGCGGAGTTTGCTGTGACAGCAAAGCTAACAACAACTAGCATGCTAACACGCACTTCTTGTTTATTGTACAATGTAATGCTTTGTAATTAAATGCAGACAGTACACAGTGGGCTTATTTTGACCTCCAGAGCAGTTTACACCATATATCTGTACTGAGTGAGACTCATATTTGGTGAAATACATGTAAAATATCAGGTTTAGGGTCTTTAAGAGTCATGTGGCAGGTTTTATGGAGTTAATCCCAAACACATAATGAAAAGGTTCAACATTTGTGATTAAAAACAGAGTGTATATTTTATGCATTTATTATTATTATTATTATTATTATTATTATTATTATTATTATTATTATTGATACTTTGCAGTAACATCATGCTGGGGGTGTTCTGCATTTATGTCTGTGGTAGAGTGTTCAGCAGTTACCATGGTGACACAATTCACACATTAGCAAACTCTGCCAAAAAAGTTTTAAGATGGTCTGAAAACTCAAGAAAAAATCCCGAAAGTGATTTAAAGAGCACAATTTCGGGAGCTTATTATTATTATTTTAATCAATTTTATTAAATTATTTATATTTTTTTCAGACCACACAGGCTACCACAACACCCGCCAAGCCCACAGTGAACGGCACCACTTCCTCATCCACAACCAATCAGACGATTGCCACCAGTCACATGACCCACACCAGTCACATGACCCACACCAGTCACATGACCCAGGCCAGTCACGTGACCGACACCGCTACCTCTAACAGCACTCTCCACTCTGAGCTGACCATGCCCACCAAGCCCCATGGAGGGACGCCATCTTTGGTCCCAGTCTGGAGTCTGCTGGTTGCTGTGGTTACGGCTCTTGTCCTGCTCACTGCGTAAAGAACAAGGACTCTGCAAAATGACACGTTTTAACGTCTGATGTTCACGAGTCACATGTTTGGACTTGAGTTTTCATGTTTCTTCTTTATTTCCATGATTATTCTTCACTGTAGACTCTCGCTGAAGCATCAAAGCTATGAAAGACACATGTGAATGTAGTAAACAAAAGTAAAATCAAAGTAACTCCAAACTTGTTTTATATTTCAGATTTCTTTTTATTTTTTAAATTTTTATTTAATTTTTTTTTATCCTTTACCCTTTGCTTTGAACCCTGGTTTATACTTTTATCATTTATTGACCCTGAGGCACAGCTGTGAAGTGAAAACTACTGTACTGTATTTAAGTAAAATTTTCAGGTATCGGTACTTTACTTAAGTAGATTTTACAGTGTATACTTTTTACTTTTACTTCACTACATTTAAGAGCCGGTATCTGTATTTTATACCCCACTACATTTTTGAACAGGACTGAAAAGTAAAAGTATTTTTTATTATTGTGTGAGACCTGCTGAAAAGGCTGAGGGTTTATTTTATGTTTATTTTTAACACGTTCATAATTTGAGCCAGACCCCCCCCCCCCCCAAAAAAAAAAAAAACCCAAACAAATAAAAATAGATTAAAAAAACTATTGATTCAGTTGTTTCACATTCAGCACAAATCTTTATCACAATCACCACATCTGCAGAAATACTTTTACTTTTTAAATAGGTACTTTAATACTTTTACTTCTAAGAGCAATTAAAGAACAGTTAACAGAGCATCTAAATAACAATTATCTCTTGCATCCAATGCAATTTGGCTTTCGCAGCAATCATTCCACCGAAGCTGCCTGCTGCTACCTGACAGAGAGCATTAGAGCTAGCCTGGACAAGGGGGGCACGGTGGGGGCTGTATTTCTGGACCTACAAAAGGCCTTTGACACAGTAAACCACCGTGTCCTCCTGTCCAAGCTCTCTCAGTACCACCTTTCCAGTGATGCATTGCATTGGGTAAAATCATACCTCTCTAATCGGGTACAGTGTGTAAGAATAAACTTAAGTGGATTTGTGATCATTTTACATGAGTATTTTTTTTTGCTTGGGTATCTGTACTTTTACTTAATGACAGAATGAAGTACTTCTTCCAGCACTGATCTTACTTCATATATCTGATGTTTTCTATATAAAGTCATAAACATAAAGACACTGAGTGAGTCCAAACGTGTGACTGCTTGTGTAATAATTATAACATAATAACACATGTACAGCTTTTACAGACACTTGCTTCAAAATCTCATGTATTTTTGTAAACCTTTTTGCAGCTATATCTGCCCTGGGGCAGACTGACACATGTGTGGCTGCTTATCTGTGCCAGTGGTTTCTCTGACTATCAACTACAACATTCATATTGAAGTAGGATGGCTCAAGTGTCTTGCTTAAGGACACAAGATCATGAACTGGTCAGAGCTGGGACTGAACTACCAACCAAAACGTCTTTAAGCTAAAAGTCCAGACACATACTTGTGTTATTGAAGAGGAGGATGTCTGAACTTACTTTGAAAACTGTAAAAACGTTGCTATAGAGATAAGGCAATAAAAATGTGATTTGTTCATCTACTGCCCCCTCATGGCAGTAGATAGGATTGTTGACCCTATCTCACAATGACATGGTTTATTATAGTAAGTAAATCTAGTACTTTTTCTCTTTAAAGGTGCACTATGTAACATTTTGGGTGATGGGTCTCCATGGAGATAATGCTTTTGTGGGCAACACCCCTAGACCAAGTTACAGGTCAGATCTGCGGAGAGCCAACCTTTGCCAAACTGCAGTTGAATAAATGAAAGATATGAGTTTAGATGAAGTTTAATGCCATATTGTGGAACTTTAAACTCTTAAATGAACATTATATAGTCACTACTCGCTTTAAAATTAACAGTATGAATTATTTTATTTTATTATTTTTTTTACATACATCTTAAAGCTACACTATGGAAGTTTCTGAAGCTCTTTCCTCCCAAAATAAACGTTTGTTTGTAAAAGTGTTTGTTGTGATGTGCACTTTGCTGAAAGTGAACTTGGCCAAAGCTCATTTGAATGGTTTATTTTGAATTCAAATCTGCTTCAATAAAAAACACCTTAATCGCCGCGGTGTTTCCTCAGCTTCACGGCTCATTGTTTGTTCAGAGACTCAATGCAAAACTACACACGTACAGAGACGCAGGACCAAAGACATGCATCCCCATAACCATAAGGTAATGGGTTCAAGTCCCAGAGCATAAGGATGACACATTTAAACTTTTATGGAAGTTTATTCCACAAATGTTGAACCATTCTGTCAAAAACAGTGAATCTCCCATAGAGTTACATAGAATTATATAGAATTACATCAACTATATAGAGTTATATAGAGTTATATACAATTATATAGAGTTATATACAGTTATATAGAGTTACATACAGTTATATAGAGTTATATACAATTATATAGAGTTATATACAGTTATATACAGTTATATACAATTAAATAGAGTTATATGGAGTTATATACAATTATATAGAGTTATATACAATTATATAGAGTTATGTACAGTTATATAGAGTTATATACAGTTATATAGAGTTATATACAGTTATATACAATTAAATAGAGTTATATGGAGTTATATACAATTATATAGAGTTATATACAATTATATAGAGTTATATACAGTTATATAGAGTTATATATAGTTATATGGAGTTATATAGAGTTATATACAGTTATATAGAGTTATATATAGTTATATGGAGTTATATAGAGTTATATACAGTTATATGGAGTTATATACAGTTATATAGAGTTATATATAGTTATATGGAGTTATATAGAGTTATATACAGTTATATGGAGTTATATACACTTACATGGAGTTATGTACAGTTATGAATGGACTATGTAACTTTTCTGGTCTTGGATCTGCTTGGCTGCATTCATCCCATTACATTTATTGTAAAAAAGCTAAAAAAAACAAAAACAAACCCAAAACTCTCCACCTCTAACTTGTCTGGTCTGACCGTGTCCTTGCTTGTCTCCATGGAGATAGACATGTTTAATGCTGTGTAACATTAGGCAAAATGCTGACATCTCCATGGAGACAGATGAGTCTTTTCCATGTTGATATTTAATGTTCGTTGGATGAAAATGTACATTTAAATTTGGTTAATACAAAATCAAAATATTTTACTTCTTAAATTGTGATTCTGACATAACTAAAGAAAGTTTAATAATAATCTAAGGATTTATATAGAGACACTAAAAGAACTTCTACATTACACTATTCATTCACTGTATAGGAGCCACAGCTGCCCTGGGACAGACTGACAGAAGTGAGGCTGCCAATCTGCACCATCGACCCCCATTTTTATATAGCACTTTTCCACTTTCAAGGCTGTGTGGGAGCTGGAATCACACCATCAACCTTCTGATCAGAAAACTGTCATACCAGGCAATGTGGGTGAAGTGTCTTGCTTAAGGACACAACAACAGCCTCCACTAGAGCCATTGTCCTGCTGTGGTCCCTGGACTCACAGCGGTCTCCATCCGAGCACTAACCAGAGCCTTGTTAGCTCTTATATTTATTGTGTATTTTAGACCAAGAACAACATTAGTGAAGTGAAATAGTTTGATTAAAGCTTTAGTGAGCTGGACACAGATATAACATTCAAAAACACATTTCGAGTCATTTTAAAGGTGTGTTTTCCTGTGGTGTGAGACAGTTCTGGCGTCGGTGGATCAGATGTGGTGCCACGTACAGATCATATAAGACTGCAGGTTGTTTTGCATGTGCAGAGCTGGGTGTGGAGGTCTAATCCCATCCTGACTCAATGGAAATGAGACAAATGGTGTTTGGAGTTTAGTATAAAAGACACAAGCAAATCAACTCTGCACATTTGAAAAACAGATCTCAGAGGAACTTTGAGCGTCGGGTTACTCTGAGAGACGACAAACATCCAAAATGAACCACGTTTTTGAGGGGCTTCTGTCGCTGGCTCTGCTGATGCTGCTGGTCAGTTATGAGGTAAGTGTAATTTTGTTTGTTTTTACATGTTTGCAGTAAGAATTGGTATTTAACTAAAAACTGTTTGAAATTAAATAACAAAAGCCCAGTTTATTGTATGTATTCATTTATTTATTTCATTTGGCATATTTACCAAATCAACATTTTGGGAAATATTCCATAATGAACCAGAATGCCTGTTTTTCATCTGTAGTCTCGTAACAGATACCAGACGGAATGTTGGAATAACAAAAAAAAAAAAAAAGGATTAAATGTAAAATTATTGAAAAGAGAAATATTTACACTATTTACAAGGCACAGACACATCAGCCAACAGTGTCCAACAAACACACACCATAGAGCAACTACACACGCACAAACACACCCACACCCACACCCCGACACACACACACACACACAGACACACACACAACTAGCCACATATAACTATACATATACTATTGTTCACTACTTCAGTACTATTATTATCTATATATTTATCATTATTATTCTGCATCTAAAAACCACCGGTCACACAGGTGCTCTGGTCACACAGAGCGCAGATGTGAACCACTTTTTTCTCGAAAAAAGATCCAGAACAGCACTCGGTGATGTTGTCGTCGTCTCCTGTCGCTCACTAGAAATCTCTGTAACATATAAATTGGTTTATTCAGCTTTGTGTGACCCAGCTGTGGTCCTCAGCACATGGGGTTTATTCAGATGTGTTCCTCAGCACATGGGGTTTATTCAGAGCAGTTTGAGCGGTGGTCCTCAGTACATGGGGTTTATTCAGAGCAGTTTGAGCGGTGGTCCTCAGCACATGGGGTTTATTCAGATGTGGTCCTCAGCACATGGGGTTTATTCAGATGTGTTCCTCAGCACATGGGGTTTATTCAGAGCAGTTTGAGCGGTGGTCCTCAGCACATGGGGTTTATTCAGAGCAGTTTGAGCGGTGGTCCTCAGTACATGGGGTTTATTCAGAGCAGTTTGAGTGGTGGTCCTCAGCACATGGGGTTTATTCAGAGCTGTTTGAGCTGTGGTTCTCAGCACATGGGGTTTATTCAGAGCTGTTTGAGCTGTGGTCCTCAGCACATGGGGTTTATTCAGAGCTGTTTGAGCTGTGGTCCTCAGCACATGGGGTTTATTCAGAGCTGTTTGAGCTGTGGTCCTGAGTATGACTGGCTCTCCGGTTGTAAAAGCACATCTGCTCAGTGACCAGTAGGGTGTACTAAAGGACACCGTCACTTCAACTATGCTTCAAACAGCAGAACTGAAGTAAAATGAGATTATTTAGATATAAATATAACAAGCACAGATCACCTCGATTGCCCTGACCACAGACCACTGCATCATAGAACAATTACACACAACTCAAACACACACAGGGACACGAGGCCAGTAGGGGGCAGCAGTTGCATATAATGCCATCTCAAAACAGTGTTCCTTCCATTGTAACATTACATAAGATGAAGAAATACTCCATGTTAATTCTTCATTTGTTAACAATTCTTTACATTATTACATTTTTAAAACATATATTCTGTTGAATGTAATAAAATTACATTCTAAAAATTCTAAATTTGATGTGGCTTGATGTTGAATTTTATTTTTATATTGATGTACTGACTTTATTTTTTTAAATTATGAAGTACATTGATTGTTTGCTAATGGGCTGATCTAATATAAGAGCATTTTACTTAGCATTTTCTCAGGTAATAACTAAAGGATCGCCTGTTTTCATAGAATCGTAGGAAAAAAACGGGCCAAAACTATTCCAAACACTTGATTCTCTGTCATGGTGCAATTTCAACAGTAATAAACAAACAAATAGTAACAGGGATGTGAGAACCATTAAGAAACAACTGAATCGCAATCCCAGACAGTCGTTTCTGTGCCATGGTTCAATATCACAGCGGCAAAGAGGACTAAGTGAGCGGGGCTAACAGTTCAAACTAAAACATGTTCTTGACTCATGGTTTGAAATAACGCACAGGTCCTTTCAAACCCAGAGTATGTTCTAACACTCATGTTTTGGTCCTTTTTGCAGAGCGCCGCTGGAGCAGACCTCAGCGTCGTGAATGTTGACGTCAACACGACGGGAAAATACAAGTCATCGGACAAAGCCCAGCCCACGTCTACCACAACCACTATGGGGAGGACCTCAAATAGTACTTCAAATAGTACCTCAAATAGTACCTCAAGTAATACCTCAAACAGTAACTCAGGTGGGGGTAGTTCGGGGGGTGGCGGCAATGGGGGGAGTTCTTCCGGAGGGGGTAGTAACTCTAGTTGGAACTGGGCGAACGGCTGTAACAACATGACCTATCCACATGGAGGAAAAGGTCGTGTTAGCTTCTCCGTTCCTCTCCTCCTGATCTCTGCGTTCATATGGAAGATGTGGCCATAAGTGCCCCCAAGTGGACTGCTATGCCTCCTTTAAAACATTTACTTAAAGCAAAATCAACTTTTCAGAGCTTTTTTCAAACTTGTATTTGGAGAGATTCATGTTTGAGTAATCTTTAGTCGCCCATTTTAAAGATTCCAATTTGCCGATTAACTCCCGTTTTCATTTCTACCGGTACACGCCCACTGTGATGTTCGCAATTATTCCTTCTCCAGTTTTATTTTCTTAACCGGTAATACTCGTAGAACTAGTCAGTATCGCATGGTCGCTAGTGTGATGTGCAACTATCCATAGGGGCCCAATTGGAGCTGATGGCGATGTCAGCTCCCATTGGGCATCGCAATTTTCTAACCCGGAAGTCAGTGGACTTGTTTCTTTTATCAAGTCGTTTTAGATGAATGTTGTATTTTAATATGTGTAAATTATAACATAATGATTCACTGGTTTCAGAGATTATAACTATAGAGACATAAACTCAATAGAGCTGATTTAAGCCGTAGAGTTTTGGAGGGTTCACAGTTTCTAAAATTATTTCTTAATTAAACAGAGTTGTGTTTAGTCGTCTTCAGTCAGTGTATCTATTTTTGTTTCATTACATGTTTGGTAGTGCCACCTTTTTGTCTCCATAGAGATAATTAAGTTTAATGACATACTGTGGGAAAGTATCATCTCCATGGAGACAGCAGAAAAGTTACACAGTGCACACAGTTTATGTTACCAATGTTATGCATAATAATGAGTAATGTAAATGTGTTAGTTGTTTGTTTGCAGATATGTTGTAAACATATAAACAGGTTTGAGTGTATTTGAAATAAATGTATCCACTATTTGAAGAACACATGTGTTTGAATGTTATATGTTATAAATACTTTGCCAGGACTATCTATGCACCCCCTGCTCCTGACGGGTTACTCCAGAGGCAAGGAGGGATGGGCCAAATGCAGGTTTAACCCAGAGACACCGAGGGATGGGTCAAATGCATGGATAATTTGCAGTGCTTGGAATTAACAATGTTTGAAGCTACATGTAGTAAATTGCAAAGTTAATTGATTAATTTAAGGCTAAAAATAGCTGTTAACTTTAAAACTACAACTTGATGACATCATAAGGTGTTTGAGCTTTGGAGATGTTACAGACTAATAATACAGGATTACTCAAGCATGTGTGAATGAAACAAAACACACAGTTTCTGAGGAGGTAACATCATTCTAACATCAACACCCGGGTACAGGGCCATGATGGCCTATTTGGTAATTTTCCATTGGTAACCGTAGCAACGCCTTGAGCTAGTGCTGAAGTCTGACAGTGGCACTTTTCTATTGCCTTTGCATTGGGCAGAGTAAGGTTTGATTACATTAGAGTTTTGGATGCACCTTTAGGAGCCACAATGGGGTTAGATACAAGGGATCACTCGTGGCAGGTAACACAGTACAGGTACGGGACACTGGGTCAAAACACATGTTCTTCAGGGCAAAAGGAGGGTGAGGTTTAAGTTTGAAAAAAAAAAGAAAATAAATACTGCTTTGGGAGCGTCCAAAGGTGTGGTCCAAAATTGTAAGAAATAATATTAAATAAAATAAAAAATAGTATTAAACTTAAAGAGCCCATATTACACTATTTTCTGATCTATATTATAATGTTGTTTCTTCATCACAAACAGACCTGGAGTTGTGTTTTGTTTCATTCACACATGTTAAACACACAAATCCTGCATATTTAGGCTAAGTTCTTCAAGTTCAAGATGAAAACGTTCTGTTCCACCTTGTGATGTCATGTGGTAATACAGGAAGTGCTCCACTATGTTTTTAAACTCCATACACCTTCATTAGAATCATTTGGATCATTTCAGTCCTGGACTTGCCGATCTCTACTGAACTAAAGGTAAAAGGAGCTGTTAACTTGAAAACTACCACTTCATGACATCACAAGATGGAACTGAGCATTTTGAGTTTTGGAGATGTAGACAGACAAATAATAAAGAGTTACTCAAACATGTGAGAATGAAACAAAACACAACTCTAGATCTGTTTTTGAGGAGGGAACAGCATTAGAACATGACTTTAATCTCACAAGAGTCAGGTTTGTGTGATATAGGACCTTTAAACTTTATTAAAGCACAAATCTGGTATTTTCAAAGGATAAATAAAAAAACATGTTATGTCCAGAAAGCTACTCTTAAACTTTTGTACTTATTTGATTTTGGAAACTCACTCTCTCAGATTATCCATTGTTAAATTGTTAATATTTTATCATTACATCAGTATGACTTAAGTAAACTTCCTTCACGAGGCAGGAGCCAGGGGCATGATTACAATCTTCAGTCCTCACAGATATATATAGAACTTCCTCATTCAGAGAAAACAGGACTAAACCAGGACTAAACCAGGACTAACCCAGGATTAAACCAGGACTAAACCAGGTCTAACCCAAGACTAACCCAGGACTAAACCAGGACTAAACCAGGACTAAACCAGGACTAAACCAGGACTAAATCAGGACTAAACCAGGTCTAAACCAGAACTAACCCAGGACTAAACCAGGACTAAATCAGGACTAAACCAGGTCTAACCAAGGACTAACCAAGGACTAAACCAGGACTAAACCAGGTCTAAACCAGAACTAACCCAGGACTAAACCAGGTATAACCCAGAACTAACCCAGGACTATACCAGGACTAAATCAGGACTAAACCAGGACTAAACCGGGTCTAACCCAGGACTAACCAAGGACTAAACCAGGTCTAAACTAGGACTAAACCAGGTCTAACCCAGGACTAATCAAGGACTAACCCAGAACTAAACCAGGACTAAACCAGGTCTAACCCAGGACTAAACCAGGTCTAACCCAGGGCTAACCAAGGACTAAACCAGGACTAAACCAGGACTAAACCAGGTCTAACCCAGGACTAACCAAGGACTAAACCAGGACTAAACCAGGTCTTACCCAGGACTAAACCAGGACTAACCCAGGACTAAACCAGGACTAACCCAGGACTAAACCAGGACTAAATCAGGACTAAACCAATTCTAATCGAGGACTAAATCAGGTCTAACCCAGGACTAAACCAGATCTACTCCAAGACTAAACCAGGTCAAACCAAGGACAAGGCAAATATAATATCTAACGTCCTCATTATGCACAGCGGTTGCAGTGAGTGAGGCATTAAAATGTCTGTCAGTAGAACAGTGAGCTTTTCAAACATTTAACACACAAACCCTGCATATTTAAGTTCTTGTCTCAAACAGAAAACACTCTGTTCCACCTTGTGATGTCATCAAGTAAATGGTAATTTGCTTTTCTAACTTCTAGGCACTCAAAGCATTTTACATCAAGGAACCACTCACACATGCACACTCACATTCATACACCAGTGTACACAGACACTGCGGGTGAGGGGCGTTAAGTGTCTTGCCCAAGGACACAACATCAGTATTCATCTGTGGGAGCTGGAATTGCACCACCAACCTGTGGGTCAGTGGATCTGACTGCTCTACTAATGATGTTTATGTCAAGAAAGGGATTCGAACCACCAACCTTCAGTTCAGAGGTCAAATACTGTCACCTCCAAAGTGGTAATCCAGGAAGTGCTCCACTGTGTTTTTACTCCACCTTCACAATCATTTGAACACATGCATCTAGAGCCTCGTCTTTGTTTCTCGGTACAAAAACATTTTTAAGGCAACAACTTGAGGTTGTTCTAGAGTATTGTGGAGTTAAACAGGTCAATTAAATTCAAATAGTTGCTAATGTGAAATCTACCACTTCATGACATCACAAGGTGGAACAAAGCATTCTGAGCTTTGGAGATGTTACAGACTAATAATAAAGTGTAACTTAAACATGTGTGAATGAAACAAAACACAACTCCAGGTCTGTTTTTGAGGAGGTAACAGTATTAGTACATGACTTAAAGCTCACAAGAGTCAGTTTGTGTGATATAGGACTTTTAAACAAATGTGTCGGCTGTTACTTGATCTGATTGCGTCTGTTTCCAGGGAAACTTTGCTCCAGAATTATCCAAAACCTGGAATGTCCGTAATATGGCATTAAATGTATCTCCACTGTAGTATGAACAACATATAAACAACAAAGACCTGCACATATACTAGACTAACTCAAGACTAAACCACTAAACCAGGACTAAACCAGGATTAATTTAAGATTAAACCATACTTTATATGTTTTGTTTCTTTATTTTGTGGTGTAAAATGAGATAAACCTGCTTAAAATGACTGCAACACATTAGTTAATGTGTCAGCAGTTCCAACTCTAACCTTCAGTCCTCTGTATGTTTTTATTAAGAACTTCCTTGTGTTTTCAGTAATAAATAATCTGTTCCTTTTACACAGTCCCGGATCTTACCTCTGACCTTGTCATTAATGTTTTTATGTCCCATTAAAATATAAACTAGCCTAGTGGACATTTACTGCAGACAAGAACACTCAGCTAACTCAGGTACACAGGTCAGTGAACAGTTCCTGCTCTCTGGTCTATTGGATTTGTATCTAGATTCTGGTTCAATCTGTAGTTCAATCTCTGGACTGGTCCGGTCTCTGGTCTGGTCTCTGGTCCAGTCTCAGGTCTTGTTCAGTCTTTGGTCCAGTCTCTGGTCTCTGGTCTGGTCCTGGTCCAGTCTCTGGTATCTGGTCCCGTCTCTGGTCCGGCCTCTGGTCTAGATTCTGGTCTGGATTTCTTTCTGAAGCTGAGGATGGGACGTTTGGGTCTGTTTCTGCTGGTGATGCTGTGTTCCAGGGTAAGGAGTTTTTTGGTCCATGGGAAAAAAAAGATGATATTAAAAATGCAAATGTAACTTTTGTGGTGTGTCTCCATGGAGCTTTGCCTGTTATGTTTCACAGTATGGCATTAAACTATATCTGGTGGGTGGCGAGCCAAGCCAAGTTACAGGTCAGATCTGTGTAGAGGCCAGCCCGCTCACAATAACAGTGGGTATTCTCAGCATTAAACATTGGTAATGAATAAATGCAAAATATACAAGGTTAATGCTATATATTCCAGGCTTAGCAATAACATCTCCTTGGAGACAAGCAAGTAATGCCTTCCACAAAAGTTACAGAGTGCACCTTTGAGGAAATGATTATTGTTTTCCTAAGAATATAATCTGTATTTTGTTTCCTCATTCATCTTACAGGCTTCACACAACAGTGGATTTAAGCAAAAGTTAAAGAATTTGCTAATGTGTGCACTGTCTCAATATGATAACTGCTGAACATTCTACCATAGACATACATGTAGAATATCCAACAACAATACACATATAAACATATACATGAGTCAGTAATATCTGTATAACTTTAAATATTAAATTTGCTCTTATTTTCAGGGACTGGGAAATATCACCCTCACAGCTCCAGTCTCCCCACAGTCTGCTGCAAATGAAACTACTCCTACTACTTCTGCTACTACTACCAAATACTCAACCCTCACGTCCATCAGAGTCACTTCTAAGATCATTACTTCAGTCTGTACAAAAACTACCGCTGCTACTACACCTGCGATCAAAATGACTTCAACTGTTCCAATCACTACAACTAAAGATACTACTACAACTACTTCTACTACTACTACTCCTACTACTACTGCTACTACAGCCTCTAACCATAAATCAACCAGGAACACAACTGCTTCTCTGCCAACTACTTCAGAGGTTACTACAACTAAGATTACCATGCATCCTACTACAACTGATACTGCTACTACTGTTACTACTACCAATACTAGCACTGCTGTTACTGCTGCTACTACAACTACTACTACTACTACTACCATATATAACCTTGCCACTTATACATTTGACAAAGCAATAGGATTCAGAATGTCTATGTTTTCTATTATAATGTTTTGTCTGTCCCTGTAAACCAAGTAAGTGACCCTCCACCAGAAAAGTTACACAGTGCAACTTTAATATCATGGAATGATGTTCCACAGTATGGCATTAATTCTACAGATCTAGCATTTATTTCACAAGTGTTTGGATTGCTTAATGTATATGTCTAATGCTCATGTGTGTAGTAAACTGTGCAGGCTTTTTCAATCAAATTTAAACTAAAAACTTACAGTAACTACAGTATATTCAGTATAATGTTCAAGAAGTTACTTGTTATTTCTGTTTGTGCCAGGATTTTAAAATCTTTTGGGTGGCAGTAAATGGCGTCCCGTCATACTCAGCTTTACCTGGGGCAGAACATACTGTAGTACATCATGGCCCATTTTATCTGTCCATGTGTCTGGATGGAGGGAAGAAGAGGAGTGATGTGAGGCTTGTTTGTTCACGTTTGTTTATTCAAATATAAACCAGTTTTACTCTTAAATAAAGTCATTCAAACATAACCATTGTTGGTTTTCTGAGCAGTTTCAGTCTTCAGATCGACAGATGTTGAGTAGAGCAGTGAGGAGGTCCCCTTTAAAATGTCTCTGTTCAAAAACAAAACAATAAAATGATAAAAGATGTTCATATTTCAACATGTTGTTTTCATCCAGAGTCAGAGGCAGTTTTTAGCTGACAACTTTAGTGTACACAGTGCATTTGATCAGAGTTTAAATATTTACTCATTGTTTCATGTTCCACCAAAAAGTTACTTCATGTTTGTGGATTTTGTGACAATGAGAGAAAAACTGATTCTGTTAAAGGTTACAAGACAATATGCAAACTTTAATGTCTCTGTGGGGAAATTTGTCTTCTGCAAATTTGTCCGCTTTGACCCAACTAGTAGCAGGAGTAGCAGTAGTAGTAGTAATAGTAGTAGTTGTAGCATTGGTAGTAGTAGTAGAAGTAGTAGTAGTAGTAGTATTTGTAGTATATGTATTTATACCTGTAGTGTGGAGTAGAGTGACTTCCCTGTGAGTTTGAGAAACGCTGCTCTGATGCAGAGGAGGTCTTGTTCACAGTGAGACACCATCACCCTCTGAGTCTGTGGGGCCTAAAGAACCAATACAACATTAATGTACCAGTATAGAACATTAAAGGTCCTATACCACACAACACTGACTCTTGTGAACTTTAGGTTATTGTTAGGCTGGTTCGGCTGGCCCCTGGGGACCGCAAGGGCTGATGGGATCTTACCTTCATGATGTTAATTCTTTTGGCGAGGTAGAGGTCTGGGTTCTGGATGCACTGAACTGAAACAGAAAACACAATCACATTTGAGACTTGAGTCTTTCTAT
Source organism: Periophthalmus magnuspinnatus (assembly GCF_009829125.3). NCBI lineage: Eukaryota > Metazoa > Chordata > Actinopteri > Gobiiformes > Gobiidae > Periophthalmus > Periophthalmus magnuspinnatus. The sequence continues at coordinate 20,798,439 of NC_047136.2, forward strand.
AAATCTATCTTATTGCTGTGTTTCAGACACAGACTGTATAATGAAGTGAACTAAGTGAATGTGTCGTCACCCACAGTGTTCAGCTCCAGTCAAATGAAGCTCATCGAGGTTCGCAGTTATAAGGGCAAATTTGGAGTCGAGTTCCACATTTGGAATTTCGACTGAGTGTATCATAGCAACCAAAGGACCAATCAGGAGCAAGGCTATTGAACATAATGCCCCTTCCTGCCCACTAGTTTGGCAGGGGGTAGGTGCTTAATAATGCTGTCAATCAAACATGTTCATATCTTAATTTATGGATGCAATAGTGAAATATAAACAGGTTCATGTAGAGCGGATTAATACAAACATTTTAAGAACAAAATGACGAGTCTGACAGCAGCAGTTACAGAGAGAGGGGCCATAGTTTTTCAATAGAAAGTGAACTGAAGCCAGAGTTGATGGAGCCGGAAACGCACCCATTATCACTTCCTACTTGGAATGCGTCTGCTAGCAGGTTAACAATGTCCATTTACATAAACAGTGTAAGTGTCGTGCAGGTAGAAAATTGGACTCACGCGCAACACAAAAAACACAGCCAAACTCCTTGTCTCGGTGAATACAACAGGTTTATTAGAAATACAGAGCGTGCATGTTTTCTAGATGAACCAATGAAAAGAACAAATGACAATCCAGAAACACAAACTGAACAGAGGGAGAACATATAGGCTACCCCGCTGATTATTAATGAACGGCAGGTGTGGGGAAAACAGGCTAGGAAACAAAGCTGGACTGGGGATAAATAAGAAACAGGCAGAACTGTGACAGTATGGTACTCACCCAGCACTTTGAGTCCGAGCCTGAGGTCTCCACTGAAGAGTTTGTCAAAAGCTTCATCCAGAAACAGGCCGGTCTGAAACTCCACCTCATCCAGAACTGAAGGAACCAGAGCAACACATTTAAAACATATCAATAATCTGTTTAATCTATCTATTGTCTTGGTTATTATATTTATCTAAATCTAAGAAAAAAAAGTCATGTAGGGCTTTGTCCCCTCACCCAGAAGGCAGATGATGATCCCCAAATCTCACACTCCAACATGAAAACGTTTCTCCTGTTCGTCATAAATGTTATAATAAATGTAATTAAATATTCTATAGTGTGACCCCTCGCTGTCCAGTTCTCAAAAAAGGCATCGTTATTTAAAATGTCGACCATCTCAGGATTAAATCATTTATATTTTAATAGGTCTGTATCACAATGATGTTATTGGAGTATTGATTGTAGAATAACTTGAATTTCATGTTACAAAAGTACTGTCTTCTGCTCCTGGACCATAGTTTGGACAATACTGGTTCATTGACCTTTTTCAGCCCCCCCATCCTTTTTCCTCAATGGAGAATTTGCGGCTAAAATATTATATAAAGTAGAGTTGATTTGTCTCAAACGTTCAGTGTTTAGCTGCAACAATAAGTCAACACTGTCCTGATTCTCTGGGAGGGTTTAAAACGGCTCTGTCCCTACAGAACTTATTTGCTAAGATCGGCCCCATGAAAAATAATACAACCCGAATAACGACGACAGCGCCCATGGCAACATCTGGAATAAGGTGAAAACACAGAAAGTTTGACATGTAATCAGACTCACTGCCCCCTTCCTGAGGTGGTCATTACAGAAATAGAGGTGGTTGCTCTTGAAACAAAGGTCGTACCCTTTTGGAGGTGCTCAGGGTCCCTGGAGGTCAGGATGTCGATCCATGGAGTCGCGTCACACTTCTTCCCGTTGAGAGTCGCCACCAGAGTCTGAGAGAAAACAAGAAGTTTATGAAGAGTTTTGAGTATTTCATTATTTATTTGAGTTTGAGGGAATGACCATATCTGTGTCATATCTGTGTCATACAAACTGATTTAAACCAGGTCTTTGAGTCTTTTTTCTGGGACATTTTATCTTAAAATTAAGGTTAAAGTACACTTTACTTTAGTCTGTTTTCTAAAAAATACATTTTTCTATCATAGGAGGAAGTAACACAAACACCAGACAAGAAAACATGACATGACAACACACATTTGAGTAAAGTAACAAAGCTATACCTAAATTTAAGACTTCTTACTAATAACTTGCAGAGTCTCGCCTTATTGATACTTTGCAGTGACATCTTGCTGGGAGCGTTCTACATGTATGTCTATGGTGGAATGTTCAGCAGTTTCCATGGTGACACTATTCAAATATTAGCAAACGCAGCCAAAAGAGTTTAAGATTTTAAGAAAGCCTGGCAAAACTGTCGGCTAATGCTAGCTAGCTTGTGACTGTAATGTTACTTGAGAGGGACTTGTTTAACAGCACAAATCAGATCACCTGTTGTGTTTCCAGCTCAGTCAGTCATTTATGATCAGATTATGTTAAAGTAAAACTCAGATTAAAGTCTAACACAGCCTCAGACAGAGCAGTCCCTACAGTTAGCATCACAACTCCAGGGAATGTTGATGACATCGGCTGCAAAGTATCAATTAGAACTATAAATTAATCATAAAAACAGACTCTTGCTTCACCGTCCTGCAGTCTTTGTTTTGTAATGACGGAGCATATTTGAACTGATCCAACTGATCTCTGTGTGATTCTGTTGTGTTTGTCGTTACCTCCACGTCCTTATAAACCAGTCCAGCCACATCACGTTTCTGTGAAAAGAACCACAGTCAAACTCAGACACAGTTTAAACATAAAATATTTAGTCTATGTTTAAAATGCTCATGAGGATTTAACTCATTTCACTAAAACATGGTTAATATCAACATATTTAAGATTGTACAAAAAAAATCTAGTCTTTTTATTTTTAGTTACTTTTTAAATTTCCTTCCGCTTCCAGTCACTTAGCAACGCTGTCAATCAAACCTGTTGCTAACGCTAGAAGGAGCGACCTCGGGGAAAGAAGGCGCCTGATTTGTCTGTTATTAATGTTCACATCTTGATTTTCAGGCACAGTAGCGAAATAAGGATCATGTAAAGTTAATATGAACATTTTAAGACCAAAATGACAGGTCTGATGACAGCATTTACAGAGAGAGGGGCCACAGTTTTTCAATAAAAAGTGAATTGGAGCCAGAGTCGATGGAGTCCGAAGTGCGCCCATGATCACTTCTTATTTGGAACATGGACATAGCTAACCTGTTATCCACCATTTTTATATACAGTCTATGGCCTGTCAAAAATACAATATAGTTATATGTATGTTTCTTTTGTTAAATCAAGGTTTAAACTGAAAAATCCTCTCCTTGTGCGTGTGTTGGAGACATAGGGAGATCAATTCTGAACTCAGCCCCACTTCTTTTTCCCCTTATTTTAGTAATGATTAGAAAAGCATAAAAATTGGTCATAGACATTTTAAATCATAATTAAAACTCTACATTACATTTAACAAAGCCACGACCAGCTTCGCAAAGTCTCCACTGGTCTCAGATCTGAGCTCCTTCTCCAGGTCCTTCTTGAACACTAAAAAAACCCCACATGAACACTAAATATATTGGTTTATAATAATAACAGGTCCATAGTCTGTCTTCCTCTCCACAGATAAATTATTGCTTTGCCTTGAATGATTTCCAGATCTGCTGAAAGGCGAGCCCACTTACAGTAAGAATGCATGTTTTTAAGGTAATTGAATCAATACAGGATCGATAAGTTTAATGCTGCCTGGTGCAACATTCCAGGCAAAGCGATAACATATCCATAGAGGCAAGTACATGGCTTTTTTAAAACTAATTTCCATAGTGCAGCTTTAAATAAATTAACTAATCATTTTGTTGTGACGGACTTTTTTTGTAGACCTCGTCGATCTCTTTGAGCTCAGAGCCGGTCCTGGTGCAGAGGATTTCCAGGAGAGTTTCTTCATCTGTGCCCACTCCCTGCAAACAAACACGGTTACATTAGATTTACCACTCTGACATATGACCGTGAACGCACCACCGCAACTAACACTGCACAGGATGTAAGATAATATGCAAACTAATATGAAGAGCTTCCTGATCTCATCTGACCTCAGAATATAATCAGAGTCAGGGCTGGTCAGTACTTAGATGGGAGACCGCAAAGAATACAGGTGCCACTGGGGGGCGCCATTAACCTCCTGAGACCTGGTGTCCTCATATGTGGACAACACATTTTGGCCTGTCTAGGCCACAATGCAAATTTTTAGAAGAAGAATAACAGCAACAAGAACAACAACAATGCAAATATATTATATATATTCATTTTTTAACAGTTTAGAATGTTTAGAATATTTTTATTTTTTTTATTTTTTTTCCTGCTCCTGTCAGCAGCTCTTCACATGAGACACATTGTTCCAAAAGGCACAATTGTTGTTTCTCATTTTGTTTTTACATTCAGGACAAATGTTGCTGTTTTCAGGGTCTTAATAAATAGGTTTTGCAAATCATTATTCAAATGTTTTATCAAAATGAGTAAAATGTCCACATATGAGGACATTTGATCTACAGAATTTTTTCTCAGAAACTACATAATGTAAAAAGATAATTCTTTGTATTTAGACTCATCAGGTCTCAGTCAGCCCAAATAACAAAGAGAAATTAATAAAGTATCTCATGCAAGAGCTCGGGTCTCAGGAGGTTAATTTAAGCACACAGGGAGAACATACAGATGCCAAACAGACACAGGGAGAACATGCAAACTCCACACACAGACAAAGGGAGAACATGCAAACTCTACACAGACACAGGGGGAACACACAAACTCCTCACAAGCACAGAGAGAACATGCAAACTCCACACACAGACACAGGAAGTATATGCAAATTCCACACAGGCACAGAGAGAACATGCAAAATGTGAGGCGTAAGAGGTCAGCCACTGTACTGCCACAGTCCTTCACAATCAGAAATAAAACACTGCTGTGCTCTCACCGCCATGGCCATCTGCAGCCTGTAGGCCTCAAAGTGCAGAGGAGGCATCAGCAGCTCCAGCATCAGAGCCTCCACCTCCCCAGACAGAGCCCTCTTCACCTCTGACCCCAGATCCTGAAACACAGACAACAAAACTGGGTCAAATGCAAATGCAACTATGACTCAACAAATCATTTCAACAGTCAACATGATTAGCCTTTACTGAAGATCTAGACTCGCTTTTTCTAGATTCTAACTGTCAGAAAAATGTCTTCCTTGTGCAAAAAGTGTCTCTGTGTTTTAGTTGGAGTTTTGGGCGTTGATGACTTAAGTAGAAAGATTCTGCTTTACAACTCAGCGCTACTTCCTGTATTTTTGCACTTCTCTTCTCAACTTTTTTATACAAATTTCTACGTAACTATGAATGTCCAAGGAGACAAGCAGATGAAGTTATGGGTCAGATCTGCGGAAAGATGAGCACCTGTAAATAAATATGCAAGATGGGTAAGTTTTTAAACAAACAATGTGGGTCTTGTTTATACTTCTGCTGTTCCCTCCTCAAAAACAGACCTGGAGATGTGTTTTGTTTCATTCACACATGTTTGAGTAACACTTTATTATTAGTCTCTTACTAACCAAAACACAAAATGCCTTGTTCCACCTTGTGATGTCATGAAGCAGTAGTTTTTCAGGAGAGATTGGCAAAGGATTCTAGTGAAGGTGAATGGACTTTAAAAACACAGCGGGGCACTTCCTGTATTACCACGTGACATCACCATGTGGGACAGTTTGACAGAAAAACTCAGAAAAAGCCTAAATATGCAGAGTTTGTGAAACATGTGAATGAAACAAAGCACAAGTCCAGGTCTGTTTGTGGTGAGGAAACAACATTATAACATAGATCAGACAGTAGAGTAATATGAGCTCTTTAAACAACTTAATCTAAATGTGAATTACATCCAAAACAAACTTTGTTCCTCAATTAAACATATGATCTAATGTGAAAAGTCATCCAAACAAAGGTGTGGAGTTTGAAACCTGTTTCAAATATATTTACTCAGCAAATACACAGAGCCACACTGCTGCGATTAAGAGCCAGGCTATAATAGAGAATATTTACAGTCTTAAATATTACACAAAAGGCTCATTTTAATGTTTGTTTAAAATGACCTAATTTTTAGCATCTTAAAACATGAAAAACAGTAACTAGTTCATTTTAAAACAGTTTGCAGTGGTCCAAAGTTACTCCTTACTGAACTTATGCATTCAGAGCATCCTAATTATTTACCATGATGAGTTTATAAGCACTTTCCACAACTTTCCAAAACCAGAGCGAAGTTTTGCTGTTTGCTGGTAATGCTACAATGCTACACGATTAGCATGCTAACAACAACCACCATATTAACAATAATTAGCATGCTAATGTGCACCTCCTGGTTTGCAGACAATAACATAATTTGTATTTAGATACAGACAGTACACAGCAGACTTATGTTGACTTCAAGAGCTACTCATACAATATATATATATATCTATATTTAAATATATTTGTACCTTTTGTGTGAGTTCTTCAAAAGTCTTGACCAGGACTTGTCTCTGAGCGTTGTTTCGATTGGTTAAAATTCTCACAATTGTCCCACAATCTAAAAAACATAACGCAAAAATAACATAAAGCATGTAATAAATGTGTATTATTATACAAAAGGTCTGACAAAAGTTTGAAAAAACCTTTTTCAAATTTTAGTCATGATGTTTTATTAAAGACACACTATGTAACTTTTCTGTGGGGATTAGCCATTTGTCTGTCGACATCCAGATGCTTTGCCTAAAACATTCCACAGTATGGCATTAAACACTTGTATCTTGCATTTATTCAGTTTCAGATATTCATATTGCTCATAAGTCCTTGAAAAACATGTATTATTACTGCAGCCACACTTCCTGCTGTAACTTCCCCTGGGGGTGTTACCTGCTCGTCTCCATGGTGATAGTTGCTTTTAAAGTCTCACTGTGGCTCATTCATTGGCCATTTTTGAACCCTACATGTATGACCTGGAGTCTGAAGTTTTGAAGTAAGTACAGATCAGTGGGCGGAGACATGGGGTAGGTGAGAACAGTCATTTTCTAAGCAAACTTCAAACCTCAAATGCAGAACAAAGTTAGTGAAACATGTAAACCCACCCTATGCTTTGTCTGATAATATTATTTCACTTCTTCATTGCATAATTCCATAGATCCTGCTTCATATATTTGATGTCTTCTGTGTGTGTATAAAAAAAACCTTTTGCCTGGTGTGTATGTGTCAAAGTACATATAGTTTTACTGACCCTTCTTCTCCAGAGCCGTCTGCAGCTCCCACACGTCTCTGTCCGGGTGGAAGTTGGAGTGAGGTCGGACTGTTCCCAGAGTCCCCCAGCACATGTCCTGAGACAAGAACACACACTATTCACATGTCCCGAGACACGAACACACACTATTTACATGTCCCGAGACAAGAACACACGCTATTCACATGTCCCGAGACTAGAACACACACTATTCACATGTCCCGAGACACAAACACACACTTTTTACATGTCCTGAGACACAAACACACACTATTTACATGTCCCGAGACATGAACACACACTATTCATATGTCCCAAGACTAGAACACACACTATTCACATGTCCCGAGACTAGAACACACACTATTTACATGTCCCGAGACACAAACACACACTATTTACATGTCCCGAGACAAGAACTACGGGACATTCCAGACAGAGCAGGTGGACCTCCAGAGATGTTGCATACTGCTCCAATTGATACTTTGCTCCAATTTGAGATGCTGTTGTAAAAAATAATTTGAGTTTTGTTTTTATAAACTGACAAAGACTTTGAACTTTGGGACAGTTCTTGTTTCATGTGGATAGGCCCAGTAAATAGAGATATTAACCATAAACCAGGTCAGTTCTCATCTGCTCAGGTTAAACAATAGACTGTATAAAGACGTGGACTAAATGAGTGTGAGGTCGCCCGTAGTGCTGGGCTCCAAATGAAGCTCATCGAGGCGAGCAGTTACTGGGGTCAATTTGGAGCCAAGGTCTATATTTTGAAATACGCATGAGAGTATCCTAGCAACCAAAGAGCCAGTCCGGAGCGAGGCTGTTAAAAGTAAAGCTCTGTCCCGCCCACACCACTGGTTTAGCAGGGAGCAGGTGCTTAGCAATGCTGTCAATCAAACTCAGAACTTGTTTTGGTCTGATGTCCTGGTCGGATGAAACGAGATGGAGACGAGATCTTGGACTTTGAGATGACGACAGATAAAACTACTGCAGGGTTAAGATTTTATCATCGGCCACGAGAATGTGAAAAATGACAAATATTCACTCATTCATTCTGACAGAGGAGTGCAGAGAGGAGAAGAGGAGTAGGAAGAGAGAGGAGGAGGAGAGAGAAGAGGAGAGAGAAGGAGGAGAGAAGAGAAGAGAGGAGAGGAGTAGGAGGAGAGAGAAGGAGAAGGAAAGAGGAGGAGAGAAGAGAGGAGTAGGAGGAGAGAGAAGGAGAAGGAGAGAGGAGGAGGAGAGAAGAGAAGGACGAGAGAGAAGGAGAAGGAAAGAGGAGGAGGAGAGAAGAGAAGGATGAGAGAGAAGGAGAGAGGAGGAGGAGAGAAGAGAGAGCAGAGAGGAGCAGAGAGGAGCTGTCAGGCTTTAAGACCCAGAGGAAACACATTAAAAGCCTTGTCTCACAATAAGATTCATTCAGGTTTCTTCATATCCACAAATCCACAGCAGGGGCAAAAACAATCGTTTTTGACCCAGGACAGCTGTGTGTATGATAGTATCTTACCACCATCGACCGAGGAGTGACTTAATAATGTACAAGAACGGTTGATAGTTTGATCTCTTTAAGAGAGCAGTGCCCTTGGGCAAAACACTTCAGTCATATTGCATCATCTCATCATCTCTTTGCTCTGAAATCCATGCACAGCTCGACTCGAGACGACGCACAAAATGCCTTTACAGTGAGAAGAAGCTCTGAATGATTATACAACTGAAGAACTACTATAATAACTTTAGCTAAAAAGAACCACTATAACTAAAGTCCACTCGAGTCATAGTAATAAAAATGTCTACATGCGATTGTCCAAAGAGATGAATATATTTACACAGGTCAAACATGCTTGTTTACTTCACTCTAAATGTGACGTAACCAGTGTCTTGACTCTAATTAAGCCGTGTTTGTCCAAGATGCTCTGGCCCCGCCCCCACCGCCGCCACAGGGAGAGGCGGCCTCTCCCACCCATAAGTCAACAGATAACTTATGATAAGAGCTAAAGAAATATGTGAATGAAGTAGTGTTTTAAATACCAGGGAGTGTGAGGAATAGTACTCACTGATCTGAAGTACTCCGGGTCCATGGCTCTGGGTTTGTTCCCCCTGCATCAGCACACAGTGAAATATGAGACACATGTAAATATGAAAGGACTAGTTAGTGAATTTGGCTGCTACTACTACTACTACTATGCCAGAAACCATAGAAACTGCTATCATAATTACTTTTTTAGCACTACTACTAAAACTACTATTACCACTACCACCACCACTACTACTGTTGTTACTACTACTAAAACCACCAAAACTACCACTATGGCAGAAAAGATAGTTACTGTTATCATAGATACTCTTTGTGGCACCGCCACTAATACTACTACTACTACTACTACTACTACTACTACTACTATGACTACTACTACCATCACCACCACTATTACTACTACCACTATTACTACTACCACTACTACTACTACACCCCACCTCCAACATATTCACAGCTTTTTATCATAGAATAAAGTAAGATTTCCACTCCAAACCATTTAAAAGTACTATCTAAGTACTTAAATTCAGTATTTTTAATAAGTTTGTAGTCTAAATATGAAGTCCTTTTCATACCTGTATTCTGTGTTGCTCTGCAGCAGTCAACAGTCCAGTGAAGTTTGCACAACCCTCTAATCTCCTCACTATCTAAGACCCGCCCACACCTGCATGGACTCGCCTGTCAGTCACTCCTTCGGGCCAATCAGAGCTCTCCAGGATCTCCCCTATGTTACTTCATTCCCCCATAACACAGTCCTGCCAGCACACATTTAAAATACTGTTTCTTACACAACTGGAATGTGGATAATCAGGTTTAGACAAAGAATTTTGGTGATAAACTAGTCACGTTACACTGATAAAATACTGAAAAGACTTGAAGTATCTTGTAGTAGTAGTAATATTAGTAAGGAGTGGCCAGTGTAGATAAAAGAAAAGCAGATAAGGCTGGTGTCTGTTGGAGTGTGTTCAGTATTTCAAGTATTTTAGATTAAACTTGAGTGAAGAGGCGGGTCCCACAAAACCTTTAGAACAGAGACAATAGTCAATACATAATGACCCGAAACTTAAGCCAAAGAAACAGCAAGAAAACAGGACACTGGGGTGCACCCGTCTCCATGGAGATGTGATTGTTTTGCCTGGAAAGCTCTGCAGTGTGGGATTAAACCATTAAAAGGGCCTATATTATACTATTCTCTGATCTCTGTTACCTGGAGTTGTGTTTTGTTTCATTTGCACTGCATATTTAGGCTGAGTTCTTCTCTCAGACAGGAAACACTCTGTTCCACCTTGTGATGTCATCATGTGGTAATACAGGAAGTGCTCCACTGTGTTTTTAAACTCCATACACCTTCACTAGAATCATTTGGATGATTTCTGGCCTGGAGTTGCCAGTCTCTACTCAACTAAATATAAAAGGAGATGTTAACGTGAAAAATACCACTTTATGACCTCACAAGGTGGAACTGAGCATTTTGAGGTTTGAGGCTTTGTTAGACTTTAATCTGAGGTTTATTTTAACAGAATCTGACCATAAAGAACTGACTTAGCTGGAACTACAACAGGTGAGCTGATTTGTGCTGTTAAACAAGCCCCTCTCAAATAACATTACAGCTAGTTAGCATTAGCCAATAGTTTTTCAGTTTCAATCTCACCGTTTTGTTCAAAATCAAACTTCTGAACAGGACCATGAACGCTCGGATTGAAAATGGGCTTGATAAATTACTTTTGGATTTTTTCTTGAGTGTTGAGACAATTTGAAAACTTTTGTCATTGTTTGCTAATGTGTGCTAAACATTCCACCATAGACAAACATGTAGAATACTATTACTGTACTAATTCAAATGTCTACTGTTTTAATAATTTATCATAACGTGTGTAAAGATATTTTGTCACTTTAATTTCTTCCTCGTTCCTTGAACTTGTTTAACCTTAATCTGTGTGAAATGAAGCCGTCGTGGGGAGGAAGCATGAAGCATGTTTTTACAACAAACAAAACAGAACTGACCTGTTCACACAAACAGAGAAGGAGCAGCCTCCATGTAGATCTGATCTGTAACTCCGCCTGGTGGCATCACCTTAATGTCCCCATAATTATAAATAAGATTAATGCCACACTACGGCACATCACTCCCCCAAGTCAAGTTTAGTTCAGCTGAGGCCTGGTTTCTAAAAGCCCCAACCATAACCAAAACACCTGCTCTTAAACTGAAACATAATCCTAGACAAGATTGAGAAATAAAATATTGTAAAAATAAAAAAATAAACATTTGCAGTGAGTAGAACTAATGTAAAGAGTGTTCTTTGGTGTGTTGGGGGGGATGAGATGCTTCAGCCCATTTTAAACCTTGTTTAATGTTTAGTTTAGGTAATTTACAGTTGAAACCAGACGTTTACATACACTACATACACACTTTCTGACACTGTTTGACATGAAATCAGACTTTCAACCTTTTCTTATTTTAGGTCAATTAGGATTGCCAACATTATTTCTACTTGCTATTTTCCATAATAACGAGAGAATGATTTTTTTTATTTTTTTTTCATTACTTCGTTAAGTTTAGTGTTTGCCACCTCACAACTTTGATTTTGTTATCCTTAAGCCACTTTGTAACCAGTTCAGCAGTATGCTTCAGGTCATTGTCATGTGGAAGACCCATTTGCCCCAATCTAACTTCCTGGCTGATGTCTTGAGATGTTGCTTCAGTATTTCCACATAATATTCTTTCCTCATGATGCCATCTATTTTGTGAAGTTCACCAGTCCCTCCTGCAGCAAAACAACCCCTCAACGTGATGCTGCCACCCCCATTTTTCACAGTTGGGATGGTGTTCTCAGGCTTGCAAGATTCCTCCTTTTTCCTCCAAACGTAACACTGCTCATTATGGCCAAACAGTTCAAATTTTAGTTTCATCAGACCACAGGACATGTCTCCAAAAATGAAGGTCTTTATCCCTGTGTGCATTTGCATACTGTCTTTTTTATGTTTCTTCTGGAGTAATGTCTTCTTCCTGCAGAGTGTCCTTTCAGCCCATGTCTGCACAGTACTCGTTTCTCTGTGGATAATGACACACTCTTACCAGCTTCAGCAGCATCTTCACAAGGTCTTTTGCTTTTGTTCTTGGGTTGATCTGCACATTTTGGACCAAAGCACGTTCATCGCTGGCACATTCCCATGGCGTTTATACTTGTGTATAATTGTTTGAACAGATAAACACCTTGAGGCATCTGAAAATTGTACACAAGGAAGAACCAGACTTGGGCAAGTCCACAGTTCTCTTCTTGATATCTTGTCTGATTTCTTTTGACTTTCCCATGATGTTACACAAAGTAGCAGTGTGTTTCAGGTGTTTCTTTAAATAAGTGTTGTCAATAAACCAATCAGAAGCTTCCAAAGACGTGACATCATCATCTGGGTCTTCACAAATTGTTTAAAGTCCTAGTAATCTTACTGTACGTAAACTTCTGACTTTGCCACAGAACTAAAAAATCCTTCTCTCATTATTCTAGAATTTAGCAAATATAATTGTTTTTGGCAATATCAATAAACCTAAAACAGGAAATGTTTAGTCTGATTTAACGTCAGACAGTGAGTAAAAAAGCATGTATTTTTATAGTGTATGTGAACATCTGGTTTCAACTGTACTAGACAGTGGGACAGAGGATGGACAGTGGTACGAGGATGGACAGTGGGACAGAGGTACAGAGAATGGACAGAGATACAGAGGAGACAGTGGGACAGAGGATGGACAGAGGTACAGAGGAGACAGTGGGACAGAGGATGGACAGAGGTACAGAGGAGACAGTGGGACAGAGGATGGACAGTGGTACAGAGGATGGACAGTGGTACAGAGGAGACAGTGGTACAGAGGATAGACAGGGGTACAGAGGAGACTGTGGTACAGAGGATGGACAGTGAAAAAGGACACAACATTAAACATTAGCTTTAACTTTATTTTTATTTATAATTTTCAAACCTCTCCCTTCATAAACATTTGAACACATCTCTGTATAAAACATATTAACATATAGAGTCATTAGAGGAACACTTGAGTAACATGTTTTTGGACTTAAATCCCTGTCGCTTCACTGCACAATGAAACACACACAGGCATTTGGCCAAGACTTGGACTATTTTCACAACAAAAGCATCTTAAAAACCCGTGAAGCTCTGGTCTCTCCTTTGTAAACAGAACACGCATCAGCTACAAGTGCGTTGGTTTGCATCTGCCCAGAGCTAAACTATGGAGGATACAAGTCTCAATACTTAAAAGGCACACTACGGAACTTTTCTGGTGGGTGGTAAAGGGTCTATATCACCTGTTGATCTCCATAGAGACGTTATTATTATTATTATTGCTATGCCTGGGATGTTACACAGTATGGCATTGAACTTGTCTATCTCCATGGAGACGAGCAGGTCATGAAATTGGGCCGTGTTACAGGTCAGATCTGTGGAGAGGCGAGCCCAGTCATGTTTTCAATCTATTTTTGAGCAATGAAAACACCTCTAGTTGAATAAACGTGTGTAAAGCCATACTGTAGGACATTCCAGGCAACACGATACCATATCCTTGGACAAAACCAGATCAGGCACTAGAAAAGTTCCATAGTGAAGCTTTAACACATAATTCATAAAATACAAGACAATTTACCTGTAATTCTCAGATAAAGATAAAGGCACTCAGAGAAAAATACACAAAACAACTTCATAAAATTAAAAAATATAAAATACAGTGTTTATAATGGTGGTGGATCACAGCTAAGACAGGCCTAAGGCTAAAGGCACAAGTATATGGTACAGAGGAGGAACGGTGAGGATATGGTACAGAGGAGGAACAGTGAGGATATGGTACAGAGGAGGTACAGTGAGGATATGGTACAGAGGAGGAACGGTGAGGATATGGTACAGAGGAGGAACGGTGAGGATATGGTACAGAGGAGGAACGGTGAGGATATGGTACAGAGGAGGAACGGTGAGGATATGGTACAGAGGAGGAACAGTGAGGATATGGTACAGAGGAGGAACAGTGAGGATATGGTACAGAGGAGGAACAGTGAGGATATGGTACAGAGGAGGAACAGTGAGGATATGGTACAGAGGAGGAACGGTGAGGATATGGTACAGAGGAGGAACGGTGAGGATATGGTACAGAGGAGGAACGGTGAGGATATGGTACAGAGGAGGGACGGTGAGAATATGGTACAGAGGAGGGAGTGGCAACAAATTCCCTGAAACATGGGTGGCATATTTATAAAGACATTCAGATATCAGTTTGTTTTTATATAGTTGTGTATATATATTATATTGTACAGTGAGATTGTTTTAAATATATATCTCAAATGAAGGTTGAGATATTGACATATGCAGACTGAAGGCTTATAGATAAAATCATTTACGACTAAAGTGTGTTATTGATATTTTTCAGCTGATGTCATCAACAATGTCTGTGGGCATGATGCTAACTGTAGGCACTGCTCTGTCTGAGGCTTTGTTACACTTTAATCTGAGGTTTGTTTTAACACAGCCTCACCATTAAGAACTGACTTGGCTACAACTACAACAGGGCTGTATTTGCTAATGTGTGCATTGTGTTACCATGGTAACTGCTGAACATTCCGCCACAGACATACATGCAAAACACCCCCAACATGATGACACTGGAAAGTATCAAGATAAAAATGTGTTTTAGAGTCTGTATTAGCTGATTAATCACTGCAGCCCTAATATTTTAAAAATCAATTCTTAAACATAATTGTAATGGCTTAAGGTACATTTGAGGTTTGAAGAGAGTGCTATGCAAGGAGGTAATATAAACCTCACTTTGTGCTTTGAATGCCACTTCTGTCTTTGCAAATAAACTATTTATATATTATGTTCATATAACACAGTAGTAGGTGTGTGGTAGGAGGCGTGTAAATGGACATATTAAAGACAGAACTAGAGCAGCTCGATGTCCCACTGCTGACTGGGGCGGTCCTCGTCTTCAGGCATAATCACTACATGGTCTTTATCGTATGTTTTACCTCCTGCAAAACAAGAATATACAGGAAGAGTTACTCCAAGTTGTATTTGGAGTGATTCATGTTTGAGTAATCTTTAATCTCTTATTTTCAAGATGCCATCGAGTCTCTCTATCCCCGTTTTCACCTCCACTGGTACACGCCCACTGTGACATACAAGCCCACTGGGACGTCATTTTGGTACAAATGGAACAAAATGACCTACTCGCTATTGTGATGTGCAGCTGTCCATAGGGGGCGCCTACACCATGCGGCGCTTTGTTGTGATGACGTTTACAACGACGTCAGCTCCCACTGGGCACCGCAATTTTCTAACGCAGAAGTCAGTCTATTTGTTTCTTTTATTTTATGTCGTTTTAGATGAATATTGTGATTTAAAATGTGTAAATTATAACATAATGATCCATGAGTGTCAGAGATGAGAACCATAGAGACACAAGCACAACAGGGCAGATTTAAGGTAAATTTTGAACTAGTGAATGATACTCAGTTCGATCAAACAGACCTGGAGTTGTGTTTTGTTTCATCCACACATGTTTAACACACAAACTCTGCATATTTAGGTTGAGTTCTTCTCTCAAACTGAAAACACTCTGTTCCACCTTGTGATGTCCTGCAGTAATGAAGTGCTTCAGTGTGTTTTAAACTCCATACACCTTCAATAAAATCATTTGGATGATTTCAGACCTGGAATTGCCGATCTCTATTGAACTAAATGTAAAAGCGGCTGTTAGCTTGAAAACTACCACTTCATGACATAGAACAGAACATTTTGAGCTTTGGAGATGTAGACAGACTAATAATAAAGAGTTACTCAAACATGTGTGAATCAAACAAATCACAACTCCAGGTCTGTTTTTGAGGAGGTAACAGCATTATAACATGTCAAGCTCACAAGCGTCAGTGCTGTGTGATATAGGACCTTTACATAATGAGTCTTCTCCATATAAACTCTGTAAATATGAGATTATCTCCAATACCTTTGATGTCCAGGACCATGCCGGAGAACGTGAGGCTGGACACCAGGCCTCTCATCTGGGCCGTCCAGGTCTGGATGGGCTGCCTGTTCTCGCTCCACAGAACCACCTTAGCTCCAGGCTCCACTGTCCCCATCACCTGGAGGCTCATGATGGGGGAGAGCTGCAGGCGAAGGAGATGGGAACACACAGGGGGATTAACAAGGGGAAATACAATATAATTATGTCACAATTTTGTATTTGACTTATGTAAAGTTAAAAATGAAGCTAAAAGTATCCCAGAGCAGCCACTGAGTCAGGCAGATCGCAAAGGCAGAACAACGAGGCCAGCATGTAAACAAAGGAGGGCAGTTTCAGTTTACAACTCAGGACCTATTTAAAGGAACAATATGGAACCTTCTGGAGGTGTCACATCACCTGCACGATTCCATAGAAATAGGAAATTAAAATAATACTTTGGAACATTCTCCATGTTTTATGCCATACTGTGAAATCTTACAGCCAAAGGAACATTTCCATGGAAAGAGCAGGAAGAGGCCTCCTCCAGGACAAATAAGAGTCAGGTTTGTGGCAACCATAGACTGTATATATAAATGGACATAGCTAACCTGCTAGCCGCCATGTTCTAAAGAGGACGTGATCATGGTTGCTATGATACTCACACTCAGAATTTGCCCCATAACTGCTCCAGCCTCAACGAGCTACATGGAGCCGAACGCTGTGGGTGACTTCACACTCACTTAATCCTCTTCTTTATACAGTCTTAGTAAGCAATATCACTTATTTTAACATTATTAAAATAAGTCATATTGCTTACTACTACTTTTTGTACTGAAACTACTTTAACTAATACTGCTACTACACAGTATTTTCCCCTATATTCTTTGCAGTACCTTGTTCTTGATGAGTCCAGCCTCGTAGTACCAGATGTCGCTCATGGGCTCCACCTCCGGCGTCACCACGATCCTTCCAGACTTCATCTCCTCCACTCCCCCCTGCACGGAAAGGTAATGCCCTCGCTCCCGGCTCTTCACACGGAACAGGTTGCGCTTCTGTACAAATATATGAGAAAGAGGGTTATATTCACCAACTATATTCTAATGCTGGATGTCAGACTGGAGTCACTATGTTGGTGACTAGATAAAATGGACTTGGGACTGGACTTGGACTTGAAGGATAATGACTCAGGACTTGACTTGAGCCTTGAGACAACTTGATGCTTTACTTTACAGTAACTGATATCATGTTGTCAGATGTGCTATAAATACTGGGGCTGTCACATTAAATTGGATTAGAAGCTCCCTCACTTAAAGGTATGACTTTACGGGAACTACTACATAGATGTGAGGCCAAAGACTTGAGACCCACCTCTGCTATTAGAAGATTTAAAGGTTAAGGTATGCTTTACTGTCCCCGTAGAGAAATGTGCCCTCTGAATTTGGGTTAAACCTGCATTTGTCCCACTCTTAAATGTCAGGAGCAGTGAGACCTGTCTCCAGAAGTAGGTCTTGAGATAGTCTTGGTCAGGACCTCAGCTGGAGGATTTGACCTGTTGTGTGTGTTTTGGGTTTATGGAGGAAACCGGAGTGCCCACCCAGACTCACTGAGAACACACAAACGCCCAGGAGTCAAAACCTTCTTGCTGTGAGGCACCCTGCCAGAGTGGTCTCATTGGAGATATAATACAATGGGAAATGGACCTTGTTGTTACTATAAATTATTTTCAACCAATTAGTTTTACTTTTGGATATTTTTTATGACAATACAGTCCAGTGGATACTGCTCCCGCCAGTGCATACTGTTGTTGGGTCCCTGAGCAAGACACTTAACCTGCCTCACCTACACAGTCCTGTCCCTGAGTGAGAGGGACATCAGATTGTACCATCTGAAACTACTGTGTTCCTTTGTTTCTTTGGGGTTTTTGCTCCTCAGGTTTTGGTGTGTAGGAGTTTAAACTGACCTGTCTCACTGGATACATGGAGCCGATGGTTTGCATGGAGCTGAACTTAGGCCAGTTTGTGATTTCTATTGGCTCCAAGAGGAACTGGCGCCCCCTGTAGTTACTGTGCTCACATATCACCCAACTGCAAAACAATACAGCATTACGTATTCATTAATAACATGTTTAAAAAAGTTACTTGTATCATTTCTGCGGTTTCTAAAATGTAGGTGAATTGACAATATTGGAATTTTAAACAATACTGACTGTGTATTGTTTCTGTGCACCCACTCTTGGCGTTTTGTACATAAAAAGGGAGGTTATATGACATGTTCAGTTAAATGCCATGTACCCAATTTCTGTCAATGCAATTTGCAAAGATATATCAAATAAGCAGCTCATGAATTTAATGCCACGTGAAGTGAAGCAGACTCGATGGAGCCAGAAGCGCGTCAATTCTCACTTCCTATTTGGAACATTTCGGCTAACAGGTTAGCCATGTCCATTTATATAAACAGTCTATGGTTACAGCAGAGATGGGAGTTTCACTCCTCACCAGCCGCTGTTGATGCGCAGAGACAGGACGTGGTTGTTGTAGCCTTCTTCCACTAAGCTGAAGATCTCTGTTTCCGTGGTGATCTCTCTGCCCTCCAGACACTCCAGACCGAACAGTGAGATGGACGGGATCGATAGCATCTGAGAAAAAGACAACACAATGAACTTTTATTTAGTACAGGCCGTTTAATGTGGGGCCGCTCCCTGAGAAAATGTGAGCAAAGAGGGGGGCACTTTTTTTTCTCTCCCAATGTAAAGATTACTAAAATAAAAATAATGAAAATTGAAAGACTGGTGTGGTCCTCACTAGTGAATTACTAAGATCACAAGGTTTAATTTGCTAGATATGCTTTTTGCCACGAGATAATTCTTATGTCTGAGTTTTAATGAAGAACTGGCTCATCTTCAGTCAAATATTAATCCTCCCTCTTGAATGTGTTTAAAATAAACAGAACATTTTCCTTTTCAAAAACAAAACTATAAATGTGAGTTAAAAAATACCAGAATGGACCAAAATGTTTGTCATATTTATAATGTTGTAAATACTGACCATTGGCACGACCTTGAGCGAGCGCAGGTAGCAGCTAGGAGGGCATCCCATACTCGTCAGGTTCGGATAATCTCCCTCTGACAACACGTACATATTTCCTTGGAAATCTTTATTCTCATACAGCACCCAGCTGAAATCACAACACAGAGAACTCACTTTAGGATTATAGTTTTACCATTTAAAAAGTCTGGCCATTTTGTGCCTGTGTAAAACAAACACTTGACACAGAAACAGAACCGTATGTAAATCGGCTTTTTATATAGTTTCCACCTTCAAGGCTCAAAGCGCTTTACATCAAGAAACCTCTCACCTTCACACACCAGAGTTTATAGACACTGGGGGAGAGGTGGGTTAAGTGTCTTGCCCAAGGACACAACTGGAATTGAACCGCCAACCTTTGGATCAGTGGACAAACACTCTCCCAACTCAGCTACTGTCATGTTGCAGTGTTGGGAAGTAACTGAATACATCGAACAATAGAGTTTTTCCATGGCCGATACCGAACCCAATGACCGGTAATCTCTGTCGATATTTTAGGTCTGATGTGTAGGGCAGATTTGGATTATTTTCCTCCAGTTATGTCATTTAAATTTGCCACAAACTCATCCACAGCCCTGTTTCACCACAAGCCATACAAGAGCTGTGTACAAAATGCAAAATACAGATACAAAATTATCAATGCTAGAATTAATAATATTATTATTATTACAATGTTTAGGGTGACCAGACGTCCCGGGACAGTCCCAGTTTAGAGCCCTGTCTCCCCTGTCCCAGTGGATGTATCCAAAAATATTGATTTGTCTCAGTTTTATTAAAGAAATGACCAACTTGAAACCTGCCAAAAGTATAGAGGGGGATATATTTTAGCAATCGACTGTTATACGTTTTTGATGCTATTTGCAGGTTGAAGGCTCTGGACACACAGGGGCAGGTGGGATTGTTAAAACAGATGATTTAAATTCACAATATGACATATGTTTATTCTTATCCGATACAAATTATAACATTAAACATTACAACATTTAACTTCCAAATGTAAATTTTAAAAGAAAAGAGAGATTAGAAAAAAGTGACAATTCTAAACCAAATTCCACCAAAGACTAAACCAGGACTGACTGAATTTTTCAACATAAAGCTCATAATTTCTTCCTCACCTGCCACCCGCCACTCTGCAGGACTTAGGGAGTAGTTTGTCCGATAGCGCCTCCTTGTTGCGGTCAATGGCCAAGCACTGGCCTTGGAAATCTGGCTCGGAGTACAATAATATCTGTAGAAGAAGAAAAGCTTAAATTTGATTTAAGCAGAGGAGCAGAGGAGAGGGGAGGAGGAGCAGAGGAGAAGGGGAAAGGATGAGAGGAAAGGAGCAGTGGAACAGAGGAGAGGGTCAGGTGGAACAGAGGATGTAGAGAAAAGGAGCAGAGGAGAAGAGGATTTAGTAAAATGTCCTACTGTACATACTTGATTCCTGTTGGTTGTGTTGTCTTTTGGAACCTAAACCCAAACATCAGGACATTGATATTACATAATGTCTTTGTAGACTGAATAAAGTTCACGTGTGTAGGACACTCACAGAGAGGATGGGTTGGATGGAGCAGATGCGATTAGCCACAGAGCCCCAGTCTGCAGAGTTATTGTAGAAGCCTTTCTCCAAAATGTACTGGTGTCCTGAGTAGTCCACATGAGAATACGCCACCCACCTGAGGGGAGATAGAGAAAAAAAAAAAAAAAACATTATTGGAGTACTATGAAGTACTAGTACTGCTTTTACTACCCACAGATCTATGCCAAGTCAAATGCATCTTACTGCATTTGTGCGATTATGAAAATAAAGTCAAACATTTTGGCTTCTTTAAGTCACACTGATGGAAAGGAGGCTGTGTTTTTTTGCGAGTTTGTTCCACCAGCCTTCGGGTCAGTGAGCAGACGTTGTAAGTGACTATTTTACCCTGCAGAATTATGTTAAAAAAAACCGCAAATCTTAATTTAAAACATAGTTGAAGAAATACTGGTCCAGATGTATCAATCCTGGGGCAAAACTAAAGAAAAAGTGTGTAAACTGTGAAAACAACTTGTACCGTCTGTGAATGTGCTGCGTCTGATTTACTGTTGGAAACTGTGTGTGTTATTTCTGCTGCAAAACTGTGAATGAGACCACAGCATCAATGTCAGGATTTTCTCCGCCTCAATAGAGATACAACTTAAATCTGGCTCTATGTCATGTTTATATACATTTTTATGTAGTGTTTTTGCACCTTCAAGGCTCAGCATGTTGGAAACAGTTTGTTTATGAAATGTGGATGGTGTTGCTGTAAAGTTGCTGTATTATTATGACTCACGCTCCGCTGAGGACGTGGATGGATCGGGTGGAGGTCTTAAACCCAAACAGTTCTACATCAGCAATGGCCTCCGTCACTTCAAATGTATTTTCTGCCTGCTCCTCTTGCTCCTCCTCCGGCTGCTCGAACATCACCAGCACAGGGTCAGTCAGGTCCTGCAGGTGAAACAGAGAGAGAGGGAGGGGAGAAGTTAAATATAAGTGTTTTAACTCCTATAGGAACAGCTGACATTCCTCTGTACTGTCTGTACTCACCGCTCGGATGACACGCACGGACCTAAGCTCAGAGTCACAGCCGCCCCAAATCCTCCAGTCCTGATAGTCCCCCTCCTCCAGGAGATACTGGTGTCCACGGAAGCCCTCCTTCTCAAAGCCCACCCAGCTGAGAGAGAGAGAGGAGTTAATATCACAGAGTCTTGTTTAGGACTTCTGTAGACCTGGTTTAGCCCTAGTTTAGATCATAGACTGTATATATAAAAGGATATAGCTAAACTGCTAACCACTGTATTCCACATAGGAGGTGATCATCTGCAGGCTTCTGGATCCATCGAGTCTGGTTCCATTTCACTTTCTATTAAAAACTGAAATGGAACTTAAAATGGTCTTAGGTCTTAAAATATTCATAGTAACCTGCTCTACATGATCTTCATATTTTTATTTTGCTATTGTGTTTGTAAATCAAAATATCAACATTAATAACAGACAAATCAGGCGCCTTCTTTCCCCAAGCTTGCTCCCTCTAGCTTTGGCAACAGGTTTGATTAACAGCGTTGCTAAGCGCTCACTTCCTGCTAAACCAGTGATGAAGTGGCAAGAAGGGTCGTGACATTCAACAGCCTCGCTCCAGATTGGCTCTTTGGTTGCTATGATACTCATGGTCGACTTCCAAATATGGAATTTGGCTCCAAATTGGCCTCTATAACTGCTCTAGCCTCAATGAGCTTCATTTCACTGGAGCTGAAAGCCGTGGGTGACATCACACTCAATTAGTCCATTTCTTTATACAGTCTATGGTTTAGACCTGGTATAGTCCCGTTATAGACCTGGTTTAGACCTGGTGGTACTCGGAAGGATAGTCGGTGGGATGGATTTTTACAACTAGAAACTATATCTAGGGTATTTATTTATTTATTTGGAAGTCTTAAAAATTAAGTTTTCCCAAGTTTGACCATTATAATGAAATTTATAATTATACGTCCTGGTTAATGTTACACACATTGAGGTAATCCCATAACTGTTACCTAGCAACCATAGTGTAAATAAGGGTCAGAGTTTGTCTCATTAAAGAACTGTCAGAAAATTTAAGCAGTATTCATCCACTAAGAAAATAAACAAATTTAATCTAAACTAAACCCTGTGCCCTTTGGCCCCAGGTCCCTTTAACAGATAATCTCCAGGTATAAACAGCACTCACATCCCTCCCATGACCTTGAGTGACCCCACGTTGTGCATGAATGCCTGCTGTCCTCGCTCCATCCTCGTGATGAAGTCCCGGGCGTTTGTAGTGATGGTTCTGGATTTACCACAGAAATATGGCTTCTCATAGACGACCATCTGCACATGCACACACACACAGGCAGGGGGCAGTGTTACATACAGACAGACGCTTATAGATTGAATCAGAAGGTTTTGACTCACCTTTGGTTCTCCCATGTTTTCTACCCGGGGCTCTCCCTGTAATTCACACAAGTTTTATCATTAGAACGGATCTGTCAGGTTTGAAATAACTGCTCCAATTAGTCCAGTTTATAAACAACATCATAAAAGACTTTAATAAGAGGTTGTAAACAGTGGAAGAAGCACTCCATTCTGTTTGTAGAGGTAAAAAGTTACTCAAGTAAAAGTATTGCATGAAAAAAATCTACTTAAAGTACATTTTAAACAGGTACTTAAATACTTTTACTTAACAGTAAAAAATAAAGTATTTCACACAAGTGTTGTTCATTTGTTAAAGTGTAAATGTAGTAATATTGATTTAAAATGATCCATATTTTGGTCACAGCAATGGTATGAATCAATTTCTTAATTTTCTTATGAATTTTGTGTATTTATTTTGCTCAAAGCTGAAGCTTGAACTCATAAATCTTTAGTCAGGATGTTACCACAAACACAGTAAAAATAACCCCTCAAATCATATGAAAAGTACTACTTTACTTTTCAGTTCTGCTGTGGAGTAGTAAGTACAGATACTGCTCTCAAATGTAGTGAAGTAAATGTAAAAGCCACTGTAAAATGTACCTAAGTAAACTACAGATACCTAAAAATACTACTTAAATACAGTATTTTAATACTTGCACTTCGTTACCTTCCACCACAGGGTTTAAATGAGAAAAGTTTTGCTGCTTGTGCTGAGAGAGGCTTTGGTAGAATATGTTCTACCAAAGTTTTGACACTAGGGGGTGATGTTTTACAAAGAGGCTGTTTGAGGGAACAACAGAAAAGCCTGCTGCCTACAGGACTCTTTTCTGCACTAGAGTCCAGGGTTAGTTATTAATCCCTCATGAGGGTAATTCATTTCTACTGGATTAAACCATAGACTGTATATATAAATACACACAGTTAACCAAATAGGAAGTGAGCATGGGTGCACTTCAGCTCCATCCAATTCACGTTTCACTGAAAAACTGCGGCCCCTCTCTCTCTCTAACTGCTGCTGTCAGACTCATCATTTTGGTCTTAAAATGTTTGTATTAACCCGCTCTACATGATCCTGGTGGTTTTATTTCACTACTCTGTTTGAAAATCAAGATATAAACATTAATAATGACAAATCAGGCGCCTTCTTTCCCTGAGGTCCTGCTAGCATTGATTGACAGCATTGCTAAGCTAATGGAGGAAATGGGAGGAAGCCCACACAGACATAGGGAGAACATGCAAACTCCACACAGACGCAGGGAGAACACGCAAACTCCACACAGACGCAGGGAGAACACGCAAACTCCACACAGACGCAGGGAGAACACGCAAACTCCACACAGAAAGCCTGAGTTCATCCTGTGACTTTCTGCTCAGTTTAACTTTTCCGCCGTCAGAGGACTGAACACTATTTTGAACAGATCAAACTATGAAATAAACCAGCTCTTACAATCTTGAGCGGGTGCAGAGAGGCGACGTATGGCTGCTTCACTCCCCAGGCCTCAGGGTTTGAGTAACCTCCGACCTCCAGGACCCGAGGAATGCCCTGGAAGAACGGTTCAGCGTACACCAGCCACCTGCAGGGGGAGACAGAGAACATCATCATAAACACTACAAAAATATTTACCTTTATTTAGCCCTGAGAATCTGATTGATATTAAATACGTATTTTCAGGAGAGACCGGGCCAGGAGGTAGCAAAGTTAAACATAGTTTAACACAGTTTAAATATACAAACAAAAATAAACATATAGAATACTAAAAAAACCCAACACATTTATCTTGAATAAAAACATGAGTTTTGTGTTAGTAATTTAGGCGCCTATGACATAGATATAGATAGAGAGATGGGTGACTCACAGGCCAGCGTTGATGATGACCGAGTTTGCTTTGATGGGGAAACCAAAGATCCGAGCATCTTCTGAAGTGTCTCTGAAAACTACCTTCTTCCCCTCTGCGTTCTCCTCTGGGAACAGGCTAATCTCTGGAACACTGTAGTCCTGAAGGTCCAAAACAACAGGTATTTTAAAAGTGTAGCATTTTTAACTGGTTGTTTACCAAACTGTTGTCATGAACACTAAAACCAGTCGTCTGATCACAAATGGGATGTTTAGAGTTTTTTTGTACAAAATACTGACACAGAAAATGTTAAACTGAACAAAACCATGTCACTGCTTTGGCTGGTATGTTTCATGTTATGGCATTAAACTCATCTATTTCCATGGAGACAAGCAGGTGGCATTTTAATACACTACTTCTCAGTCAATGTCTTTTTTTATTTGTATATAAAATGTAGAAAGTAATAAAAAATAAAATAAAAAATTTAATGTAATAGTAAATATTCAATGCACTTACTCTGACCACTCGCCGAATGGACCCGATGACACACCTCCGCACGGGCTTCTCCTCTGTCAGTGAATCACTCGTTTCCTGTTCTCCATTTGTTTCATTTGTGTGTCCCCCGTTCACCTGTCCTCCGTTCACCTGTCCTCCGTTCACCTGTGGCATCTGCTCCTCCACTGGGCCAAAAGGATTTGTCAACTCGACCTCTCCCTCGTCCAGCGCGATCTTCTCTCCTTTAAAATCAGGCTTTTCATACAGTACCCATCTGTCAACACAAGGGGGCAGTGCTCTCAGATACACGCGTGAAATCAGGAGTTCATTTTATACGAGAAAAATGCTACATAAAAAGTCCACAATCATTTTAATGCGCATAATTGATAAATGCATTTTCAGTATTACTAGGCTAATACCATAATGTAAAAAGTATATCTGCATTTTAACCTTCAAACATACAAAACAACCAAACATGATCGAAATGGACTAATCCTTGAATTATAAAGGTGCTAGTGGTCATTTAGGGACGGGTCTGTTTAAGATTTTTTTGTTTTTGATAAATAAAATAAAATAAAAATGATCAGAGATTTCTATGAAAATGCATTATTAAATGAAATACCATTTATTTATTTAGGCACCAACTTTTGTCTCTAAATGCAACTAAACCTCACTTTTTTGTGGTGGCACGTATTTAGTGAGAATCCTACTCATTTCAATTGAGAATTTGGGAAGTTTTGCCCCCTTTCTCTCTCTGTCAAGGCAGCTCCCTTTCTCTGGGGGGCGTTAAGTTCGAGGGACTGGAGAGCTGTGTTACTCACTGTCATGGATGGATGGATGGATGGATGATACATAGGACAGATGGATGGATAGATGATAAATAGTTGGATAGATGGATGGACGGATAGATGGATAGATTTGTTTGAAAATAATCAACATTTTTTGATAATGTCTTTTATTGTATAATCTGTACAGTTTTATACTGATGCATTATGTTTTAATGGGACTCACATCTGTCCAGGGAGAAATGTGGCAGATGAAAAATTGTTGTTTATTTTACTGTTTTTGTAAATGTCCCTAAACTCTGGACTTGATGAGCAGCCAAGCGTCTTCACTCTAAAAAACTTTGTCCAGTGACAGGATGAATTTTTCTTTTATTATGGATCAGACCTGGACGACTGCTGGATTACACAGACATTTACGGACATCTTTGGGAATGTAAATTGTACTAATAAATACATTAAATTGCAATATAATAAAGATCCAGGCACCAAAATAACATCTGAAAATTGTTAGAATGAATGAAATGACTGAGTTGAGTCTGAGTTGGAGACAAACGGCTCATTGGAGACTTCATGTACAAAATGAAGGCCTCCTCAGATCCCCTTGTCTACCTCTCAAAGTCTGGAGAGCGTCATGTTCATTTCATTCATTTTAATTTTGTTTTTAATTTTCGTTTTAGTCAATAGAGTTTTGTTTTGACAGAGCATCCGGAACATGAGCAGTCTTTAATTATGAGAGATATTTATGTAGAAAGTGACAGCTCTAAACAGGTGCTGTAGTTCTGAGGTTTAAACATTCCTCTCTCTCTTTATCTCTCTCTCTCCGGTGTGTGTACTGGTCTCTGGACATGTGGGCTATTCGAGGCATTTGTATACAACGTCACCGATCAGTAGAGTTTGGTTTTGACAGATTGGATGCACTGATGAGGCTTTGATTAGAGAGTAGATTTGTGAAGACGCCGGGTGAGTGGTAGAACAAGAACTGGTTTGAGTGGGAGGAGACGGCATGAGGAACAAACACAAACAAAACATGACTTTAAACAGGAGCAAACAGAAGCAAAGCATTGTTGTAATACCTGTGTGAAACCCATATGCAAATATATCGGTGGAATTTAAGAGTTAAATAAAAACACAAGATTCAATTTTGTTTGGTAAAATCATTATTTCTTACCTCTCATGTTAACAAATTGTGAACTTGATATTTTGCTATAGAAAATATCAAATTTTTTGCCTCAGTAAAAGGAGCCTTCAGCATTTTAAAGAACAGAAAACACTCTGTTCCACCTTGTGATGTCATCAAGTGGTAATACAGGAAGTGTTCCACTGTGGTTTTAAAGTCCATACATCTTCAATAAAGACATTCGGATGATTTTTCAGACCTGAAGATATTGTAGACTTTGTGTGGCTCTCTCAACTGAAGAAAAGGTAAAATTATTATTATTATTATTATTATATTTTTTAAATAACAATTTAAGGTTATTCTAGTGTATTGTAGAGCAAAGTAGTTCAATTGAGGCTAAAAATGTTGTTTTGTTTTTGTGTGTTGGCGGCACGGTGGCTGAGTGGCAACACTCATGCCTCACAGCAAGAGGGTTTGGTTCGATCCCCGGGTCGCCAGGCCT
This sequence comes from Periophthalmus magnuspinnatus, assembly GCF_009829125.3. Classification (NCBI taxonomy): domain Eukaryota; kingdom Metazoa; phylum Chordata; class Actinopteri; order Gobiiformes; family Gobiidae; genus Periophthalmus; species Periophthalmus magnuspinnatus. The sequence continues at coordinate 20,826,413 of NC_047136.2, forward strand.
TTCTGTGTGGAGTTTTTCATGTTTCTCCCTGTGCCTGGATGGGTTTCCTCCGGGTACTCCGGTTTCCCCCATCAACCAAAACATGAACGCCCTTCGAGACAACTGTTGTTGTGATTTTGGACGTTACAAAAATAAAATGAATTGAATTGAATTAAAAATAGCTACTACCACTTGACGAGGTGGAACAGAGCATTTTGAGCTTTGGAGATATAGACAGACTAATAATAAAGTGTTACTCAATCATGTGTGAATGAAACAAAACACAACTCCAGGTCTGTTTTTGAGGAGGTACCAGCATTATAACATGGTTTGAAGCTCACAAGAGTCAGTTTGTGCAATAGAAGACCTTTAAAATGGTTAAACACAGCAGAAATGGGTCATCTATAGTAAAAAGTAACACATTTTTAACAAGGTAATGCAGTAACTTTTAAAAGTACTATCCCAGTACAGATATGTTTTATAGGCAGCTCTTGAGGTCAAAATAAATAATAAATGTGCTGTGTTCTGTCCGCATTAAATTATAAAGAGTTTTATTTTTCCGAGAATCAGGAAGTGTGCTTTAGCTTGCTAGTTGTTGTTAGTTAGATGCTTTGAATGCATAAGGTAAGTGAGGAATAACTTTGGACCATTGCAAACGGTTTAAAATGAACTAGTTCTGTTTGCATGTTTTTAAGGCAGTAAAAATCAGGTGTAGAGCCTTAACTGTCCTTGTTCACTGTTGGGCCACACTCACCCTCCTCGTATGACTCTGATGGAGATGGTTTCTTCCAGCTCCCAGGATGTGGCGTCGACGACATCACTGCGTATTTCAATCCTCTGCCCACACATGCCAGGACGGTCAAACAAATACATCTAGAAAACAAAACATCATAAAAAACATTAATAACTGCTCATACTAATCGAAAACATAGAGCACACCAATGAAATCTAAAAGCTCATTGAGGCTAGCAGTTATAGGGGCCAATTTGGAGACAGGCTCCATATTTGGAATTCCGTCGGCGAGTATCAATGAAACCAAAGAGCCAATCTGAACAGAGGATGTTGAAGGTAATGCTGTCAGTAAAACCTGTTGCTATCGCTAGTGAGAGCGACCTCGGGGAAAGAAGTCAGCTGATTTGTCTGTTATTAATGTTCATATCTTGATTTACAGACACAATAGAGAAATAAAAACTCCAGGATCATGAAGAGCAGGTTAAATAAGACCAAAATGACGAGTCTGACAGTAGCAGTTACATAGAGGGGCCAGAGTTTTCCGATGTAAAGTGAATTAGAGTCGATGGAGCCAAAAGGGCGCCCATGATCACTTCCTATGTAGAACACGGCAGCTAGCAGGTTAGCCTTGCCCATTTATATGAACAATCTATGATAATGTGTTCATGGGAGGTTCGCCAAGGAGTGCAGTAATGAAAGATGGTTAAGCTAATTTTGCTTCTGTTAACAAATAAAAAAGTTTTGATGCTAGGTAGGCGTGTATAACTGGGAGTGAAGTGATGGCAGATTACTGAAACTGAAGCAAATTAAGCCCCGATAACACATGTTATTCAGGTATCGGTATGGGTGAGTACTCAGACCAAATCACCAATCAGGAACCAGATTGCATCTACGGATCCTCATTCGGGAAAATACAAAGACTGTCACTGTTGGTGCTGGTAGCTAATGCTAATGGCCAGAGCAAGTTAAACACTTAAAACATGAGAATAATGACAGAAAATAGCTTATAAACTCATCACTGTGAATCATTAGGATGCTCAGAATGCATACAGTAACTTTGGACCTCTACAAACTGTTTAAAATTAACTACTTCTGTTTTTCACATTTTTAATACAGCAAAAATGGTGCAGAGAGACTTTGATGGACCCATGTGAGGTCCCCAGGGGCAGATAAATGTCAGCTCCTCCTCTGAAACCTCCAGAGTCTGAAACTCTTTGTGCAGATACAGGCCACGGCAGGTTTGGCATTTTAACTCTATTATTGAAATAAGCCAACTGGATCAAATAGAGAGGAAACAACTGCACTGGAGCCAACAGAGAAGAAACAACTCAACCAACACAGAGGAAACTCAACCAACACAGAGAAGAAACAACTCAACCAACAGAGAGGAAACAACATGACTGGAGTCAACAGAGAGGACAGGGGGGAGTTAGAGTACATTTTGACAGAATTTAAATTTAGACAGAATTTAAATAAATCCAGAGTTTTATTATGTCCCGGTTTAGTTGGAGGTTTAGTCCTGGGTTTGGTCCTGGTTTAGTTCTGGATTTTGTCCTGGGTTTAGACCCCAGTCTCGGTCCTGGTCTCAATCCTGGCTTACACTTGATTTTTGTCATGTAATACACAGATATATTGTAAAGCAGCTCTTAGAGTCGAGGAGAAATTACTGTGTGTTGCATGTAATAACCAGTGCGTTGTTAGCATCTTAGTTGTTAGCATTGGCATCAGAACATTGCTTTGGTCTTGTGAGAAGCTTATAAACTTATCGCAGTGAACTTTAAAAATCAGGCACAGAGCCATTAAATCACATTTTCAAACCATGAAAGGAAAAAGTCTGTATAAACTAGTTCTAAATGAAATATCAGGCATGTGGCGTTAAGAGCAATAGTATTATTTACAGCTTTTTACAAATTTAAAAAATTCTGAACTCCCACAAACTGTGGATGTGAAACTTGAAAACATTACGACTACATGTCCGACCTCTGTCCTCTGCATCTTTCTCATGTTTTGTCTATGGTCAGGGACATAACTCCAGTGTGCTGCATTCTCCTCCGAGTGTGTGGGACAGATGAGCTACAGACTTCTGTCAGTGAGCTTCTGTTTGTGTAGGGACGTTTCAGTGGATTCCAGAGGCTTTTGGTGATGTGGCTGATCCGGTCCCACCTCATGGTTCAAGCTTTAGTCACAGTGACACTGAACGAGGTAATCCTACACTTAAAGTCATATACTGCAGGAGTGAGGCTTTGTAAACTTTGTAAAAGATAAAATAAAGTTAAAGAACCACTTGAAAGATTGTGATTTAAAATTGTATAAACTTGGCCTAACTGTGCTCCCAGATATGTGGTAAACATGTTCACATTAAATATATATTGAAAGCATGATTTTACTTTTAAACCTTGTGTTGATTATTTTGTGTCTTAGCATAAAGGTGAACTTGTTTCTCTGTAGGAATGTGACACAAAATTTATTTTAGGATGTCTCCACTAGAACCAGTCGCTTCAGTCACTGGATACTGGTATTCCTCTTCAGGTTGACAAGAGGTCTAGCAATACATCTTTTTAGTGACTGCAGGCGTCTCTTAGTGACGCATTCTACCTCTCTGTAAACAGCTAACCATACATCTCTTTGTGACCTTGTACGGATAGTAAGTAAAATTAGTTAAGTCCTTATAAGACCTGCCTTCTATAGATAGTACCTTGAAAAGGCTTTAAGTACTGGAAAACTCCTCTGAAACATAACGCATGTGCCTGCTGTCTGTAACTTCATTCATCTGATCAGATAAACTTCTTTCAACTCTCTACTTGGTCTGCAATCTCTTCCTTCACGATTTCATATCTCTTACTGATAACAATTATGATGCTGATTTATTCATGACTCAGTGCTAGTGCAGCCTCTGCAGCTCAGTGAGTGAGTCCTGGAGGTTCTTTCACATGATGCCTGTGTCCAAAAACTGAGAATGAGACACGCTTGTATGTGTCTCTGCAGGTGAAGGCTCTGGACACAGGCTCAGAGGGGAGGGTGGACCGCAGTAAGAGCTCCGGACAGACAGTTATTTTTATTTGCATCATAATAGACTTTTAAAATAAGACAACAGTTTTACCTTTCCAGGCCGAGGGTTGAGCTTCCCATGTTCCTTCTCCTTTGTGAGCTGTGAAGACAAAATATATATTGACAATTAGCCATTTCAGGTCAAACAGTGTAATCAGTTTACACGCATGATCAAATGTTCTACTTTACACATTTAGGTCTGGTCCAGTCCCAGTCCAGTCCAGAGTCCAGTTCCGGTACAGTCCCATTTTAAGCTCGGTTTTAGTCCTTAGGTTTTGTTTTTTTCGTATGTTGCAAGTTGAATTGTTTAAAAAAAAAAAAAAAAAAAAAAAAAAAACAACTGAAAAATGTGACCTTTGCCAAGGTTGTACTTTTCAAGGTTTTGTCCTGGTTTAGCCACAGTTTAGTCCCTGGTTTAGACCCGGTTTAGTCCTTGGTTTAGTCCTATTCAACCATTTCACAAAACCTTTTCTTCACAAATTGCTTCTTGATTGATGTAAAACTTTATATTTACAACAGTTTTATCCCACCAATTAAAAATGAGTCAATTAATTGCTAATGCCATGCCATGCTAATTAGTTGATTCTATTTCAATGATGAGGATTTCTATAGGAAACAGCAGACACGAGGAGTGAGGGAGATCAAGAACTGGCATTTTTGGTTTTATCTGTAAAAAGTCAGATTAAAAATGATTCACAAATTTAATCTGTTTTTATATAAATACACCGTTTCCTAGTATCTTTTCTGCATAAATACTAGTTTTTGCATGAGCTCCCCCTGCAGGTGTAGTCTTGTGAGTGCAGTTGGGGTCATATGTTGGCCTTGTCTCAATTCGCCAAATGCACCCTCTGAAGGGTCCCTTCGAAGTACTCTTCAAAGTGTAGTTTGAAGGTTCCGGTCGAGAATCTGCCCTCCTCAGTGTAGCCTCCATCTTGCTGAAGTGGGACAGGCCCACACCACGGACCGCACTTCCACCGCTGTCTTTGAGCGTACGATATGTACATTACGTACGTTATTTTTAATGTTTATTTAATAGAAGAAAAGTCAAAATGTCGTCGTCACAGCAGTTTCTTTTTTTTTTTAGATTGAATATCAATAGGCAATTATAACGTTAAAGGTGATTTATTTTATTTTTTCCCCAATTGTAGCTACTTCATAACTTTAACAAAATATACCTTGTGAAAACATAATAACAGAGGTAACAATATAATTTTGACATTCATAGTCTATAAACCAGAGAACACTGATTAGTTGTACATAAAGTGGGATATTGCAGTTTAACAATTCGGTATTTTGGCCAGTGGCTACACCACTTTAATAACAGTAGAGGGCACTGTTTCCTTTCTATGCTGTGCCAGTTCTTTCCATCTTATTATTGTGAGGTATTTTCTAGCAGTGCAGCGCTACATCAAGCTAGTATCTTGATTTACTAACACGAAGGTAAATGACATGTGCCCACGAGGGGGTGCAGACCTATGGAATGTACCGAAACACATGAAGATTTTGTGCACGTCTCAGGACTCTATTCTGTCCTTTCCTGAGAGTCCATTGCGTCATTGTTCACATTACCTGTGTGCAACTCATTAAACTCTGACTTTGTTTCTCTTGGTTACGTCCGATCTCCATGGAAACGGTGGAAAGGGAAGGGCAGGTTTGTCGGGCGCATTCAGTAGGGTGCGTTGAAATGGGACAGCCCTTGTCGCGCCGGAAATTACGTAACTGCCCTTCAATGCACACTTCCAATGGTGATTCTAAGGCCAGTTTGGCGAATTGGGACACAGACATAGAGATACAGAATAGTTTTGAGAGCTTTTGCCACGCCCCCTTTTTGTTCAACCAATCGATGGGCAGCACATGTCTAGATGACTACAGGCTCAATAAAGTGATTTTAATATAGATTTGGACATAGTGAGTTCTTAAATGTCATAATGAATTTACTTAAATTAGGATAAAAGATATAGAATACATTTAAAATATAACTTTGCAGTGTACTGTTACTTGGGATTTTGCTGTCCCTCCTCTGGACCACTGTCCCTCTTCTGCACAACACAGCTCAACAGTGAAGTAATTTCCATATTTTTTTCCCCCATAGTCTTTTCTAAAAATCCAAAGAGTTCAAAGATCACTGAGGCTAGCCAGCTACGGGCTAAATAATATTCATAACACAGCTGTTTTAAGTCCAAAAAGCACTTTAAAAACACAAGATTCTGCAAAATGCTTTCATAACTTTGTGGTTTATAAAGTTTCAGAAACAGATTTGAAATAAAATTACATGTCTTGTTGTCACTGGAATGTTATTTTATTTCTGAAAGTCAATGAGAAAAATGAATGGGGAATTTTGTTGTGGTTCCGCAGAGTGGGCGTCTCTGTTGAGCTCCATAGACAGAGACATTAGCTCAGTTCAGAAGTCAGAAGTCCTCCGTCACTGGATCAAGCCAAGTTTAAGTCATTTTAACTACAGATTATTAACAGTTATATAAGAACAGGTGTATAAGCCAAAAGGAAATGAGCCAATGTAATGTGTAGTTAGTATATAATTAATATGTAATGTATAATTAATATGCAAATTATTGTGATCGCCACTAAAATGTCAAACAACTATTTAGATACACAGGACAAGGTGTGGTCCATATACTATTTATGCAGAAAAAAGTACTAGGAAAGATTATATAAAAACAGATTCAACTTGTGAATCATTTTCAATCCAACTTTTTGCAGTTTAATACCAAAAATACAAACTCCTGTTTGTATGTTCATATTAACCCGCTCCACATGATCCTGTTTTTTTTATTTCACTATTGTGTCTGTAAATCAAGGTATGAACATTAATAACAGACAAATCAGGCGTCTTCTTTCCCTGAGGTTGCTCCCGCTAGTGTTAGCAGCAGGTTTGATTGACAGCAACACCAAGCACCTGCTCCCTGTTAAACTAGCAGGACGAGGTAAGGGGTGTTACCTTCATCAGGCTCGCTCCTGATTGGCTCTTTGGTTGCTATGATACTGACTGTCAAATTCCAAATATGGAACTCGGCTCCAAATTGGCCCCTATAACTGCTGCTTCCTTTGAGCCGAGCGCTGTGGGTGACGGCACACTCACTTAGTCCACCTCTGTATACAGACTGTGGTGTACAGCACGGTTGCTAGATAACAGTTACGTAATTCCCTGGTGTGATGTCATGATTTCAAACCAGGAAGTAAAATTTTAAACCTAAAAAAATGGTCACACTCGGATGGGGAAAGTACATTTTTTAATATAAACTTAAAAAATAATAAACCTTAAATGTGTTTTAAGGTGTGTAATACTGTTTTAGTTTAGCTCACGTTCACTGCGTTGAGTTGGTATTTTGTAGATCTAAAGTAATCTTGTTCTAATATGCAAATATGTCATCTGCATCATTACAAACATAGCACACATTCCAGGCGTGTTTTTGTGACAGGGGCGGAGCTTAAGGAACAAAGATGTTTAGTGACAGACGGATTACGTCGGCCTAAAGTGACATCAGTCAGAGGAGTCAGAGGAGTGAGAGGTCCTGTTAACATCACTGATCTCTGTCCCTGTCACTAGAGCTGTGTTTGTACACAGAGTGAGGAACATAAGGCACATGACACTAAACAAACTAAGAGATAACAAAACGACAACCATAATACAAAAAAAGTATATCTTTTTTTTTTTACTTTTTACATTTTGCACAAATGCACAAAAAGATTCTTCTTGTTTCAGTATTATCTTATCTGTTAAGTTTTTGACACAGTTTGACTTGTAAATGAAAGGCATGTAAATATATTATGCAAACATGGCTTTTGAAGCTTTAAACCATGTTCTAATGTTGTTAGCTCCTCAAAAACAGACCTGGAGTTGTGTTTTGTTTCATTCACACATGTTTAACACTTTATTATGAGTCTATTACACATCTACAAAGCTCACAGTGCTCTGTTCCACCTTGTGATGTCATGAGGTGGTAGTTTTCAAGTTCACAGCTCTGTTTAGTTCAGTAGAGATTGGCAATTTCAGAGCTGAAATTCTCCAAATGATTCTAGTGAAGGTGAATGTGGGTGAGTATAAAAACACAGTGGAGCACTTTCTGTATTACCAATTCATGGCAAGTGTTTTCTGTTTGAGAGAAGAACTGAGCCTAAATATGCAGGGTTTGTGTGTTAAACATGTGTGAATTAAACTAAACACAACTCCAAATGCTGCATCTTTATATTGTGCATCTGACCCACACACAGCTGTAAATATTGCGCTGAAAGCGTAGAAAACAATGCTGTCCTGTAGTTTTAAAGCAGTCTAGGGCCCTGCGTTCCCCTTCACACAGGCAGGACTCAGGTCTCAGGTGGCTGTGGTGTTGTTCAGACTGAAATGTGACCCATCTGACCATGAACCAGTTTGATCACAAGTGTCTATGGTTACACTGCTCAGTCCACTCCCACATTCACCTGCACACTATGAGACTGCACTATGGGAGAACACACAGAGGATATATATACTCACACTATGGAGATATGAGACTCTAAGGGTAATAAAGGTGTTCCCATTATTTATGTGACAGTCACTTAAAAAACACTTAAAGCAACAACATGGAATCCACACCCTTAAAGAGCTCGTATTACACTGTTTCTGATGTGTATTTAGGCTGAGTCTATGATTAGAACAAGTTTTTCTATAAAGACCATAGACTATATAGAGAGGTAGAGTAACTGAGTGTGACGTCATCCACAGCGTTCGACTCCAAATGAAGCTCATCGAGGTTAGAGCAGTTATAGGGGCCAATTTGGAGCTAAGTTCCAAATTTGGGATTTGACCGCGAGTACCATGGCAACCAAAGATTCAATCGCTGGTTTGGCAGCCGCTGGTTTAGTGGTTATCAAACTTGTTACTAAGGCTAGCGGGAGCGACCTCAGGGAAAGAAGGCGCCTCATTTGTCTCTTATTAATGATCATGTCTTGAGTTATAAACACAATCGTGAGATAAAAACACCAGGATCATGTAGAGCGGGTTAATACGAACATTTTAAGAACAAAATGACAAGTCTGACAGCAGCAGTTACAGAGAGAGGGGCCACAGTTTTTCAATAGAAAGTGAATTGGAGCCAGAAGTGTGCACATGCTCACTTCCTGTTCGGAACACGTGGCTAGCAGGTTAGCTATGTTCATTTAATATATACAGTCTATGATAAAGACAGTATATTTTGCAGAGGACATTCTAAATAAATTCTTAAATTATCTAAATAAAGGCAGCGTTGGAATTTTGAGAATTGTGCCAACTCAAATTGCACTTTTGTTTTGATAGTGATAAACTGTGTAGGCTTAAGGCACATAAATTTGATAAATAAAAGGAATAAACCACTTCACATCAAATCATCCTCACGGCAAAAGTGCCACTTCATTCCCACAATTGATAAAAAGTGATTCTGTCTCGTAACATTTCAAAAACAAGACACAAACATGCCTCAAGTCAGTGGATCCACATCACCTCAATGATCCAGCTGTCAGCTCGTTTAATCACAGAATGTCAGCGCGAGGCGTGTCTGAACCACAGTAGACAGTCAGATATCTCCGAAGGGTGTGGGGATTAACAGTTAAACAAATATTAGAAATACTAAAATAATGAGGTTGAGCTTGTGAAGCCAAGTAAAGTATACAGCCGCTGCAAGCAAAAACCTGAACGACTCCCTCAAAACCGCAGAGCAAGTCGCGACTAAATACAAGTTCACTTTCACACAAAATATGGCCCTTTCTGTGTACATAGTGTTAATCTGCTAATGCTACCAACAGTAATCTAATCTGACGAGGCGCTGTACCTGATTTTTTACCGTTTTAAAAATGTGAAAACCAGACCTAGTTCATCTTAAACATTTTGGAGTTATTCCTCACTTTACCTATGCATTCAGAGCATCCTAATTATTCACCATGATGAATTTATAAGCACTTTTCACTACTCTCAGAGACCGGAGCAGAGTTTTGTCCTCACGGTAGAGATAACAAGTAGCGCGCTAACCCACACTTCCTTTTAAATTCTAACCCACACTTCATTTATAATTAGATGCAGACAGTACAATGTATCTGTACTAAGACACATTTTCCTCAAATACACAGGAAATAAATCGAGTACAGGACTTTTAAAGGTGCTCTCATCTCCATGCGTGTCTCCATGGAGATGCTACAGTTGTTTTAAGTTGCACAGTATCACCGAAGCAAGTTCCTGATTTTGTTCAAACATGACTTGTGTTGAGTTGTGTTGAGTTGTGTTGTGTTGAGTTGTGTTGAGTTGTGTTGAGTTGTGTTGAGTTGTGTTGAGTTGTGTTGAGTTGTGTTGAGTTGTGTTGTGTTGAGTTGTGTTGAGTTGTGTTGAGTTGTGTTGGTGGTTTTAAGGTTGAATGTGATGATGTCATAATGTCACACTCCCAGACAGGGGCAAGAGACACTTAAAGACAGTCAAATAAGGCACAAGCATACAGATGTGCAAAATATATGTAGGCTGTGTACATGAGGTGGGGGGTTAAGAAAAACACTGAAGATGAACCAAGGACAAAGTGTTATCTGTTACATAAGGACCAACTGTACAACAGCTACAGAGAGAACAGTGTGAGTGTAGTCCTGTCGTTCTATGGAGTTCTACTGGGGTTTTTTGGGCTGTGTGGAGTTGTGGAGCTGCCTGGAGTTGCGTACAGTTGTACTGGGCTGTACTGAGTTGTGTTGGTTTGTGTGGCCTTGTACACAGAGGTTTGGTGTGTGCTGGTTTGTGGTCATTAACTGAGGCAGTAACATGAGCCCATAGAACAGAACATGTGAATCTCATGTCAGTACATGTGCTGTGTGTGCGTGCAGGTGGGAGGGGAAATATTTGCATACAACTCGATTTGATCACTCTACAAACTTACAGACAGATGTATTTTTCCACAGTATGGCATTAACCTTATCCATGTCGATGGAGAATGTTCCAAAGTATGGTTTACGTTCTTTTTCTATGGAATCATGTGGGTGACGTGGTACCTCACACGTGCAGAGGTGGACCCCTTTAGAAGAAAGGTTACACAGTGCACCTTTAAACTATGGGCTCTTTAGATGATGTAATGTCTACACAACTTATTACAGAAAATTATGAGTTTAACAGTCGAATGGTTTTGTAGGAGACGAGCGAAAACATCTACAGACATGTTTTATGGGCAGAGCCTGTTCTATAGGATCAGACAGGTGAAATCAGACAGGTGAAATCAGACAGGTGAAGACAGGTGAACATTGAACGAGTATAGACTTTCAGCAGATCCACTCTGACTGTGGAACACGGCTCATTCAGGATTACCACAAACCAGACACCTCATTACTCTGTTCTCGTGTAACTTCAAAGAGATTTGTTGACATCTTTGACACTAAAATTTGCATATCATTAGCGCTCGTTTGGCTCAGTTCAACTTTTATAATGAGAGAAATCACTTTATTTGGCTCAGAGCTGGATCAATATTATGACGATGATACAACAGCTGGTTTTATTGTAAAGTAATAAACCAAACTGAGCTTTAGAGTGCTCTACTAAACAGGTACAAATCCATTACTGAAGTGAACGTGCTAATCGTTTACCCCGAGGCAGCTGTGGCTTCAAGTGGATACTGAATGAATAATACATGAAGCTGTAACACGACTTTGAGGGTTTAGAAATAGAGAACAAATATAAAAATAACAATTAGAAAAGTTTCATTTAATATCAGTAAAAATGATATCTGTCAAATGGAACATTTCACGTTTTTGACACAGAAATGTGTTTTGTTTTTTTAATTACTATGACTGATGATACAACAAGAAAAATTTTGGTTTTGTTGCAAGGTCTCGAGTGGAAATTTGCACATTTGAACCATAGGCAACTAAGGAGCCAATACGGAGCAAGGCTGTTGAAGGCAACATCCCGCCCCATCGACACCGCTGGTTTAGCATGGATGGGCACTTAGCCCATGTCAATCAAACCACTCGCTAACACTAGCAGGAATGACCTCAGAGAAAGAAGGTGCCTGATTTGGCTGTTGTTGTTATATCTTGAGTTATGAACACAGTAGTGAAACACAAACACCAGGATCATGTACAGCGGGTTAATATTGACATTTTAAGTCCAAAATGACGAGTTTGACAGCAGCAGTTCCAGAGAGCGGGGCCACAGTCAATGAAGCCAGAAGTGCGCCCATGATCACTTCCTGTTTGGAACGCAGCGGCTAGCAGGTTAGCTATGTCCATTTATATATACAGTGTATGACTTCAACAAGACGTGGGCAGTATCACTATTTTTAGACCTTTCGGTATGATCACGATTCATGCAATATGTTTTTATCTGATGGTAAAAGGGAACTAAAACTGCTGCTGCTTCACTGTGATTGGTTAACTCCACTTGCTTGTTTCGATGGAAATATTGTTCCTGGTTATAAAATTCCACAGTATCAAACCACAGTATCTATGGGGGATGTTCTGAAATATGGTTTTAACTTTTCATTTCTATAGAAAGTTACACAATTGTGCTTTTGTAAAGAATGTTTCTATTGGCTTGTGTCTAGTTTGTTTACTCAGTATCAGTGGAAAACCTGCAGTTACCACAGGCTTAAAAGATTAAAGCCTCTTAAACAAGCAAAAGCACAAAAACGATGAGTACAGGTCCCATTTAAAACAGACACTATTGTCTGTGGAGGTTTCATATTTGATAAAACATTTTAAGAGAGTGAAGAGATGCCGTCAAAAGTCAACAACGCATGACAACACGGAAGAAACCCAACAAGCAGGTGCCATTTTAGGTACATCATAGATTTGTTTAGAAGATAGCCAGGTATAGGTTGGGTTTGTGAAAACATTGTGAATTTCTCTAGTTTAAACCTGAGCTGGAGGTCAGAGGTCAAAATTCTCAGGTGGAGTTTGCCATGTAACTGTCAGACTGCAGATGTACGGACCTGTTTAGGTTAACATCTCTATAAAAAACTGGCACAAATTTCAGCGTCTTCTGTCAGTTTAAATAAACAAAAGGGTTGTCTTTTTGTTTTTTTTCACAATATCTTCATAAAAGTGAAAAAAAAAACCTTTAAGCCAATAGGTTAATATGACAAGCTTGTGGAGCCGATCCCAAACTAATAATGAGAAGGTTCAGCATTTGTGGATCTGAAGTTTGGATATTTCATTCGATGATAGTAAATTTCCCAAAGAGTTATATAGGCTCGTGCCCTCTGTTGACTGTATATATATAAATGAACATAGCTAACTTGCTAGCCGGCGCGTTCCAATTAGGAAGTGATCATGGGCGCGATGTGGCTTCATCGACTCTGACAGCAGCAGTTACAGAAAGCGGGGCCAGGCTTGTCATTTCAGCCTTAAAATGTTCATGTTAACACACTCTACATGATTCTGGCGTTTTTATTTCACTGTTGTGTCCATAAATCAAAATATGAACATTAAGAACAGTTGCCTTCTTTCCCCGAGGTTGCTCCTGCTAGTGTTAGCAACGCTGTCAATCAAACCTGTTGCTATGTGCTGTTCCCTGCTGCAGTGCGGGCGGGGAGGGCCTTTCTCTTCAACAGCCTCTCCACAGATTGTGTCTTTGGGAACTCCGACCATGAGTATCAGAGCAACCATATATGAAACTGGGCTCCAAATTGGCCCCTGTAACTGCTAGCCTCGATGAGCTTCATTTGACTGTCCATGGAGAGGAGGAGAAAAGTAACGTAGTGCACCTTTAAATCCAAACTTTTTTACATGCAATGCCCCATACAGATTTTTTTTTCTATTTTAAATATTGAGAATGACTTGATCTCAAATGAACTGGTTTTAACCACAGTGACCTCTCACTTCAGTAACTGCATTCTTAAACTCTAATGAGGTGTTCATAATCGCCTCTGTTATTTGAAGGAGTTCCACCTTCGTATAAAATGATCTGTACTAACAAAGATGCCCTACCTCGTCATACTAGGTGGCTACACAGTATCAACAGGTTAGCCAGGCTTAAATATTGGACCAATACAGACCCAGGAGAACAAAACATGGAAGGTATAGGCTCACGACAGAGTCAAAAACACTTTTTGACTTTGGCCTGTGCCTTTTGAGATTTGAAAATACTGAGAATAGCATCGAACAGGGGTCGGCAACCCGCAGCTCCGGAGCCGCATGCGGCTCTTTCATCCTTATACTGCGGCTCTGCGTGGCTTGGGAAAATACATTTCAAGTATTTAATTGAAATGTATTTTATTTGTGTTAGTTCTTTTTATTGTAGTTTAAATTGGAAGATTATTGTGATCTTGAAATATTAAAATACAATTATATTTTCTTATTTTTCGTTGCTCAAAGTAAGCGTCACACTCATGGCACAATGTTAAAAACAACCCCGCTCACGCGTCACAGATGACAGTTTACAGTTCTGTGTAAAGACACAGATTTTTAGACGCTGTACGCATAGGGGTCAGGAGCAGGAGGATCTTCTCCGACGTAACTTTCACCCGTCCATCATGACGCGCTAATAAGCTCGTCCGTAGACATATAATGAAAATCCTGATAGGAAATCGCCACAGAAATCTATTTGATGTAGTGGCAAGTTTATTATATCTGTGAAAGGGTCGAGGGTCTGTCACCTGCTCGTCTCCATGGAGATGTTATTTGCTGTATCTGGAATTTTCACAGTATTGCTTTAAACTTATTTCCATAGATGGACAAAGGTGGTGCATTCAGGCCAAGTTATAGGTCAGGTCTGTGGAGAGGAGACCCAGGAATAATGCCTTTTCTGTATGATCAAGAAAGAATTTAAAGGGCCCATATTATGCTGTTTTCTGATATGTTACACAGTTGTTTCCTCATCACAAACATACCTGGAGCTCTCTCAAACAGAAAACACTCTTCCACCTTGTGATGTCATGTGGTAATACGGGAAGTGCTTCACTGTGTTTTTAAACTCCACACACCTTCACTAGAATCATTTGGATCACTTCAGCCCTGGAGGTATAAGGAGCTGTGAACTTGAAAACTACCACTTCATGACATCACAAGGTGGAACAGAGCATTTTGCGCTTTGGAGATGTAGACAGACTAATAAAGTGTTACTCAAACATGTGTGAATGAAGCAAAACACAACTCCAGGCATGTTTTTGAGAAGGTAACAGCATTATAATATTGCTAACATGAGTCAATGTTGTGTAATATAGGACCTTTAATATTCCGTAAGTTAGTTTAACATAAACATAAACATTTAGAGAAACCATTACCAGTGCCTGGAGTCATTAGAGTCATGTGATCCTTGTTTGGTTGAATCTATAGTTTCTTGCTCACACTTCTGCATCTGTCTCAACTTGTCCTGATTAAACATGTTTCTGAACGAATGCGCCCTCAGCCACGGCACAGGCCAGGCAGCTGCTGAGACAAGTGGATTAACAACACATATCTTCCTCTCTTTCTCCTCTCTCCCCTCTTTCCTTCCCCTTTTCTTCTCTCTCTCTCTGTCCTAAATGAATGTGATGGCACAGGGACAGGCAGCTGCTGAGACAAGTGAACTAACAACACATATCTTCCTTTCTTTCTCCTCTCTCCCCTCTTCTTCTCTCTTCCCTGCTCAGCTCCTCTGTTTCCATCCTCCCCCTCTCCTTCCTCCACTCTACTCTACTCTACTCCTCTCTCTCTCCTGAATGAATGTGATGGCACTGGTACAGGACAGCCGCCGAAACAAGTGAACCAACAGCCCAACTTGTCCCTCTTCTCTCTCCCCCTTTCTCCTTCTCCCTTGTATCCTCTTTCTGTCTTTCCCCTCATCTTTCTCTCTACTCCCCTCTTCCCTCTCTCCTTCTGTAACCCCTCTACACTCTCTTCTCTCCATCCTCCCTCTCTCCTCCTTTTCACTTTGCTCCTCTCTCCATCTCCCCGTTCTCCTTCCCTCTGTCTCTCTTTTGCTCTTTTTCCAGCTATCTTTCTGTTCTCTCTCTCTTCTGAGTGAATGCGCCCTCAGCCATGGCACTGAGACAGAACAGATGCTGACTCTGCACATGTCAAACAGACAAATGAACAACAACGAAGTACTCCTCCTCCCTCTCCTTCGTCACCTCCTCCACACTGTCTCGACCCTCCGCTCTCTGCTCTTCTTCCTCTCATCCCCTTTCTCTCCTCTCTCTCCTACAATCTGCTCCTCTCTCCTCTAATTTGCCCCACTTCTCAATCCCCCTCTACTCTCCATCCTCCTCTCCAATCTGCTCCTCTCTCCCCTCTCTCCTTTACCACTTCTCCTACACCCTCCTCCCCTGTTCAAATCAGTTCCTCTTTTACCTCTCCCCCTCTCACATTTGCCCCCCCCACTCTCTCGCTCTCTTTTCAACTCTCACTCCAATTTGCTTCCCTCTTTCCTCCTCCCCCTCTCCTCCACTCCGATCTCTCTCTCCCCTATAGGCGTTCGTATAAAGGTCTAAAACGTGACTTGAGCTGAAACGTGATCCAAAAACATTCATTCTCACATTATAGATACAATGTAAATGAGAGGAGCACATGTTATTCTAGTCCAGCACGCACAGCCCCGCCCACGTGTGAGACGGTTGAGCGGCAGCACATCAGATCGGGATTTCTGTAAAGCTAAAAAGAGTTGCAAACTTCTTTGCTTCAAAAAGATAATAAGCATTTAACAAGCTAGTTTACACAATGAGACCTACACAAACCACAGACCGCATAAAGAAATGGACTAAGTGAGTGTGACGTCACCCACAGCGTTTTGCTCCAAATGAAGCTCATCGAGGCTAGAGCAGGTATAGGGGCCGATTTGGAGCCGAGTAAGTAGGAATTCCAACCACAAGCATAGCAACCAAAGAGCCAAATTTTCAATAGAAAGTTAATTGGAGCCAGAGTTAATGGAGCTGGAAGTGCGCCCATGATCACTTCCTATTTGGAACACAGTGGCTAGGAGGTTAGCTATGTCCATTTATATATACAACATACATATATACACCACCATATAGCCACCATTTAGATTCACCGGTTTCTCTGCTCGGAGCTTTGAGTATAGCCACTGCTCCTCTGTTTTTTTTACTATTGATTATGTTGTTCTTTGCCATGAAATATCCAAAAAGTAAACCCACAAATGTTTGAATCTGATCATTTCTATTATGGACTAGACCCAAGAACTCTCAGTATTACAACATAAATCTGCATTTGACCCATATAAATCGTATCTAGAAGGTGCTGATGTCGTCTGAAACACAGCAGTAGTTGATCGTGTGGATTAAATAAGTCATAAGTACTCACGTAAGCATCGGGGAAGGCTCTATACTTGGACAGCAGGTTTCTTTCAGGCTCTGGCTCTTGGTTCGGGAAGTGCGTTGAGGCGTGGAAATTGCTGAACATGGGCGCCCCCTGCTGGAGCCCCACCCCACTGTCCCCGCTGAAGCTCCTCTGCAGCAGTGGCGCTCCCACTCCGAACGATGAGTCTCCCAAGGATGAGAATGGTCGGTTTAGCTCCAGGGACCCAGTTGGACTCAGCAGCATTGTGGGACTGTTGCCAGAAGGGGGCGAGCTGATGGAGAGCGAAGGTGCGCGGCTAATTCTGGCAGTGTAGTCCTCTGCTCCCGTCAGCGACCCGGAAGAGGATGAGGAGTTTAGCAGGAATGAAAAACGCTCAAAACGTGATGTAGCTGAATCGTTTTCACTGTTGTCTCTCGGTGGTAAGCTAATGCGATCGTTCGAATGTCCAATATCAGGGAGAGAGGAGGCCCGGAAAAGGGAACGGTGCGATTTGGTCCCGTTTTCGGAGTTTTGGTCGACGGAGGAGGAGCGAAAACTGGAGAAGATGATGCTATTGTCGAGTCGGGAGCCGGTGGAGCTGTTGGAGCCGTTGAGGAGGTGGGGGGAGGGGAGGTCATCTGAGGAAGACTCTGAGGAAGACTTCATCACGATGCTGTTTGCAGCTGAGGCGCGCAGAGGTCTAGAGCCATCCTAAAATCAAAAAGAATCATAACACAAAAGCCAGATCATGATTTTGATTTCTTCACATTCATGAAGAAACCCCCCCTCCCCCTCCCCGCTTCTGCCCTCAGTTTCTACCTCAGCCTCCTCAGCATCTCCAACTGCAAAGAAAGTAAAGCATGGTGGTGAAGAGGAGGAGATGGTCTGCATTGAACAAAGTTAACCCTAAACTAGCTCCCCCACACTGATGTTTAAATATTTCCTGGTTTAATTTGTTATTTGATGTTCTTACTTTTTTCTGTTGGCCTAGTAGAAAAAGTCAAACAACAACCAAAACCAAGGCAAGCAAAGAAGCTCGGATTACCCCATTATGTAACACCATTTGTCCTTTGAGTCTCTGCCAACCCAGCTCTCTATAACCCACTGTATAAATCTTACAATATAATGTGAAAATAGACCTGGCTGTAAATATGAACTTTCCACATGTCCCAAATGCAAAGTGCCAGACGTGACAGCTCTGTGTGAGTTTGTGTCACATTCTGTTATAGTTGAGTGCATTTTCTGGTCTAATTTTGATCTGAAATTATTGAAATAGCGAACCATCCTCCTCAAAATGGACAAAATTAGCAAACTTATTCTGAAAAAAGTTGCTAAACCTGTAGTTTACATCTGTACACTCTGCACAAGCATGTTCTGAAAGGTCCCTGTGCGTCAGATGCCCTCCCTGTGTGTCAGATGCCCTCCCTGTGAGTCAGATGCCCTCCCTGTGAGTCAGATGCCCTCCCTGTGTCTCCATGGGGTCTTATTCTGCATATAAACGTCGAACTCTGTAGTTTAGATCTATACAAACATGTGCTAAAATGTGATTCTTGTGTTAATTTGTCAGTTCAGATTTCAGACTTTTTCTCAATTTTTCTGGTCGAGTTTAAAAAGTGAACTTTGAACAGAATCTTATTAATAAAACAGAAATTGTAATCGCAAGACAGAAAAATCACAGTTAGATATTAGTTTAGATAAATAGTTAAAGTTGCACTATGGAACTTTTCTAGTGGATGGTTCGCAACCTGCACATTCCCAAGGATGTTATTGAATTGCCTGAAATGTTCCACAGTAGGGCATTAAACCGGTCTATCTCCATGGAGACAAGCAGGTGACACCATGAGGTCAAGGTTAGATCTGTGGAGAGGCGCCCACTCCAAGAAAGCATGTATTCAATGTGTTTTTACATTTTTTTTATTTCATCAATTAAGGCTTGTGGACTTGAATTAATGCAAGGTAAATAAGTTTAATGCCATACTGTGGAACATCCCAGGTAAAGAGCAATGGCATATCCATAAAGACAAACAGAAAAATTACATAGTGCATCTTTAATCAGCAGATCTCGTGGTGTGGTTGGATAAATATTTGGCTTTTGGATATTTCATATTTTTCTTTCAAAAATAACTTGTGTGACTGATACAGGGGCACTGGCTTCATGAACTGAGAGGGACATCAGAACATTTAAACCGCTTTAGACAAAGGGCTCATTTTCATACTTTTGAAGGAGGACAATGCAGGTCCTTTAATCTGAAACATGAAACACATTTATCTTTGAAGTGTTTGAGAAACTGTTTTGCCTGTGGTCATGTTTGGCTTGTGGTCATGTTTTGATGGTGGTCATGTTCTGGATTAAACATGATCTTCAAAGTGTAATTATAAAGAGGGCAGTACAAAAAAACAAACTCCACCCCCAATAAACAAGTTTGCATATGTAATGTTGACAATGTTCATTATATCTCACATGTGCTTAAGATGTTTTTACTCAATTCAAAACTCACTGGTTCAAACTTACAATACAATTTTACATAAAAATCTCATACCTTTTTTTTTTTTATTAAATACAATTTTGTTTATTAATTTATGTATTTTCCCAAAACTAGAACTATTTTCCAGTCTCGAGTTAACTCTTGCATTTTTGGAGCAATACTATTTAAAACAACATTCCAGAATTGAAATGACAACTCAAAATAAATAAAAATAAATAAAATCCACCAGATATAAGTTATTCTTTCAAGAAAAAAAAGGCAAAAAGTTAGCCAACATCTTGAACAATTGCTTGGTTTTACTGTCCATAAGTTTCAGAATCCACAAAACTAGCACCGTTGCCATAGTGATTAACAATTTAAAACAAATATTATATGCAACATTTTTAGATTTTTTTTTTCTCCAATTGAAAGATATAACAGAAAGCTGAAACCCAGGAATAGTAACAGAAGCAAACGGCAGTATAATCTCTACACTTAAATGCTCCTAAATGCTTAACGACACCTCACCTGTTTGGCCTGCAGTTTCAGGAGCTCCAGTGGGGATCTCGTATCTCTTAAACTGCTTTTCTTCAGCCCGAGGTCTGGTGGCAGCGTGTACAAGTTCCCATTCACTCCATCCACTTCTGTTTTATTATTATTAAGGATCATTGCATTGGCTGTGATGGGGCTGGGGGCATCTTCGACTATGGGAGGCAGAGACAGAGAGGAGGAGAGGAGGCTTGACTGGGCTCCTCTGGCTGATAGACTCCTCATTCTCATCGAAGGACCCATATTTTTCAGCGTATCCACCAAACTGTCCATTTCAAACTGGCTTGGCGATTCTTCCAATTCCTCTGGGGAGCCGGGTGGCGTCAGAAGTGGCCTTGCTTGTGCCGAAACTGGAGAATCGGGATCCAAATCCACAAGAGTCGCTTGAAAAACTCCACTATAGATCTCGTCGTTCTCCTTTTCTGTCTGTGTTGAGTAGCGAGCAGCATCTGATCCCTCTGCCTCTCCCTCTCTCCGCTCCAACGCAGGTGCCACACTAGAGCCCGCCCCCTCTTCACCAAAGCCACGCCCACTTCCTGTGTCTGTCTCATCTGACCTGTCAACCAACACTTGGCTAAAGTTGCTAGCAGTTTGGGAGGAAATACTTTTGCTGTAAGCTATACTCTCAGGGAAAGAAGCAGCAGTATCAGTATTAGTAGCAGCAAAAGTAGTAGGAGTAGTAGACTTTAGTGTGTACTCAGATGCATTCAAAGTATATCTGTTCCTCCATTTGTAATCTGTATCTAAATCTACTCCATTTGATGTTACTGTAGTAGTAGTAGTAGTGGTGGTAGTTCTGTCCAAGCCCTGAGCTTCTTGGTTGGTTTCGTTCTCATCTTCGGACACTAGAGAGACTTTTCTGAACCTGAATTTGGGGTCGTCGTTTGAGGGAGAGGGGCTGGTTTTGACGGATAGCGTGGTGCTCAAGATGCTATAGCCCGAACTCATGTTGTGGGATGAATCCACTGCAGAAGTATTCAAAAACTTCTGTTCAAAAACTGAGCTGTGGGAGGAGCCAAGCAACCTGGAAAATAGAACAAATATTTAAAGAACCTATATTACAAAAACTCATGTGAGCTTTAAGTCATGTTATAATGCTGTTACCTCCTCAAAACATTCACACAATAACCCTGAATAACCCTTTATTATTAGTCTGTCTACATCTCCAAAGCTCAAAATTCTCTGTCCCACCTTGTGATGTTTGAGGAAAGAACTCTAAGCCTAAATCTGTAGGGTTTGTGTGTTAAACTTTTCCCTATTGATTACATTGTGTTTCCATTTGCTGAAGCTGATCATTTTTATTACTGACTATACACAAGAACACACTGTACAACAAGGATCTTCATTTTAACTATATTCATTTTAGCTGCTTTCCTTCTATATTAAATATGATTGGCCAATGTTGTGGTGTTGTCTGAAACACAGTGATAGTGATTTGATTTGCCGTATTGATTTATAGAGTAGGATTTTGTTCTGATCATGAACAACTCCAAGAGCATTAACATCTGAGAAAAGATGAACTGATACACTAACACAAGAATCCCATGCATTTCAAAACATGTTTGTAGAAGTCAAAACTACAAGAACGAGTTTTTTTTCTGTAAAATCTCAATGTCCTCGATGACTTAATGACAGATTAAAAATGCATTGTTAACTAGTCACTAACAGTAACTAAATGTTAACACATCAACAGGGTAGTGGCTGAAGTGGGATTTGAACCATATTTCTTGGCTTTTCAGTCAAATATATCATCGTAACAAAATGAAATCTAAAAGTACACTATTGAAATGTGATTCTCAGTGAGCGATTCACACAGAGCGGAGCTGCAGGGCACAGGGAGGATCAGGTCCCTTTAGGTCTAGACGGAACAGGGCATATGCAAATAAACACAAGCATTATGAGTAAACAGATCATCTCCATCTGAAGAAAAAGTGAATCTGAGTGTCTGAATGTGATATTTCAGACCAAGTTGAGCTTATATTATATTATTTAGTTATTTTATATATATATATATATATATATATATATATATATATATATATATATATATATATATATATATATATATATATATATAAACTAACCTCAGAAATTAACAGTTAAATTGTAGTAGCCTCTGTAGAGGACTTAAGTACACCCCCTAACACGGACTAAACAAGGATTAAATAAGGACTAAACCAGGATTAAACCAGGGCACAACCAGGGCTAAATTAGGGTCCAAATAAGGACTAAGGTCCTTTTCACAATGCCTCTAGTTAGGCTGAAGTAAAAGAGCATTTGCTTTGAGAGCCGTGCTTGGGCCGGTGTGAACCTACCTACAGAACGGTAGTAAACAGCCGCTCCAAGAGCGAAATAGGAGGTCTCGGAGTGGTTCCACCTGCACTCTGGATCGGGGAGAGTACAATGTGAACACAGCCGACCTCGGGCCGCCCTATGCAGTCCATTGTGACAGTAAAAGTGCTTGTAATTGGGCAAAAAGTGCTCGGTTCACGTACAGTATATACATAATATCAGTCTCCAGAAGACTCCTCTCCTCCGTCTGTTTGCGCAGGTGAGCCTGGGTCCATCTGTGTATCATTCCAAAAAGCTTTTTCTGCTTCTCCTCAACGCCTCACCCGCATACAGCCCTCACCATGTCTTTCCTTTCACCTGTTACTAAATCACAGGGGAATGAAAAGACCGCGGCATACAGGGGAAGTGTGTGCTCACGGGGCTCTGTCTCTTGACGCTTGTAGTTATGGAGATAAGTTCTTTGATCAGCTGTGGTCTCACACGTGGCTCATGGTGTTTGGGGTGAATGACGCACAGTGTATGAACAAGACTGACCCAAAAGTAAAGCAAACAGAACTAAACCTAGAGCCACTGGGGGTGCTCCACAGAGCCACTAACGTGTGAAAACCATCAAAAACAGGCCTAAAACAGGATTGAACCAGGACTGTGCCAGGACTAAAACAGGACTAAACCAGCAGTATACCAGGACAAAGCCAGACCTAAATGACTAAACCAGGGACTACACTAATATATACAAGTTGAATAGAGTGTCACACTCTCTTAGTATCAGTTTATGTTCTTTCAGTTGCACTAATCTGTAAATTGAGATAATTGGCTCTCGTCTTTTATGAGTTACTTAGAACAACACAATAAGACACTGAAGAAAGTAATTATGGTTTAGTTCAAACTATTCAAACAATGTTCTGTGGAAGGGAGCGGTCGAGAGACACACACACACATGCTTAAAGAGGCCGCTCTGGATGTTCAGGTGAAGACATTTGTAAGAATATATAATTATGTAAAATTGACTTTTATGAGCCGTGACCTGTGTTTGAGCCTCGAGTGTTTCTCCACCTCCCTGTTCACTTTGATGACATGCTGCTGTTAGGGAGGTCAAGCCTTCTGCATTTTTAACAGGAAATCAATGGACCTGTATCTATTTTAGATCAATATTGTGGTTTACAATCAACAAATGTAAATAATAGTTTTATTCCACTAACTGTCTTCTTTATAGGTACAGTTTGTAATTAAAATGGCACTGCTGCAGTCTCACACATCACATGATAATAATGCCTTCACTTGTAATGCTCTTTATAGGCTCCACAAATGATCTCAAGGCGCTGCACTGTGTCATTCTTCAGTCATACTGTGGTAAGTTACTATTGTAGCCTCAGCTGCCCTGAGACAGACTTATGAAAGTGGGGCTGCCAATCTGCACCAGCAACTCCTCCGACCAACACTCCGACCAACACTCGCCACTTTCATATGAGGTAAGATAGGTGAAGTGTGCTGCCAAGGACACAATGACAGAAATAGGCTCTGTGCACAACAGCGCCCAGCAGCCTCAGTGTTAGCGTCATTACTTCCTCTCCAGTTTTATCTCTGAGGTTTTTACCGAGTCACGCTAAAATGAATAAAGATCAGGCAGTGCACAGGGAGCTGCAGGTGTGTTAGGGGTTAAAGGTCAGAGGTTAAGGTCAGACAGTGGACAGGGAGCTGCAGGTGTGTTAGGGGTTAAAGGTCAGAGGTTAAGGTCAGACAGTGGACAGGGAGCTGCAGGTGGATGTCACTGACAACATGTTAAACAATACACAAAATTAATTGTGTCTCAATGCTAAAGTTAATGCTAACGCTAATTTTGAGGCAAATTAAATACTAAAACTCCACCACAAACTGAAGTATTCATAGAAATAATTGGGTTGTCTTTATTTTAATGAATTTGAATTTTAATATAATAATGTTTATTTTATTTTTTAATCTAATTACTCAGCCTGCTGGATGCCCTTCTAGTCACAACAAGCCTCACAGTCACATATATCTGAACAGATGTAGCTGGTGTCTCGCCGAAGGACACGAGGACATATGCCCTATAGAATAAATAGATGGGGAGTAAGCTGGGAGTGTCTCCGGTACACTGAGCACTTTTCTGTACATTTAAGGTGTGGCAGAGATACGGGCAGGAACATGGGTTAGAGGAGAATTTGTTCTGAAACGTTAATCTGACACGAATTTACATGAACAGAGAACACGCCGGGTCTCTCCAGTCTCCAGTCTATGAAAAAGTACCACATTTTACAGACAAAAAAACTATTCTTCTTAATCCTACTTGTATAGACCTGGCATAGTCCTGACATAGTCCCGGTCCAGTCCTCGGTCCAGTCCTCGGTCCAGTCCTCGGTCCAGTCCTCGGTCCAGTCCTCGGTCCAGTCCTCGGTCCAGTCCTCGGTCCAGTCCTCGGTCCAGTCCTCGGTCCAGTCCTCGGTCCAGTCCTCGGTCCAGTCCTCGGTCCAGCCCCTGGTTTAGACTCGGTTCAGAGTATTCAGTAAATATTCTGTGCTCCAACTCGTGTGACAGAAGCTAAAGTGAGATGTTGATTTATAACCTCCTGCTCTGTCATTACCACAGACTACTAAAACATAAACACAATCAAACCTTGATGTTTGACAGCTTTATCTTTGCAACAAAAACATAGAAAAAACACGACAAAAGCAAAAGTGCACAGTAACAATCTTAAAAATATGTAAATAAGGATTAGCGATAGCATCTCTATGTAGCTACAGAAACAACTGTCGATCTTCTCCCAGGGGTCTATGTCGTTCTGGCTTTAGTGTTGTCACGATACTAAGATTTCAAACTATTCCGATACTGAAGAATATACCTGAAACCGATTCCGATACCACGATGATAATAAAAACAATAGAATGAGATTTGTTTTCTATTCCCATGTGGCCTTATATCTGTGTAATCCCTCAGTGTCCAGTAGGTTCATAGTGGTCCATGGGTGTATACTAGTCTATGTGTCTTATACTTGTTCTTACACAGCTCATCATTCTAAAGATATTCAGGAAAGGTTCATTTCTGTTCTGTCAATGGGACTTTTTTAGTATCGATACCTGCCAAAAATGAGTATCTAGTGTCTTTACTAGTTTTAGTATCAATTATAATCCGATTTCCGAAACTTTTGACAACCCTACTACATAGAGACAAGCGAGTGACAGACAAACTAGAAATGTTCCACAGTGGACCTTTAAATGGCTTACAAGCCCTGTTTACATGTCGTTTTAATGGTTCAGGTGTGCGTTTGAGCTACTGTAGTTTTACCACGGTCCATTTCACGTGTTTGACATTACCTTAAAGCACACGTTACATGCGTGTTTTTCTGGTTTCAACTCCCTCTCCAAACCTCTAGACATGGCACTAAAGCATGTTTCACATGTATGACTGACAAGTTCAACATAGGAGCCAAGAATTAAAATGTCTTTAATGGGAAAGTGAACAGAGCCTGAAGCCAACACTGTTTTGTTTTACAAGATTGCACTTTATATCTCCTTTGTACAGCACTTTGAGCGGCTGTGGGTGTTTTTAGATGTGTTTTAGAAATAAATTTGATTTGACTTGAGTTTGTAGTCAGTTTAAACTAAATAAATATTTTCAGTTCTTATTGGCCTTCGCTTGCTCTGGATTCTAAACAATTGGTATCGGCCATGAAAAAATCCGTACTGATCAATCTCTAAAGACATTATGCTTTTGTTCCTGGTTCATACTTAGAACTAAAACTTATAAACACAGTGTGTCACTTTCTGGAGGTGGCACCTGCATGATTCCATAGAAACAAGAAGTTAAAACTACACTTCAGAACATTCTCCATAGAGATAAATGATTTTTATGCCATACTGTGGAAGATTACAGTCAAAGGAACAAAATTTCAATGGAAACAACCTGAAAGAGGCTCTCCTTCAGGTCAAATAAGAATCAGGTTTGTAGAGACATGAATCCGCTCACAATAACAAAGCATGTTTTTCTGTGTTTTTCAGCACAAAAACAAAATCAAATGACAAAAAGTTTTCATTTTAATTAAAGTGGAACATTGACCTAAAAATAGTTACTAGAAACTGTCTCATTGAAACAGCAACAGTGTCTCAAACACAAAATAATAAAGATGACTCAGACCTGCATGACTCACTCAAACTATAAAAATGTAGTTATAATGCAAATTGAACAAATAATGCTTTGCTTATTTCACGTGTTTTCACTGCCCTCTAGTGGAATAAAACTAACACAATGAGCACAGACACTTTCAGTGATTAGTAAAGAAAGTCAAAACAATGCAGTGTAAAAATGCTTTGGAGATATGAAGTTTTAAAAATCTTGTCTTTTGATTCGATTATTTTATTTATTTTTTGATTTATAATACTTCTAATTGTATTTTTCATAATTTTGAAGTAAAAATGCATTTCATCATTTTTAAGAAACTAAAATGCTGTTGATTTCGTAATCCTAACTGTGTGTCCAGGTCTGAATTCTGGCAGTGTAATCACAAAAAAAAAAAAAAAAAAAAGTTTCTTCACTCTGCTGATGACACTGATGAATGTGACAGAACTTGAAGAAACCAAAATGGTGGCACATAAAGTGGACTGACCTCTGATACTTTGGTATTTTCAGTGTTACGGAAATTTCATATCTAAACTCCGCCCACAAACAGCTAAGGGCGTTTATTTATTCACTTCTTTTGTAATTTGTTTTGATTAATTAAAGGTCCTACATTACATACAAAAAAAAAAAACAACAACAAAAAAAGAACTCTTGTGCTCTAGTGAATTTTAAGTCATGTCATAATGTTGTTACCTCCTCAAAAACAGACATAGAGCTGTGTTTTGTTTCATTCACACTTGTTTGAGTAACTCTTTATAATTAGTCTGTCTGTATCTCTAAACCTCAAAATGCTCTGTTCCATCTTGTGATGTCATGAAGTGGTAGTTCTCAAGTTAACAGCTCCTTTTACCTTTAGTTCAGTAGAGATTGGCAACCTAGTGCCGAAATGATCCAAATGATTCAAGTGAAGGTGTGTGGAGTTTAAAAACACAGTGGAGCACTTCCTGTATTACCACATGACATCACAAGGTAGAACAGTGAGTTTTCTATTTGAGAGAAGAACTCAGCCTTTTTTTATTTTTAGCTCAACAAACTCCTCTTATTTTATGACAGGTCTCTCAACAAACAGGTAAAAGATATGTGCAGGTCCCTTTCCCTCAGAGTACGCTCCATTCCAACAAGTATTTCATGACACAGTTAAAGGCTTCTTCTTACAAAAACAGTGAGAGTGCACACTTTGACAAACAGCCTCACACCCAGTAAGTCATGAGCTCCGTTATACGATACAGGTAGTTAAAACAAATTATATTTTCAAATAGTGTTACTCTAGTACCGGTACATTCAAAATACAAACACAAAATTATCAATAGCTTGAATTATTACAATGTTTAGGGTGACCAGATGTCCCTATGGACCCGGGACAGCCCCAGCTTTGAGCCCCGTCTCCCCTGTCCCAGCGGATTTATTCAAAAACATTGATTTGTCCCAGTTTTATACAAGAAACATCCCAGGTGTTCCTATTTAGCTTTGGCAGGTTTCAAATTGGTCAAAAATGGGGAGATATATTGTAGTGATCGACCATCATATGGGGTTTTTTTCAAGGTGGATGCCGATATCGATTGTTTAAAATCCAAAGCACCAGATGCCAATGAGCTCTGTTGATATTTTTAGACCGATGTGTAATTTCAATTTAATGATTTACTACAAGGCCATAAGAGCGCTGTGTAGTTACAGGTTCGGCTGTTTTCCCTTTGTTTTAAAGTGTTAATATAAAGCTTTGTCTGTATGTTCTAGGCAGCAAATGAACCCAAAACAAAATATAATGTGCCTCTGCTGCAGATTTAAGGCTGAAGGCCAAAAAGTTCAAATATCTGCCAATCGATACATCAGTCTATCTCTAATATATAGTCATTTATTTATCCAAAATACAGAAAAATATACTCAAAATGCTCTGTTCCACCTTGTGATATCATGAAGTGGTAGTTTTCAAGTTAACAGCTCCTTTTACCTTTAATTCTGTAGAGATTGGCTATTCCAGGGCTGAAATCATCCAAATGATTCTGGTGAAGGTGTATGAAGTCTAAAAACACAGTGGAGCACTTCCTGTATTACCACATGACATCACAAGGTGGAACAGAGTATTTTCTGTTTGAGAGAAGAGCTCAGCCTAAATATGCAGAGTTTGTGCTTGAAAATGACCAGAACACAAAAAAATGCACTGACATAAATCCCTCAGATTAAACACTGACCCACAAGTAAATCACATAATCTTAATTACGAGCTAGTTTCACTATTTTATTAATACCAACTAACCCAACCCAGGGGCGTCCCGGGGGCGTCCCAGGGGCGTCCCAGTTATTTGTAACAACATCATTAGGGTGACCAGAGTTTTGAAATAATCAGATTAAAATTAGCATGCATAATATAGCTGCATGCTAATTTTAAACAAAAAAAGTCAAAAAACTACACAAACTGTTTAGGAAGGGAAAAAATATGCTATAGTTGTATATAGCATAATATTACACGACAAGAACTCAAATTGCAAGCTGTCATATCAGTGTCCACAAGTATCAAAATATCAATGCTATCATGCTAATTTTGGCATATTCAGATGGAGTAACTAGCGTAAAAAGTACATACGTACACTTTAAAGCTAATCAAACTGTGCATTTAAGTCTCATTGTTTGTTGGAGTAATTGCTATTGTCTTAAAACGGAACAGCGTGTTTATATAGATTAACATATTTTAGGTCGCCAACAGTGAGGCACAGCTCCTAATGTAAACACAACTGAAAAGCAGATTCCACTTCAGATTTGATTTGGTTTATTGGACCCACATCTAAATATAAAGTGAATGTTTAGACCTCTACAAACATGTTCTGGAGCACATGTGGTTCTTGGATTAGTTTAGCAGTTCATATCTCAATGCTTCTTTCAAATGAAGCTCCTTGTCGTGTTTATAATGTGAACTGAACTTAAACTTTAACCAGGTCTCAAATATAACTGCATTACTCGTTATAAAAGTGTAGCTTCAGCATAGTTTTCTCAATAACAGAACAAAACAGTGCTACCGTATTTGAGATGTCAGATTCTATTTAAAATGTTTGCCAATAAATCTAAATCGTTTGAAGCTTGATTAAAAAATTGCACTGTAAAATATAAAACAAAATTCATATTATAAGCTAGGTACATCTAAACAGTGAAAGCATTACCTCTAGCAGTTGTTAAAATAAGCTAAAAAGTAAAAAGAAAAAAAATCCACTTACCCCTCGCTCCGATCTGGCTGATTCTTGTCCTGTCCTTGATCCAGACCCTGGTCCTGGTTTAGTCCCTGTTCTGGTTCCTGTTCTCCCTCCTCTTTCACTTGTAGAATCTCTTGCTTTGCGACTGCCACCTGCTCCTGTGTGCTCCTCCCAGCTCCTTCTGTAACTATATCCACCTCTGCATTGCTCACCGCAGAGCTATTGTTTCCTCTGGCATTCGATATCTCTTTAGCGCTGTCAGCTAGCATTCGCTCTTTATCATTTTCACATGTTTCGATTGTGGCTAAAACCCGTTCGGCCTCTTCTGCAAACTTGGGTGTGAACTGCACCTTGTCAATATCACTTGAATTTTCAAAATTTACAGATTTTGAAATTTTGACATCGTCGGTAAGCAAATTTTGAGAATTATTGAAATCTTGCACTAAACTGGCATCTTTTAACTGAATTTGGGATATCCCTGCTCCCTCCTTCGGCCCATTCTCCTCGTTAAAGGGTGGAACAGCTATAAATTCCTTGAGCTGGTCGACCGGTGTGGCAACAATCTCCTCCTCTTTTTCATTCTTGGCTTTCATCACTTGCGATCCAGCCAACAAACCACTTCCATCTAGCGCTTCAACTTGCTCAGCTCTCTGCAAATCAATTTCAAATGCATTTTCAGGCTGATTTATACCATCTTCTTTCAAAATCAGAGTTCTATTTGTGATCAGATCCTCCAAAGCGCTTGCATCCCTCGCAGTATCGATAACAGTCGCTTCTCTGTCATCCGCAGTAAACAAATCGTCCGCGTTGTCTTCTTCTGCGCTATAAAAAATCTCCATTGTGCTGCCATCATCAGATCCAACACTCAAATAGGCAGGACTACATATCCCATCATGCAGTTCGGTCTGTCCAGAGGTGATGGACGAGATTTCAGTTTCGTCGCTTCTCAGATCCAAGCTCATGACTGTTGATGTTTTTTCCATGGTAGCAGTAGGACGGTCTGAGTCTCTACTACTGCTAGCGACCTCATTTGCAACTATCTCCTTGACTAAAAGTACTTTTCTTTTAGAGTCGGCTGAAACTTGAGCACTGGTCTCTTGGGAGGTTGCATAGCTGAACAGAGGAGGGGACTTCTCAACCAAAGAGGAATGTGTTTTCGTATCTTTGGTAAAGCTAGTTTGTGTATTAAACTCTGAGTAAGCAAATTTGGTATCTTGCATCGACCGTTTGGGATCATTTGAAGTCGACTCGTAGGTAGTACGAATGTAGACTGTTTTGGTTGGTGATTTTGGCTCAGTTTTAGTTGTAATGCTGTCACTCGCGCTGCTAAACGAACTCAAACTATCGTCAATTTTCTCTGGGGATGAAGTTGACAAGGGAGGGCTAATTTTTTCGATTTCTTCATATCTCTTAACCACAACTGTTTCGGTGCTTGTATACTCGGTTGCCAGTTTCGTCGGTTGATTTAAAAGTGACGAGGCGACTTCTTGGGTGAAATTTTCAGGAAAAAGCGAATCGTACAATGTTCTGTACATTTTATCTTGGTCAGGCATGTTGGACAGACTAGTTTTGGTTTTTCTTTTGTCCTCTTTTTGGGGAGATTTCAGACTTGTAGCAACTGAAACAAAGCTAGAGTTGTCAATGCTCGAAATTGTAAGTGTATCTGTAATTTCCGTGTCAATTTTGGTGTCAAAGTCGGCGGTTTTGCTAGCGCTAGCTGTATTGCTAATTGCGTTAGATGATTCAGTTTGCTTATCCAAATTTGGGGCTGCCGTTTTAAAATTTATTGCTGAATTACTGCTTGTACTTTGTTTATCTTCCAGCGCGGCTGCCATTTTGGGTCCAATTGCAGTAGTGGAGTCAATTTTAAGCTGTATATCTGTCATTGTGTCGCTAATAGCACCAGACGATTCAACTGGCTTCTCCAAATTCGTGGTCAACATTTCGATGTTTATTGCCGAATTACTGCTTGTACTTTGTTTATCTTCCAAAGCGGTGGTCATTTTGGGTCCAACTGCAGTCGCTGTGTCAATTTTAAGCTGTTTATCAGTAACAGTGGTCGCCATCTTGGGGTTTATCGCAGAACTGCTATTTATTGTAGGTTCTTCCAGTGTTGCGACCATTTTGGGGTCAGTTCCTGTGTCAATTTTAACATTTGCATCTGTACCACTGGCAGCCATTTTGGATCCAGATGCAGTTGAATTGATTTCTGGTTGTTTTTCTGTTAGCGCTGGTTGACTAATTGGCATCTCTGCTTTGGTATCAGACACTTGGATGTTGCTAGCATCAAACGCAGCATTGTTAGACCTGGTTGCAGCGATATTTGATAACACCTTTTCTACTTTGCTCTGGGCTACAGCGGCTTGTTTGTAAGACGATAGCTTTGGGGTCACTTCCTCAGTAGCTGCATTCACTTCGTCATCTAGTGCCAACTCAGCGATGGTGGCTATGGGAGCTTTCTGAGTTGTATTTTGAACATTATTTTGGATGTTGGTTTGCTGAGTTGTGATCGATTGAGCATGGATAGTGGCAGAGACTTCTGATTGGCTGGAAATTGGGAAGTCTGATTTGTTGATAGTGACGCGAGGAGGGGAAGGAATGTCGAAGATCTCGCTGGTGTCCAGTTCTGGTTGGGACTTGCTCATAGTTTTAGTGTCAGTTTGGGCCAGAGGCATTTGGCTGAGATCAGAGGGAGTCTGTAACAAAAAATGAACACAAGTAGTTAGAAAAATACTAGAGCCATGGTACAGTAGTTTATTCTGAAAAAGAGACTTATTATCATTTATATTTTCATTTTAAATATCATCAACTTGACCTGTATGTGACCCCCAGATACATGGTAAACATATAGCTTTTACTTAGTCCCTATAATATAGCTTTTACTTATAACTGAAAAATTCTAACATTGCCAGTCAGAAAGCAGAATGAGTCTCACATGAGTGTCACATTTGAGTTGCCAGTTTCAATGCTGAAATCCAGTTGGTTTAAACCTAAAGGGACTCGCTCTGATCTAAACCAAAACCCCAGCAGCCAATGAAGACTCAATGCTAGTGCAGCCTCTGTAGCTCAGTGAGTGAATTCTGAGGTTCTTTCATATGAGGCCTGTCCATAAACTGAGAATGAGACACACCTGTATGTGTCCATCTGCAGGTGGGTTTAGGCTCTTACCATTTTAAAAAAAGCACTAGTGACTCCTTTAAGTACGCCATGCTTCTCATTGATTGAAGCAGATGCCATGACCCCGTGACCCCACACCCCACCATGACCTCACATATCTGTACCTCCCGCTGTAGTTCGATTCCCGAGCGGTCGATGCCGTAAGTGCTCGTGGACAGAACATTCTCCTCTCTCTTCTTCTTCCTTCTTAGACCCAAAGAAAACGTGTTGAAACGTTTGGGCTTCGAACTCAAGTCCTGCTCCGACAGACTCAGGTCCTTCCCCTGAGAAGAAACATACTTAATACATATTGGATCTTTTAAACTGAAATTAAAGGCGCTACACCCGATTTTTACCATCTGAAAAACATGAAAAACAGAACTAGTTCATTTTAAACAGTTTGCATAAGGTAAGTAAGGAATAACTTTGGAGCACTGCATTCATTTTTAAGTAATCACCAGGATGAGTTTATAGGTGTTTTTTGGTAAATGGTAGTCACATTTTTATATAGCGCTTTTCCACCTTCAAGTCTTTCAAAGCACTTTACGTCAAGGAACCACTCACCCATTCACACACACATTCATACACCAGTGTACACAGACACTGGGGGTGAAGTGGGTTAAGTGTCTTGCCCAAGGACACAACAGCATTCATCTGTGGGAGCTGGAATAGCCACACAGCACAGGACAGCACACAGCAGACTTATTTTGACCTCATGGGCTGCTTATACAATAGATCTGTACTGGGGTAAGACGCAATTGGCTCAAAAACATGGGGAAGAAAATCAGATACTGTCCCTTTAAGACTATTTCACAGTTTAAAATCAATATTTTTCTTCCTCTTGCCAGACACATGCCATTCACGCCTTCTATACTTCTATTGTGTTGGTTAGATGCTGCTAAAATGTAAGGTATGACAAATATCCCAGTTAGGGTTATGACAGCTGTAAACAAAATTATCCTTGTTCTGAAAGTCTGGGCCTCCTTCTCTCACACAAGCCTCTGAAAGTTTGTGAATCATTTAAAAAGTGAAAAAACATTCCACTTGTACAGGTTATGTTTGATTAACAGCAGGGGACATTTGCGTTTAGACTGAGCGGGTTTTATGCTTGAGTTAAACAAGGAAATTAAAGATAAGCTAATGTTATTGGTATTAATCAGTAGTAAGATGGTACACTAGAAATGTCAAACTAAAATACCCACATACTGATCAATACTGGAGCATGTACTGAATATTTGAGGAGGGTTAGATACTGAAAAGTACACACTAAAAGGGGCGAAGCTGGTCCAAGCCTATTCTAAAACAATTCAGGTCACTATTATCACTGTTATTAGAAGCTACTTTTAATTTGCGTTAAGTATTACATTTCATAAAGAGCGTGTTTTTTATCATCATTAGTATCAAAATGGATCCCTAATTTTGAAATCACAGTTTTAAGTAGCTGCTGATATCAGCTTATCGCCGTGCCTTTATTTCCTCAAAACAGAAATGAAATAAAATGCGTCATGCGTCTGTTAATTATTTCTGACAAAACGACTGTATAAATAAAAGTTCAAATATTATGAGACTTCCTGAGCCAAACACGACCTGTAAATAATCTTATTACATCAGTGTATATGTCCAACCATGATATCGACTGAACCGATATTTGGAAGCTGATATTCGATGGAGGGTTGGCAACAGAACAACAAAATTTGTATCGCATTATGGGCATCTTATAATAATATCAACACTAAATACTTTAAGTATATCTTGTGCACTGAGGTTAAAGTGGGGCTAAACACCAAAACCCCACAAACAACCAAATTTCAAGTACAGCTGCTGAACTGGGCAATAACTGGAGGAGTAAAAGAGGAGAGTGAGGGGGAAGGAGGGGCAGGGTCTGGACGATTAAAGGTGAGTGCAGAGAAGGGGAAGGCTCTGGAGGTATAGGTAACAGTGTGATTCTTCTAACAGGTATCCACACTTCAAACTCTGCCCCTGAAGCCTGGCGGTAATCAGCAGTTTTGCGTGATGTCATTAACTACTTGAAAATGTGCTGCCTCAAGTGGCTACTGCACACTTTGATTTTGACGTTTTTGACAAGAAAGCAGCTAATGTGATTTTTTTTTCCCCCTTTATTTTTTTCTGTGTGTCCCTGATTGGCTAATCCACCTGTCAGTCACAGCCATTTGAAAACGGGGAGATTCTCCGGTGACCAGACTCACATCTTCTTAAAGTACTGGAGAAGTGTGTGTTCTGGATCCCAGGTACAAATTTACCTAGGTTTGCACAAAAGTTCCCAGAAATGACTTGCAACAAAAATCTCAATGATGTGGATTGAAGCAGGCTCAGATGCTCTGATTAAAGCCTGATACAGAAGCTTTGTTCGTTTGAGTTTGAGTCAAGTCTCTGTTATGTCCCTGATAACACAGGACAAAGGCAGAGCTGTCACTGTAGCTCAGAGGAAAGGTGGGGTCACTGGAATAGCTCTCATACCAAACACACCAAAACTCAGATCAGCATTAATGTTTAAAACAGTCAGATTTGTCAAAAGAGCCCGGCCCCCTCCCAAGTGCTACAAACCAGAGATGTTTCATAGTTTATGCTTTTTGATTCCAATGGAGGGCAGTAGTCGGCCAGTCAAATGATTATTTCTATTGTAGTTTTATAGTTCAGAGTAGGGTTGTCAAAAATACTGAAAATCAGATACTAATCAATACTAAAACTAGTATCAAAACTAGATACTATTTTGAGCAGGTATCAATACTAAAGTCCCATTAGCAGGACAGAAATGAACCTTTCTTGAATATTTTTATAATGATGTTGAGCTGTATCTTTCACAAGTATAAGACACATAGACTAGTATACACCATGGACCAGTATGAACCTACTGGACACTGAGGGATTACACAGATATAAGACACATGGGAATAGAAAAGAAAGTACGGACATTTAATGCTGAAAATCACAGTATATTGTCTAAAGAAAGAGTGTTTTTTTACTATCATCGTGGCAAGTAAATGTATTTTTTTCATAATTGGGAAAAGTTTACAAATAAAAAACAGCTGAAAAAATATGATTGATTTAATAGTTTCACCTCAAATTTTTATCAAAATCATGACATTTGAAGCTTCATAGGACCTCAAAATCTGCAGAAAAACCTTTACTTCATACTCTTAAAGTGCTTTTTAAACAGGTACTTTAATAAGTAGTTTTACTGAAGTAGATTTTTTTCATGTGATACTTTTACTTGAGTATTTTTTTGCTCAGTAGTTGTACTTTTACTTAACAAAATGAAGTACTTCTTCCAGCACAGCTCAGTTTAATAGCTCAGTATTTCACACACTGGTTCAGAAATTACTCATAAAACCACTGAGTTTGTTTTAATATGAAGTGGCCATGTATTTCACCGATTGATTTGATTGACAGAAGGATTAGCCAATCACATAATTCTTTAAATGTCTTAATATATTTTTTATAGAATACATGTTTCAGTAATTTGCACATCGACTCTGATCTAATCTAATCTTGTTTTTGAAATGTTTTGTAATGTCTGCTTTTTAATTATACAGTTTTTTCCAGTTTAGAAATATGAAAAATACTTGTATTTTCCACAGCATCATTCATGACTTTGTCCAAATACAGATTATAATTTTGAGCGTTCATTTTGAAGGTTATCTTTAGATTTAGGCCATTTTGAACCCAAAGAGGCAACATGTTTTTACTGTAAACAGAGGCCAGATAACATCTCAGTTTGTGCCATAGTTTAGGACAGAGAACCTTGTGCAACAGGTCACATGCTCATAACCTCAATGTTGACTCGTGAAACTATAGCGCCATCTTCTGGAGACAACATGACTCACGTCTCAGACAGATCTCAACTAAAGCTCTGAACAATGCATTGACTTGTATGTCGTTATATATCGGTACTGTATCGCTGGGTATCAAATGACAACATAATAGGCCTAAAATATATGGTTCCGGGCTAGAGTTTCAGGTTGGGAATCATTCTATTGTTGTGTCCTTGGGCAAGACAACACACCCACTATGAACACGAATATCTACAATATCTAACAAAGCTGAATGAGACTGAAACCAATACAAAAATCACATTCATTTCAGAACACATTTGTAGAGGTCTAAACTACAGGGTCAGCAGCTTTTACACCGAATAACATTGTATATTTTGAGATTTGCAGATAACTGATCACCCAAATAATATTTTTTTATTTGATTACCGGTATGTTTAAAGGTTCCCTCATCAAAAACATGTCTGAAGAGGTTTTAGATGTCACCCAGGCATGTTTGAGTAATCTAGCGATCTCTCCCAGGCCCTAATCAAACTCTCCTTACAGTTAGCTGTAAGATTTTGTACAAGGCTCCACCCACAAGCCTATGTCACCCATGCGCCCACATGACAATTGTCCATAAATATAGAAAAACATGTACACTCCATAAGAGGATGTACCAACACCGGTGGGAGAGTTCCTCTGGACCCCAGTCCACTGTACATCTCCATCTCAAAGACACTAACCACTTCTTTGAAGATAGTGAGGTACAGATCTTAGCCAGAGAGAAAGTTTGAGAAAGGAGTTAAATAAGCTATTTTTGTTAGGAAAAACTATCCTTCCTTGAACAAGAATGGGGCCTGAGACATAATCTCTCACAGATCTATGGTTCCATCCTCAGACCCAAAGCAAACAAAAAGAACAACAGGAGGGCCATTAACTGTTGAATAGGGTTGTTAAGGCTGAAACTGGAGACAATAGCTGTTCACAGTTTCAGTGTTGTTAGCTCCTCCCTTCAGATAGATATAAGACAGTGTCCAGCAGCAATCTGACCAGAACTGAAGAAGCAGCTTGAATGAGCAGCCAAACGTCTTCACTCCTACAACGATTTGTCCAGTTGACAGATTTAAACTTAATTAAATTAAAACATCTTTTGCTCCCCCATAGAAGTAAAATACCACCCCTTTAATACCCCTTATAAATAAAATACCCCTCTTTAATAAGCTAGAGAAGTAAAATACTCCCTCTTTAATTATGCAACCATATTCATGTAATTAACTGTTCCAAAGATACAGAGGTACAACACACGGCAACTGAGTGAACTTTTCTAATGATGTGCAAATATGTGAGAAAGCCTGCAGGAGTCATAGCAGTGAAGCCAAAACGTGTCTCAAAAATGTCTCATAATATATTTATGTCTAAAACGTTCAGAGA
The DNA here is from genome assembly GCF_009829125.3 of Periophthalmus magnuspinnatus. Taxonomy (NCBI): domain Eukaryota; kingdom Metazoa; phylum Chordata; class Actinopteri; order Gobiiformes; family Gobiidae; genus Periophthalmus; species Periophthalmus magnuspinnatus. The sequence continues at coordinate 20,864,356 of NC_047136.2, forward strand.
CACAAGTCCAGACAAGGTCCATGTTTAAAGTCTCTGTGGGGTCATCAACAAATGAACCAGGGCTGTTAAAAGAATCAAGTCAGATGCTAATTGACATTAAAACAGGTACTGAAACTAGATACTCATTTTTGGCAGGTTGAAGGTTGGTAACTGTTTGAAACTTTTAGCTTTTACCAAGTATCGTGACAACACTGGTCTGATCAAATAACTGTTTTATAGAAATTATTACCATTGTTAATATTTAAAGGTGTATTGTGTAACTTGTATTGTGAAGGGTCTGCCACCTGCTTGTCTCCATGGAGATGTCAAATGCTTTGCCTAGAATATTCCACAGTATAGCGTGGAACTTATCTATCACCATGGAGACAAGCAGGTAACAACACCAAGTGAATTTACAGGTTAGATCTGTGGACAGAAGAGCTTGCTCAGTCAGGATGTTTTTCAATATAATAATTGAATAAAGATAGAGAAGATTTATTTACTGCTCATAAAGACCGATCAGTTTAATGCCATACTGTGGGACATTTCAGGCATAGCAATAACATCTCCATGGAGACAAGCAGGTGGTGGACCCTCAACGAGAAATTTACATACTGAATGTTTAACATGCAGAGTAGAGAAATACCAGACACAAGCAGTTCACACAGCAACACCCGAGGGTCTTTTACAGTTCGGGTTCAGTCCTGGGTTCAGTCCTGGGTTCAGTCCTGGGTTCAGTCCTGGGTTCAGTCCTGGGTTCAGTCCTGGGTTCAGTCCTGGGTTCAGTCCTGGGTTCAGTCCTGGGTTCAGTCCTGGGTTCAGTCCTGGGTTCAGTCCTGGGTTCAGTCCTGGGTTCAGTGTTTCACTGTAGAGTTGTTGTCTATGGCTTTTATAAACTGTATTTTAAACGTCTTTCTGTTTGATTCAGTTTTGTTTTATCTGAACGCCCAATTTTACATAACTGTGATAACTTCATTTTGTTCTACAACACAAAATAAATACTTGTTTAGTTTTTACATTCAGTGTTATTCCTGCCCATTTGGGGGCGCTGCAGCAGATCTCCTGGCTGGCTCGTTGGCACAGTGCAGTTTGATGTATTACATGTAATTATAGTCGTTAAGTTTGAGAATGAAGCAATTAACGCCCTTCATTTTGAAAAGGAAGTTTGTATTTAACAAAAGAGCGACAGAGGATCATGGTTTGGCTCATTGTGGTTGTAATACTCTAATTAAATAATTAAAAATCATAGTTTGTTTTGTCAGAATTAAAATAAATCTTCATTTCAATTTCAATGTTGCGGTTCATCTTTAAAGGTACACTATGTAACTTTTCTGGTGGGGGTTCTATTACCATGGAGATGTTATTGCTTTGCGCGGAATGTTCCACTGTACGGTGCTAAGCTTATTTAACATTAAACACCTTTCATTTAAAATCAATGAAAGGTGTTTTCACAGCTCAGAAATATCTGAGCGGAGTCACCTCTCATAGAAAATTTGATGCCGTACAGTGGATACTGTGGAACATTCCAGGCAAAGCAATACAATCTCCATGGAGACAAGAAGGTGGTGGATCCTCCATCAGAAAAGTTACATAGTGTAAACCTGTGTGCTGCATCACAATAATGAGACTTTAGAGGGCCCATAAAACACCATTTATAATGTTTCCTCATCACAAACAGACCTGGAGTTGTGTTTTGTTTCATTCACACATGTTTAACACACAAACCCTGCATATTCAGGCTGAGTTCTTCTCTCAAACTGAAAACACTCTGTTCCACCTTGTGATGTCATGTGGTGATACAAGAAGTGCTCCACTGTGTTTTTAAACTCCACACACCTTCACTAGAATCATTTGGATCATTTCAGTCCTTGAATATCCAATCTCTACTGAACTAAAGGTAAAAGGAGCTGAAATCTACCACTTCATGACATCACAAGGTGAAACAGAGCATTTTGAGTGAACTTAAGTTTGTGATTTAAAGGTGCATTGTGTAACTTTTCAGGTGAAGGGTACACCACTGGCTTGTCTCCATACAAATGTCATTCCTTTACTGTGAATGTTCAACACTGTAGCATTAGATATATAGTTAGAGTTGATCAATTACAGCGTTATTGCTCCGAACTGCCTTACTGCTTGCCTTTCCACAGATATGACCTGCAACTTGGCCTGGTCGCATCACTTGCTCATCTAAGTTTAATGCCATACTGTGGAACATTCAGGGCAAAGCAATAACATCTCCATGGAGACAAGCACAAGAAATGTTAGAGCTTGTCCACCTTCAAAGCGCTTTACATCAAGGAACCACTCACCCATTCACCCATTCACACACCAGTGCACACAGACACGATTTGAAGCACCGACCTTCAGATCATTCGACAAATGCTCCACCAACTGAGCCACTGCTGCCCTTTACTATTAAGTTTATTTTTTGAATTCAAACAGACTTATATTTTCCAGATTTGTTAAAAGATTGTTAACAGCTCAAAAAGTCCCAGCATGTTGAACCAATAGTCTTAAAGACTTGGTGGACCCTAAAAATAACTCAGAGATGGTTACAGTAGTTAAGGTGATCTGAAACAACAGGAGCCAGAAACATGTGGAGGGTAAGTGTGAAGAGGACATTACTTTTTACGACTTAGGACTACTTTCTTAAACATAGTTATTTTAAAAAGCTCCTATATTACGCAGAACTGACTCTTGTGAGGTTTAAACCATGTTATAATGCGGTTCCCTCCTTAAAAACAGACCTGGAGTTGTGTTTTTTTAACACTTTATTATTAGTCTGTCTATGTCTGTGTAAACCCTCAGACATCCAGGTCTGATCCATATCAAAAGACGAAGTTTAAATCTGTCAACTGGACAAATCGCAAGAATGAAGACGTTTCGCTGCTCATTCAAGCTGCTTCTTCTGTTCTGGTCAGATTACTGGTGGACACTGCCTTATATCTATCTGAGGGGAGGGGCTAACCACACTGAAACTGTAAACATCTATTGTCTCCGGTTTCAGCTGAAACTACCCTATTCAGCCCTTAACGACCCTGCTATTGTTCTGGGTCTGAGGATGGAGTTATAGATGGGGGAGAGATTATGTCTCAGGCCCCCATTCCTGTTTAAGGATTCTCTTTCCTAACAAAAATAGCTTCTTTATCTCCCCTCTCACTATCTTCAAAAGAGTGGTTAGTGTCTTTGAGATGGAGATGCACGGCGGACTGGGGTCCAGAGGAACTCTCACGATGGTGTTGTTACATTCTCTTATGGAGTGGCTGTTTACATTCTCCAGTGTAACGCTCACTGCACTCTCCACTACACTGAATGGAGTAGACTATATTACTTTGTTTATGGCTTGGGGTTTTGTCCTTTGGGTGAACCAGTTTTTTGTCTTAAAGTGTTTGCAGGTTTGAAAAAGACAGGAATCTCATACTGTCTGAAATTTTTCTGAAGTTTTTCAGACACACCCGCTGTGTAAGGAATAGTTCCACCTTTCCTTCTAGGTTCAGTTTCCCTGTTGTCCTGTTTTTTATCTTAGATCTACTGAAGGCCCATTGTGGATATCCACAAGCAGAGAGGGCTTTCTCCACATGTTGCTCCTCCTTTAATTTTCCCTCTGTGTTTGAAGGCGCCACTTGACCTCTGTGTTGTAGTGTATTCCGAGTTTGTGCTGCAGTGGATGGTGTGAATCAAACGGCAGGTGTTGGTCAGTGTGTGTGGGCTTCCTGAAGATTTCTACCTGGAGTCGCTGGTCCTCTCCTATAGTTACTGCATAATCTAGGAAGGCCAGTTTGTTCTCCTTGGCCTCTTCCCATGTGAATTTGATCAAGTTCACGTGGGAAGTTCACACGGGAAGAGGCCAAAGCTCAAAATGCTCCGTTTCAACCATAGACTGTATAAAGACGTGAACCAAGGGAATGTGACAAATATCATAGCGATTGAAGAGCCAATTTGGAGTCAGGCTGTTGAAGGGAACGCCCCTTCCTGACCGCACCACTGGTTTAGCAGGGAGCGGGCGCTTAGCAATGCTGTCAATCAAACCCATTGCAGTGGAGCACTTCCTGTATTACCACATGTGTTAAACATGTGTGAAACATGTGTAAATGAAACAAAACAACTCCAGGTATGTTTGTTCTCTGATCTCTGCGATGAGGAAACGACATTAGAACAGTGTAACATTGGCGCTTTAAAATGAATACAATAATAAAGTATTTAGTCACATTTTCATCGTAAAACACGTAATTAAAATCTGCACACTTAAAATCTACAGCCCTATAAGTGCATGTAAGTGTGTTGAGTGTTTTTGTGAAGGAGGTGCGAGGGGCGGGGCTGACCTTTGATCTCGGGGCCGTTGCGTACAGCGAGGAGCGGTCCGTGTCCGTGGAGACGTTATCAGTCGAAGATTCGCCACTTGTTCCAGGTTTCTCAACACTGAAGAGGAGAGGCAAAGGTCAAGTTAGTCATACTGCATGGTTTCAGACGACATCACAACATTCAGCAGACCAATCATATTTAACACAGGGAGGCAGCTAAATGAATATTGTTAAAATGCAGAACGTTGTAACACAGTGACTTCTTGGGTCTAGTGACTTATAGAAATGATCAAGTTCAATATTTGCTATGGAATATCTAAGAGGTAAATTCACAAATTACAAAGTAAATCAATAGGAAAAACTCTTCCCCGTCTGAGAGTATGACATAATCACACTCTAGGATCTGAAAACCGCTAATACAGATTTGCTATGGGGAAAATAGCTATTTTTTTTGCTTTTAAAAAAATGCAAAAGTAGAATTTTGGGGATGTTGTTTAGAATTAAATACTGCAAAAAGAGCTGATTTAAAACCCTCAAGTAAAAAGTGTTTTATGGTTCCCCCCCCCCCCATTCCTAGTTTATTCCAATATTTTGTCGAGGCAAACCAGATTGTGAATATGCTACTTTTTCCTTTTAAAATGTCTTGAGACTTTGGTTCTGTCCATAGACTGTATATATAAATGGACATAGCTAACCTGTTAGCCGCCACGTTCCAAACAGGAAGTGAGGCTGGGCTGCTTTTCCAGCGCCACTGACTCTGGCTCCAATTCACTTTCTATTGGAAAACTGTGGACCCTCTCTCTACATTTTGGTCTTAAAACGTTCGTATTAACCTACATGATCCTGGTGTTTTTATTTCATTATTGTGTCCATAATTAAGATATGAACTTTAATAACAGACAAATCAGGCGCCTTCTTTCCCCGAGGTCGCTCTCGCCAGAGCTAGGAACAGGTTTGATTGACAGTGTTGTTAAGTGCCCACTCCCTGCTAAACCAGCAGGGTGCGTGGGAAGGAGCATTACCTTGGCTCTTTGGATGCTATAATACTAGTGGTCGGAATTCCAGTAACGTAACTTGGCTCCAAATTGGCTTCTATATCTGCTCTAGCCTCGATGAGCTTCATTTGGAGGCGAACACTGTGGGTGATGTCACACTCACTTAGTCCACTTCTTTATACAGTCAATGGTTCCGTTATAATCCAAAGATATAAGATTTAAAAGTACTTAACAGTTATGTCTTCATGTAGTCTGCACTGAAGCAGAGCAAAGGATCATGGTCTATATCAGGGGTCACCAACCTTTTTTAACCTGAGAGCTACTTTATGGGCACTGAGTCATACGAAGGGCTACCAGTTTGAGACGCTCTTCTGAAATAACAAATTTTCTCAGTTTGCCTTTAGTTATACATTATTAATAATGATAAATGATAATCATCTATGTGAACACACTGATCACGTTAAAAGACACTGATCACATTAATGATTTCTCAAAATAATTATCAACAATGAGCAAGGAGGGAAACAGATATCAGTATTCAGCACTTTAACTTTACTAATCTTAGTAATTGTTAAATTTCCAGATGACACTTACATCACTACATCTCATAGGAAAAGTGTCCCATTTTCACTATCCACTGACAAACCTTTTTAACAAAACATAAATAATATACATTGCACCATGTTTCATAAAGTTATCAATTATGTAATGTTAAAGAAAAATAAGCTTACATATTTTTAAATAAATCTCGGTTGCGTTGTGTGACTTTTTCACCGGTGTCGTGAAAAAAGCCTGTTGTTTACCCAAAGCTGCGTTTAGCTCTGGGCTTGTTCTGCCCATAGTGTGCGTCCCCGTGGGGAGTGCGCGTCCCCGTGGGGAGTGCGCGTCCCCGTGGGTAGTTAGTGTGGAGTTTTGTGAGACGTAGTGACGTGTCCCTCCACATTGTGCCGCTTTGCCGTCACCACAGTCGCTCCACAGATGAGATCAGCGCAGGTTTCTTTTACAGTCTTAAATCGTTGTGAAAGTGATCTCTTTATTTTCTACCATGTTTTGGAGTAAGAAACATTCAGCACATCCTCACAGCGCTCACGAGCGGAGCACTGGTTTTGTCACGCGCACAATACTGACCTTTGAAGTGAGTAGGTCAAAGTTCACCTTAACTTATCTAAACTTCACTTATAATGAACATATGTTTAAGATATTGTCATTTTTAAATCTATATAAATGCAAGGGTGATAAAAAAAATAAAAATTAGCAACAGAATAAAATTAAATTTTAGATGCAGCTCATTAGTGAGATGTGCTATTTTTAGAGCCGGTCTGTGGGCGACTCACGTGGGGCTTGGGGGCGACATGGCGCCCGCGGGCACAGGGTTGGTGACCCCTGGTCTATATAGTTCCATCTGTTCACCTTTTTGCTTATATTTGTTGGTTTGGTGCAGCAACATATAAAAAAGGGAACTCTTAAGGTGAACTTTTAAGGCGAGTGGTCGGGGTCACTTGGAGATTGCGTTGCCTGGAATGTTCCACACTCTGGCATTAAACTTATAAAACTTACATCAATTCAATCACAGATGTGTTTTTTCATTGCAAAAAATGCAGGTCCGAGTTGTAACTTGGTCTGGGAACGTACTGGTGTTCATGGAGATGGATGCGCTTAATGCCATACTGTGGAACATTTCAGGCAAAACAATGACATTTACTTGGGTTACTGAAATGAAATGAAACCCAAAATACTGCTCACAAAATATATCACCGCCTTCAACTTCATATGTGTTTATATAGAGCACAAGGAACTGTTACAAACGCATGTGTTTAGGTAGGACCCTGGGGTGGGACCCTGGGGTGGGACCCTGCGGTGGGACCCTGCGGTGGGACCGCTACACAAACTATAAACTTTTAAACTTTGAACTCCAGTCAGACACCGTCGAGGATCCGAACAGGACTTTGCTCCACCAAAGCAAACAGCTTTCTGCTCAAAACTACACGTCTCCAGATACAAACACACACAGGGACACAAAAGACCTGTTTAATTATTATTTATTGAATGTTCACATATTTCTTAACCATATATTTGCAAGCATTTTTGTTTATTTGTTGATTCTAAGTAAATCTGAGTGTGTGCCATTCAATTTCGAAACTGCAAATTTTATCTTTCAGGCCTAGTGCTGCAGAGCCTAGAAAGACTTTTATAAATAAAATAAAACATTTATTTATGATGATCTGGTTCATACATAGCAAACACTGAGTCCACCCGTTACATAAACAGAGCGGCTCAGAGCTGGTGAATCAGAGTTTGTGAATGGGACTGAACCGGATCAACAGAGACCAGAGAGGATCAACGATGAAGGGAGGAGAGTTAGAAACGAAAGGTAAATTAACTTTCAACAGGGCACGAGTTCAAAAATACATCAGAACTGACAATAGGAATGGACCGGATTTATAAAGTTAAAGGGCTCAAATTACGTTATTCTCTGATCTATGTTATAATGTAGTGTCCTCATCACAAACAGACCTGGAGTTGCATTCTTCCCTCAAACTCAAAACACTCCATTCCACCTTATGATGTCATGTGGTAATACAGGAAGTGCTCCACTGTGTTTTTAAACTCCATACACCTTCACTTGTATCATTTCAGCTCTGAAATTTCAAAACTCTAATGAACTAAAGGTAAAAAGGAGCTATTAACTTGAAAACTACCACTTCATGACATCACAAGGTGGAACAGAGCATTTTGAGCTTTGGAGATGTAGACAGACTAATAAAGTGTTACTCAAACATGTGTGAATGAAACAAAACACAACTCCAGGTCTGTTTTTGAGGAGATAACAGCATTAGAACATGACTTAAATCTCACAAGAGTCAGGTTTGTGCGATATAGGACCTTTAAGTACATTTATTCAACACTCTCTGTAATGGCAGTGTGGAGGGTTCCTCATACTGATCAATCATAATTTTCAATTTTGAATTAAAATGTTCTTATTTTAGTCATACTATTTGCTCAGTAGTATGGGAATGTATTAAAGGATATAAGAAAAAAGAGTAAACCAGCCACCTAACCGACCACTTCCTGGTTATCGGACAATAAAGTGCATTATAATTAGATGCAGTAGTAATAGAACCAATTATAGTAGTAAAGTGCTTGCGCAAAGGTTGTCCGTTCAATCCCGGCTCAGACCTGTGTGTACTGTTCTTGGGCCTTTCCGTGTGTAAAAGTGGCGTGTGAGGGATCCGTGGTACTGGACAAGTGCTATATATGTAAGACTAATGCAGGAGTGGTAGTACTACTGCAGCGGCAGCAGCAGCAATAGTAGTAGTAGTACTAGTATCTAGTACTGAAAGCAGGTTTGTCCAATCTATGTTAAATAAATAGTCTTATCATTGTGAACTAGTTAAAATGCATCAGTAATGAGCTAAACTGGTTCAAAGCTCAAACCTGACTCTTGTGAGCTTTAAGTCATGTTATAATGTTGTTCCCTCCTCAAAAACAAACTTGGAGTTGCATTTTGTTTCATTCACACATGTTTGAGTAACACTTTATTATTAGTCTGTTACATCTCTAAAGCTCAAAATGCTCTGTTCCACCTTGTGATGTCATGAAGTGGTAGTTTTCAAGTTCAGCTCCTTTTACCTTTAGTTCAGTAGAGATCGGTAATTCCAGAGCTGAAATGATTAGTTTTATACATGGAACGATCAGTCGTCATGATCGTGTTGTTATATCAGCGGCTCCTCAGTGTAAATGCAATAGTTTGATGAGCTGTCAGCACTTGTAAATAATCAAACACAATAGAGGCTTTGTGTCGTGTTTGAGGAGAAACAGGAAGTGCACCGACACATGGCACCACAGTGTTCCAGTCTCACCTGCACAGCTGTGTACGAAGATGTGAATACAGGAGTAAACGCAGGAGTGAACGCAAGTGTGAACGCAGGAGTGAACGCAGGTGTGAACGCAGGAGTGAACGCAGGTGTGAACGCAGGAGTGAACGCAGGAGTGAACGCAGGAGTGAACGCAGGTGTGAACGCAGGTGTGAACGCAAGTGTGAACGCAGGAGTGAACGCAGGAGTGAACGCAGGAGTGAACGCAGGAGTTAATGCAGGTGTGAACACAGATGTGAACCACCACTAACACAGATGTAGATGTGAACGCAGGAGTAAATGGAGGTGTGAACGCATGAATAAACACAAGAGTAAACACAAGAGTAAATACAGGAGTAAACACAGGACTAAACAGGAGTAAGGAGTAAGCACACTAGTAAACGCAGGTGTGAATGCAGGTGTGAACGCAGGAGTAAGCGCAGGAGTAAACACAGGAGTAAACACTTGTGTGAATGAAGGACTAAACACAGGTGTGAGTGCAGGAGTAAATGCAAGTGTGAACACAGGAGTGAACGCAGGTGTGAACGCAGGAGTAAACGCAGGAGTGAATGCAGGTGTAAAGGTAGATGTGAATACAGGAGTAAATGCAGGGGTGAACACAGGAGTGAACGCAGGAGCAAATGGAGGATTGACCACAGGAGTGAACACAGGAGTAAATGTAGGAGTGAACGCAGATGTGAACGGAAGAGTAAACACAAGAGTAAACGCAGGAGTAAATATAAGAGTAAATGTAGGAGTAAACGCAGGAGTAAATGCGAGCGTGAGTGCAGGTGTCAATGCAGGAGTAAAGTTTTATGCCCCAATTACGTTTTTTAAAAACATAAAACATGATTCACTCACAGTTGAGAGAAGACAGACCTAAACTTAAATCCCATGCATTTCAGAACAGCATGGACCAGAGAGATGACCTAAACATGGAACAGAGATTTGACCCAAATAATTTCAGTTTATGCTATTTCCTAAAAGTCTCAGTGCACAACAGCGCCCTCAACATCATTTTTAGCGTCACAACTTCCTGTACAGTTTTATCTCTGAGGTTTTTTCAGAGTCTCACTAAAAGAAAAAGACATGTTTGTCTCAATGCTAACAATAATGCTAATTTTGAGGCATAATAAATATTTAAAAAACACTGAAGTATTCTACATTTAAAAACAATTGCATAGTCTTTATTTTAATTTATATTTTAATAAGTAGTTTGTTATATATTTTACTCTTTTAATAAACGTGACTGTTAGCTTTGAGACACAGTAAGCTAGCTAGCATGCTACTGTGCACAGATTGCCATTCAATTGTAGTTAGCATCTCTGCTAAAAATCACAACAAATTTACAATACAGTATGAACAGTCCCAAGATGGAGTTAGTTCTCCAATATACCCATGAATCACAGCTGTTACTTGGGTCGAGGAGTCAGTATCCAATATTAAAAACTATAGATTTGATCAAAATCAACTAATCACACTGTTTAATGTACTCAAAAGTGTGGTCAAATGAAAGTCTGGATTATCTTTACCTCAGTACAGTTTTTCAATCAACTACACCACAAACTCCTCCGTGTGTGTCAGATGCCCTCCCTGTGTGTCCGTGGTGTCTTATTCTGCAAAAAAAAAAAAAAAAGTCTAATCCTGTAGTTTAGATCTGTATAAACATGTTCTGAAATGTCCTTGTGAGTCAGATGCCCTCCCTGTGTGTCACATACCCTCCCATCGCAAATCTAATCACAATGCTTGTCAGAAAAATCAGACTGAAATATTTTTCTCAAATCGTACAGTTATAGTACAGTTGTAAGATTTGTATTTTGTAGTACAGTTGTAGTGTCTGTAGTACACAGTATTGTCTGAAGCATTATCCCAGTGACAAGACCAGTGTAACATGTTTACACAATTAGAGAGGTAGAGAGACACTTTACTCTGAGCTCACGACAGGGGAAAGACACACTGCGGGTTATTTCTGTGTCATTTTACATCAAGTTAAACAGGTACACTTTCTAAGGTACTATCTGGATTTATGTACTTGGATTACATTTATAAGGAACAAAACCAGTATTTGAATATATATCCTTCTTTAAAAAGACCCAAGCTGATCACTGACAGATATGAAACACTGTCTGGTCTCAGAGTAGTGAAAAGTGCTTATAAACTCATCATGGAGAATCATTAGGGTGCTCTGAATACATAAGGTCAGTGAGGAATAACTTTGGCCCACTGCAAACTGTTTAAAAAGATCCAGTTCTGTTTTTCACCTTTTTAAAGACACAGTACACACAGATATGTGCTAAAACTCAATCATGATCTAAGCTCAGATAAAACGTGATATGAACTTTTTGGCAAATCGCCCAAACTTCAAAACACGGTCTCAGTCACGCATGGGTTCCTTTGAATAAAAAATGGAACATTATCTACAAACGCAACTCCCAACTGTGAAAAGAATGAAAAAAAACAAAAAATTATAACAAAGATTTGGCTGTAACTAATCTTGTTACATCAGATCTCAAAAACACAAATCTCTGAGCCATTCTCAAAATCTACCTGTGTCCTTTGTCAAAGCACTCTGACAATGGAGTAACTGTATGTGGAAATAAAGCATTGTTGCAGTTTATGTAAGCCAACACCTAGCCAACAAAGCTAACAACAGGTTCCTGTGACTCATAGAAATGTATGTGGCTGGATGTTTGAATGCGAGCATCATCTGGGGCTATTCACTGTGTCAAAGTTGTATCAGTGCTCACTACTGTTCATTTATTACCATGGAACAAAGGCTAAAAGTATGTGGCAGGTCCAGTTAGCTTAACGAGGCTATTTATAATCCGACCAGTGAAGATCTCAGATGGTTTGAAGGAATGGGGTGTGGACATGGAGCAAGTGTATCTAAACAGTAACTTAAACACAATGTCAACAAACAGGTGAGACCACAACAGTTTTAGCCCCTAAAAAAAAAAAAAAAAAAGAAAAAGAAAAACATTATCGGCTGCAAATCCATACTTAAAGCCAAACTACAGACTAGAATGAAAGATTGTTTTATTTTTATTGCACCCTTTATGTGCGTCCTTATTGAGCTCGGGCTTGCATCTCCACAAACCTGACTCTGCGTTATGGAAACTGTATTGTGTTACGCTAAATTATACAAAATTTAAATGAAACATGTTTGTTTTGTTTCATCTTTCTGTATTTTCTGTGATCCTCTTGTTTAAACTTTAAATATCAGCTCCTGACTGAAAAAAAGAAAAAGCTAAAGTGCCATATGCTATCAATGCAAACTTAAATCCACAGTATGGAACTTTGCACTGAAAAACATGTGTCCTTACTCTGAGCGGGCTTGCATCTCCACAGACTTGACTCTCATTTGGTCTCCTCCTGCTTGTTTCTATGCAAATGTTGTTCCTCTGGCTATAATGTTCCACACTATGGCATAAAACTCATCTCTCTCCATTGGGAATGTTCAGAGTGTGGTTTTACAAAGTTACAGACATACATTTAAAGGTCCACTGCGTAACCTTTCCTGTGTGGGGTCAAAACAGAGGAAAAAGTATCTGTCTCTCTCTCTCTCTCTGTCAATCTCCCTCTACCCCCCCCCCCCCCCCCCTCTCTCTTTGTTGGTCTAACTCTGCCCCTGTCACTTCCCCTCTCTCTGTCAATCTCTCTCTCTGTCAATCTCCCTCTACCCCCCCCCTCTCTCTCTTTGTTGATCTAACTCTGCCCCTGTCACTTCCCCTCTCTTTGTCAATCTCTCTCTACCCCCCCCCCCCTCTCTCTTTGTTGATCTAACTCTGGCCCTGTCACTTCCCCTCTCTCTGTCAATCTCTCTCTCTGTCAATCTCTCCCTCTCTCTCTCTCTGTGTCAATCTCTCCCTCTCTGTCAATCTCGCTCTCTCTCTCTCTCTCTCTGTCAATCTCTCTCTACCCCCCCCTCTCTCTCTTTGTTGATCTCCCTCTGCCCCTGTCACTTCCCCTCTCTCTGTCGATCTCTCTCTCTGTCGATCTCCCTCTCTCCCCTCTCTCTCTCTTTGTTGATCTCCCTCTGCCCCCCTCTCTCTCACCCTCTGTCACTCACTCTCTCACCTTCGCTCTCTCAAAATGGCTGCCCTCAACACTTGTATGCATCAAACATTTTCCGAGTCTCTACAAAAACAATGTTTAGATATAAGGACTTAAGCAGCAGACGGTGAAATCCCCGTCTCCTAAAGTCCTACAAACAGATTAAAAGAGTGTAAAGTTTGTAGTATACAGTATTATCTAAAGCCTGTTCCCAAAGACTTATAGTCCATGTTTACATAATAAGACGCCCAGACAGTCACTTTCCCCTGTCGTGAACTCAGAGTAAAAGGTACATTGCGGGTTATTTCTGGGCGTCATTTTAGATTTAGTACAAGTACAGTCTTCAGTAGGGCTGAACATTGTAAACAACTCCAGAGAATTTACATTTTAAAGAAGTAGGGTTGTCAAAAACATTGAAAATCACATACTAATCGACACTAAATCTAAAACCACATAGACTAGTACACACCCATGGACCAGTATGAATCTACTCGACACTGAGGGATTACACAGATATAAGACACATGGGAATAGACATAAACATTTAATATGGAAAATCACATTCTATGGCCTATGGCAGGGGTGTCCAAACTTTTTGCAAAGAGGGCCAGATTTGGTGAGGTAAAAATGTTTGGGGGCCGACCATTCAGCCTGATCATTCTTTGAACCATCAATATTAAATGCAAATTAACTATTTAATTATTTTTTTACTTTTTATTGCAAATCGCTTTCACCTTTCAAAAAACACATGAATGTAAAAAACGTAAACATTTAAACTGTGGTTTTGATAATCACAATATTAATTAATTCACTGAGATTTTAGAATTTATTCACCTCAGAAGACAAACAAATAACTTGCACTAATGTGAAGGGTGAAACTGAGAGCTGAACTGTAGTAAATAAACCAGGTCTGGCTTAAAGTGGTTTTGATGCGCAGAATGTCACACAGGTTAGAGTCGGTTAGATTTGTCCTCACACAGTTCTTGTTAAAGTTCATAACCAAGAATGTCTTCTCACACAAATATGTCAAACCAAACAAACTCAGCATTTTCTTAGCAAAGATTAAAATTTCTTTAAGCCTGTCTTTATCCAGTTGGCGATAAAAGTCAGCAAGCTTGAACACGTGTATTTTACATTGGTCAACAGTGCTGATGGGCCACACATAATTATTTTTATTCCAGAGGCTGCGGGCCAGTAGAAATTTGTGCACGGGCCGCAATTGGCCCCCGGGCCAGACTTTGGGTATGCCTGGCCTATGGTATCAAGTATCAAAATTGAGTTTGAGATTTTAGCATTGTGACACTAGTGATAAGACAAATATGAACTGATAAACTTGTACAAGAATCCCAGGCATTTCAGAAAATATTTGTAGAACTCTAAACTACAGGTACAACCAGATCTTCCTACAGTATTTTTGGTTGATGGCAGAGGACATTTTAATTTGATCATATAAATAATTACAGCCTTTGAAATGTTATAATTGCTGCAACTTAAACTGCACTTTTGATTTATTATGATATATTGTGCAACTCTATGTAACTGAACGTTCCACAAAGGAAGTGATCATGGTCTCGCTTTCGGCTCCGTCCACTCCGGCTCGTCATTTTGGTCTTAAATGTTCATATTAACCATAGACTATCAACCATTAACCACAGACTGACATCACCCACAGCATTCAGCTCCAGTCAAATGAAGCTCATCGAGGCTGCAGTTATAGGGGCCAATTTGGAGCAGAGTTCCACATTTGGAATTTGATACTGCGAGTATCATAGCAACCAAAGAGCCAATCCAGAGTGAGACTGTTGAAGGTAACGGCCCTTCCAGCTCGCAGCACCGCTTGAGCAGCGAGTGGGCGCTTAGCAACACTGTCAAACAAACCTGTTACTAACACTAGCAGGAGCGACCTCGGGGAAAGAAGGCGCCTGATTTGTCTGTTATTAATGTTGTAATGTAAAGTGGGTTAATACATTTTAAGACCAAAATGATGAGTCTGACAGCAGCAGTTACAGAGACAGGGGACACAGTTTTTCAATTGAAAGTGAATTGGAGCTGGAAGAGCGCCCATGATCACTTCCTGTTTGGAACGCGGTGGCTAGCAGGTTAGCTATGTCCATTTATATGTACAATCTACAGTTAAACCTGTCAGGAACAGTGGGACCCATCTCCAGATCTTGAACTAGACTTGGTCAGCACTAGAGATCAACAGATATGTTATGTTATGCATGACCAATTTAGATTATTTTCAACCAATTATGTAATTAAAATTAATTTAAAAGTCCCCCACAGCTCTTTTACCACAAACCTTTGGTATCTCTTCACTCTAAAGTGTTCAAATGAAACTTTGTGTGTATTCTTTAGGCAGCAGGTCGACCAAACCAAAATATCACCCTGTGCTGGAGATTTAAGGCCGATAGCCCATCGAACTCGCAATTTGAATAAATGCAATTAGTCAATTTATTATTCTGAATAAATAAAAATGTCTAACCGTGTAGCTCTGCACAAACACATTCTGAGATGTGATTCTTGTTTTAGTTTGTCAGTTCAGATTTCAGTCTTTTTGTCAGTTCTTCTGGATGAGTTTAAAATGTGAACTTTGAACAGAATCACATTATTAAAACATAAATCACAATCCCACCTGCACACACCCGACACATACAGGTGTGTCTCATTCTCAGTATATGGACAAGTCTCATGTGAAAGAACCTCCAGAATTCAGTCACTGAGCTGCAGAGGCTGCACTAGCACTGAGTCATGAGGTTGCAGGTGCTGGGGTTCAGGTAGTGACCGTTCAGATCAGAGAGAGGCAGAATGGTAAATAAACGAGACATTGTGTCCTGAATAAATCAGCTGTTATAAGTAAACATGGTTGGACAGGTTGCATTAAGGTTCATGTATGTGCACTTTCTGGTCCAACATAACATCTCATCTCCATGGAAATACAATGTTTCACAATATTTTCAAGTATTTTTGAGCTGTAAAAACATGACAGACGCCGCACAAGAAAAATATACAGTGCACCTTTAACAAACTCATTCTGCAAACAGGACAGATTGTATCAGCTCCACTGTGATGTAAAAGTTATTATAGATGTAAAGAGTCTGCACATGCATTTATGATGTGTCTCATTATTGTGTTTTTACAGAAACACTTTGGTTTCATTTAAAATGACTCAGTGTTTTAAGTGTTTTCAGACCAAATTTAAAAAACTGAAATCTCAACATAATTCAACTCATTTTTCACAATGGGCCACATTATATAAGACGCAGACGCACGCACACACACACACACACACACGCACAAATACATACATACATACACACATACACAGGCCAACACCAAGTTTGTCCCACAGGCTCTAGTTTGTCTTGCCCAACGGCACAAACCCCTCTGGTTTTGGGACTTTGGGAGTTTACACCGGTTTAGACCTGGTTCAGTATCAGGAGGTTCAAATTCCACTTTAGTGTTCATTACTATTGCTTGAATATTATTGTGATGGTAGAGTGTCTGGGTGGGTAGCACCCACTCACAGGTCCCGGGTTCAACTCCAGAGAAGCATGGGGCCTTTCTGTGTGGAGTGTGTGTCTACACAACATGACAAATCCTCCAGTGAAGGTCATCCTGACCAAGACTAGCTCAACATCTGGAGATGGGTGAAGAGAACCTGTTTCCCCACAGGTATCTATATGCGTTTGTCTTAACCAGTGTCATAAGGCAAAAATCCTGATTTTGAGACCACAGACATTTTCAATTTAAAATTGCATTTTTTGTTTGAAAAATTACAGAATATTGACCAAACTGTACTGAATATTTCCATGTTGTACTAGTTTTGATATATATCAAGGACATTTTAAAACTACACAGTAAAGGTCCCATTTTTTCTGTATCAAGTACTGATTAGTACCTGGGTATTGATACTTTTAACAACGCCACTCTTTACTCTTCCACTTAAATACAACCATCATTACATCACACGTAATAAGAGTGTGCTGCGGGGCTGTTGGTTTGGATCACTGTGTTTGCACAGACTTCACTGAGCAGCTGTCGCTCCACAGACGAGCACACAGCAGCTCAGGGTGAGACGGCACCAAAACACACGTCTCACTCTTTGTACTAAAATAACTCAATTATATGAAAGTGGACAGTACTAAGTTACATTTTGTCATGTCTGTTTCAGAGACTTGTTGAATTTAAATAAACTATATGTTTCCATGACACCAACACAAGGGTTTAGATGCTTTTTGTTTTTCCTGGAATGTTTAAATTCTCAGTATGGCATTAACTTATTTATCTCTATGGAGACGGGCAGAATGTCAAATCAGGGCAAGTTATGGGTCATGTTTGTGGAGAGGTGACCCAAAATTGATCACTTTAATGCCATACTGTGGAACATTACAGACAAAGCAAACATATCTCCATGGTAGAAGACCACTCACCAGAAAAGTTACTTCAAGCTGCTTTAATTAAGGTCCAGCTACACGTGCACATATCCAGTCTGGATATATGGTCAACGGTTTGATATGCGTATGAAGTATCTCCATGGAGACAAACAGGTGGCAGACAGACCCATTACTAGAAAGGTTACGTAGTGCGCTTTTAAAAGTCAAGATATGTCCAAGATTATGCAAGCAACGAAGTCAAATATGCAATAGATAGATTTACTTTGGTGCATTTTTATCGTTTAAATGTGGGACTGCCACACTAACAGCACGCTATCTGGAGGCACTGGCAGATATAAGCTGCATATGAATCTACGGGTGGAGTGTTTGTTCATACCTGGGACCCTGCGCGCTCTCCGGGCCAGACTTCTCCAACACCTCGGTGCTTTTCGATTTAATTTTCAAACCAGGAAATCTGAACTTTTTCTTCTCTGTCCCGCTTTTCTTGTCCAGGCCGGTGCTGTTGGTGCCGCTCTCCGCCAACGCGGCCACCGTCTCGTTCAAATTCACTTCGCTTTTCGAAAACAAACTTTTGAAGGACTTCTTGGTGCTGTTTTTCTTCGCCATGGCCGCGGTTCATAGACACGAGCCCCCCACAGCGCAGGTCCGAGAGCCGTGCTGCAGTGCTCCTGTCCCGGTGTGTTTTTGGTCAGAAGAGCCGGAGGAGCAGCGACAAATGATGAGCCAGGTGGGTCAAACTCATGGACACGCCCCCTTCACGTGCTACACAGTGAAAGTGCAGCATAATTAACACATAATTAGATAATGATTAGGTTTAGGCTTTTGGAACGTAAGAGGCCTTTTATTTGTGGTTTCAATGTCATTTCTGTTTAGATTTGTGTGTGTGTGTGTATATATGTGTGTATGTATGTATGTATATATATATATATATATATATATATATATTTATATATATATATATATATATATATATATATATATATATATATATATATATATAGAGAGAGAGAGAGAGAGAGAGAGAGAGAGAGAGAGAGAGAGAGAGAGAGAGACTGGGATGGAAAGTAACTAAATACTCACATCCAAGGGGTCCTCAGTTACATTTACTTGAGTAACTTTTCAGAGTACTTGAGTACTTGAGTAACTTTTCAGAGTACTTTTCTAGCGTCATACTTTTACTTGAATAATATTTGCATGTGTGAAGTAACAGTACTTTTACTCAAGTAGTATATTGTACAGTGTAACAGTGCTCTTACTCGAGTTAAAGTTGAGGTTCCTCTTCCCACTGTGAGTGAGTCTAAAGTGAAGTGAAATGATTTGAACATTTGTGTTTCTTGCAGCTCCTTCAGATATAATTTAGTTTGGATCATTTTGAGTAGTACTTTACCCCAGTGTTGGAAGAAACACTCAATTTTCTTAATTAAGTAAAAGTACAGATACAGAGGCAACAAAAAATAATAAAAGTAATAGTGTCACATGAAAAAATCTACTTAAGTAAAAAGTAAAAAAAAGTATTAAAGTTCTAAAAAATGTACTTAAAGAGTAAAAAGTAAAGTATTCCGTGCAGATTTTGAGAAAACAGTTATTTTGATAAAGATTTGTGCTGAATTTGGATCAACAGAAACAACTGAATCAATACATTGCTCTCAAATGTAGTGAAGTAAAAGTAAAAAGTACTCACTTTAAAATGTACTTAAGTAGAATTTTAGGTATCTGCACAGTACTTTACTACTTTTACTTTGTTATGTTCCACCACTGGTTTTCCAAATACTTAAATACTTACTTGAGTGATTTCTCTTGCTTAAGTACATTTTTACTTACTCTACCCACCTCTGAGATTTATTATTTTTTATTTTTTTATTTATTATATCTATATTTATTTATACAGGGGAACCCAATGTGAGCCCACTCTCTTTCTCATGGGTGTTTAAAATACAACACAAACACAAAAGCAAACAAAACAAATAAATATGTAAGTCCATATAAAACATTATGTTGACAATATTTTGTAACCCGGAGACAGCGGTGGAAATTAGGTAAAAAATTTACATACACTCACATTACTGTACTCGAGTAGATTTATGAGGTAACTGTATTTTTTAGTAGATTTTAAAGTACTAGTACAGTTCTAGCCATGTGATTAGTTTTATTTGAAGTCTGTGCTGTGGAATAGTCCTACTCCACTGGTGTCTCTGCTCTTGTCTGTGCCACAAACATATAGTCTTATCAGGCACAAATACTTCTAAAACTGCATTAATAACTAGTAACTTTACTCTGAGAGGTATTTTACATGCATACTTCTGCTGGCAGTAGTGATTGTAATTAGTGCTGTCACAATACTAAAATTTCAAACTCAATTTTGATACTATGAAATAGACTCAATACTGAATACTGATGCCAATACCACGATGATGATAAAAACACTCTTTCTTTAGACAATATACTGTGGTAGTACTTTGTTTTCTCATCCCATGTGTCCTTATATCTGTGTGATCCCTACAGTGTCCAGTAGGTTCATAGTGCTCCATGGGTGTATACTAGTCTATGTGTCTTATACTTGTGAAAGATACAGCTCAACATCATTCTAAAGATATTCAGGAAAGTTTCATTTCTATCCTGTCAATGGGACTTTTTAGAATTGATACTTGCCAAAAATGAGTATCCAGTTTCAATACTAGTTTTAGTATCGATTAGTATCTGATTTTCGACTTTTTTGAGAGCCCCAATTTATAACAGGTATGGTTCTTGCAGCTAGGCCTTTTCAATCAGTATAAACAACTTACTAGAGACCCCTGCTGGATACTGTGCACACTGCAGCCACAGTGTGTTTCCTTTATCAGCTTGTATTTACACACTTTTTACTGCAGGTGGCGCCAGTGGTCTGAACATGCGCGTCACGCGTGGGTTCAACGTTAATAGTGGAATAAACCGCGCCTTACGTTCATTTAACTTTAATATTTAAGTAGATAATTTTAAAACTGATATTATTTTTGGTTTGGCTCAACATAAACATGGCTTATTTGGTAGAGCTGTTGCCCTCTGATCTGAAGGTTGACTGTTTGAATCCCGCTCTTGACATTAACATCATTGGCCGAGAGGTCAGATCCACTGACACACAGGTTGGTTGCTAGTGTGATTCCAGCTCCCACAGATAAATGCTGACATTGTGTCTGTGTACACTGGTGTGTGTGTGTGTGGGGGGGGGGGGGGGGGGGGACTCTCTTTAGAGCACTTTAAGGTCAGTTTACTCTCTAATATCTAATATTTATAAATATAAATATAAACGTTCACATGTTTGAAATTCTAACGTGACGTCTATTTCTATAAATAGGCAGCTTCACACAGGATCCTTTTTGTCTTCAGTCGAGTGTGAAGCGGCTGGGATGAGAATCAGCTCCTCCAAATCCGAGGCCATGGTTCTTGACCTCGGGGTCTTGTTCACCAGTGAGGGACGATCTAGCGTGAGATTGACAGGCAGATCGGTGCAGCGTCTGCAGTGATGCGGTCGCTGTATCGGTCCGTTGTGGTGAAGAAGGAGCTGAGCCGGAAGGCGAAGCTCTCGATTTACCGGTCAATCTACGTTCCTACCCTCACCTATGGTCATGAGCTCTGGGTAATGACCGAAAGGACAAGATCGCGGATACAAGCGGCTGAAATGGGCTTCCTCCGCAGAGTGGCCGGGCGCACCCTTAGGGATAGGGTGAGGAGCTCGGTCACACGGGAGGAGCTCGGAGTAGAGCCGCTGCTCCAGGACACGCTGGAGGGATTATTTATTTATTTATTTATTTATTTCAGGGACAGTGCATATTAATCGACATTTCTGTAAATATGCCAGAATTAGCCAAAGCAGACAGCAGATGCTGTCCATCTAAAAACAAGAGTAAAAATTACAATACAATAAATATGTAACCTTTCATTTATTTGATGTATGTTATTTTATGTATTAACATTAATTTGGGGACATTAGTATTTTGTTTATTGCCTTGTATTTATTTTATTAATAATTCATATTTATTTATTATTTTATGTTGGGTAAGGTACATTTACTTAATAATAATTTTGGTTCCTATTGTTTTGTTTCGGTACAGCTCATTTTGGGGAGCGCACCAAGGAACGCGCATTAGGGCGCGCACATGTTAAGTTGGGGAAAAATTGAGAGTTGCTGAATAAAAAAACAGTTGAGCGGTGCACTGTCCTGCCGTGTTTGTTTTTGGGTAGCAAGGGAAACAGCAAGAAGAAGATAACACATACTATATCTAACTGTAACCCGGCATATCCACAGCCTCCAGAGACTGGTGAAAACAAAATTTAAGGGTTACAAATACATAGAAAACAGTCGAGAAATATATACACTATTACATAAGATGGCAGACTCACAACAATCATTCAACTACACACCACCACTCACAAAGAAAGCACATACATACACACACGACAATCGCACACAGATACAGGGCAAGAGGCCAGCAGGGGGCAGCGACAGCAGATAAAGTCAATGTTCACAGATCTGGTTTGCAGTTAGCCATTGTTTTAACTGTATTTTAAAGGTGCAGTAAGTGTTAGCGGATATGATGGTTGTGGGTGTGAGGTTCCAGCCTGAGGCAGCACGAACAGAAAAAGCTGGGGGATGATGTCTCCTCGTGCTGCTCCTCTAGTTCTACTATAGCTGGTGGTTCTGATGGAGATAAACTGACTGAGTGGTGGACATGATAGACTGAATGATTTTATAGATTAGGCAGAGATTAGAGTATTTGATCATGTTATCCAGGCTGAGTAAATGGTGTTTTTGGAGTATTGGACAGTGGTGAAAATGGTTTGTTTTTTTATCTAGAAGATTATGTCTCTCGGCTGGCCTGAGAACACCTTGGGGTCCCACCAGAGGAGCTGGAGGACATGTCTGGGGTGGGGGAAGTCTGGGAGTCCATGCTCAGACTGCTGCCCCCGCAACCCAGCCCTGGATAAGCGGAAGAAAATGGATGGATGGATGACATTTTAGTAAAAAGGGCCCTCCTGCTGAAGGGCAAAAACAGATTTACTTCATTTTTACTATGACACTGACATTTTATTTTTAATTTTCTCAACTTTATTTTTGATGCCTGTTTGCTCTGCAGGTTGGCTGTGTGTCTGTCACAAAGTAATTTAAGTCATTCTGGTTCAAATCTGCTAAACCACCATTATTACATATGCTTTGTTTGTTTTTTTAAATTATAATTTTATAAATGTTCCATCCATCCATATTCATCCACTTATCTGGGGCCTCCTCCTGGTGGGACATGAATAGCTCCCCAGGATGCATCCAGAACAGATGCTCCGCATGGAGGAGCAGCGGCTCTACTCCAAGCTCCTCCCGTGTGACTGAGCTCGTCACTCTATCTCTAAGGGAGCGCCCAGCCACCCTGCAGAAGAAACTCATTTAAACGCTTGTATCCACCATTTTGTCCTTTCAGTCATTACCCAAAGCTCATGACCATAGGTGAGGGCAGGACCAGAGATCTAAACCAGGACTAAACCTGGACTCAACCAGGACTAAACCAGGACCATAGGTGAGGGCAGGACCAGAGATCTAAACCAGGACTAAACCAGGACTAAACCTGGACTCAACCAGGACTAAACCAGGACCATAGGTGAGGGCAGGACCAGAGATCTAAACCAGGACTAAACCAGGACTAAACCTGGACTCAACCAGGACTAAACCAGGACCATAGGTGAGGGCAGGACCAGAGATGACCACTATATCAAGAGCTTTTCCTTTCCCTTTGCTTTGGATGGAGCGTGAGACAGACGCATAGAGCCCCATCAACCACTAGGGGGCATCAAAAGCTGAACACTACATCAATATTGTTGGTATTTATTTGGATAATAATTGTGAACCTCTTTTATTTATTTTCATAGTAACTAATGAAACATCTATTTTAAAATAAATAAAAAGCTTCGCTGTGTCTTGAATGTAAAGATTATTTGTAACTGCCTCCATCTGTATTGATACTTTGCAGCTGATGGCCTCTACATTTCCTGGGGCTATGATGCTAACTGTAGGCTCTGCTCTGTCTGAAGCTCTGTTACTCAAGTTAGATTTTAATTTGAGCTTTGTTTTAACACAATCTGAGTTAGCTGGAACTCCAAAGGGTGAGCTGATTTGTGTTGTTAAACAAGTCCCTCTCAAATAGCATTACAGTCACAAGCTAGCTAGCATTAGCCAACAGTCACTCCCACATTTTTGTTGAAACTCCTAAACAGGATCATGAACACTCGGATTGATGACAGGCTCCTATAATTGTGCTCTTTGAATCATTTTTGTATTTTTTTCTTGAGACAATCTTGAAAAAAATATGTCCCTGTTTGCTAATGTGTGCATTGTGTCACCATGGTAACTGCTGAACATTCCACCATAGAGATACATGTAAGTATTGGTTAAATATGATTGGCCTAGAGAATATTGTGATGTGAAAAATCAGACCAAAGCAGTCACCAATATTATAGAAACCGTATCTTTATTAATATGCTACATCAAATATAAAAGTATAGTGAAAATATCTCTCACATATAAACAATCTCAACAATCTCAAAAAATAAACTACAATGACAAAAAAAAGGACAAACAACATTGAAAAATCTACAAAACTGTAAATCAAAAGTCTTCAAAATGGCTCCCATTATTTCCTGAGAGCTAGTTGCTATTAGCATGTATATGAAATTATGCTAACAAGAAGCTAGAAAGATGTAATGCAGCTTTAGTTTGGTTAAGCTAAAGTTTAATAAATACAAAGTAAAAAATGAAAGGAAAACATAGAAGTTGTCAGTGCATATCTCATCAAGTGGGTGAGCTGTGATTTTGAATAGAAATAAATTAAAATAGAATGAAAATTTGGGGTTGATTTTGAGTAGAATTTCACTCATTTGAAAAAAAATATAAATATGTGTTTTGTTTTCTTTCAACATTTTTTTTTCATAATCTGACTTGTTCCATTGGTGAAAATCTAGAGAAAAATCCATAATTCAATTTCAAGTTAACACATTTAAGGTCATTAATTCTATGTAATACTTGTAGAAATGGCCAAAAACATAAATTACATTCATTCCATATGTGACCGTTATAAACATTCACGTGTTATTCACGCACTCAATTCGATTTGGCAAATGCTGCAGTGAAATTCTGTTTTGTTCGTTTTTTTTTTTAATAAATAAATAAAATACAGTATATTTTAAATATCATTTTTCAAACACCATAAAGACAAAATACAAACAGTACACTACCAGATGGTCCTGAGTTCAACAAAATAATAATAAACAAACTAAACTACATAATGCAAAAGATGAATTAATAATAATAATATAAAAATAATAAATTAAAGCACAAAAAGCAAACACTACCTGAGTTACATTACAATTCACAGTTTTGGATATTTTTGTTGTTCAATTTTGGTTAAAAGTAAAAAAAAAAAAAATATTGGCCAAGACCATCAACTATGGACTATAGAGAATGATGGACAGGTGCCAATCACAATTTGTTCTTGAAACCAGTTGTCAATCTGATGCCTAGTTGTAATGTTGTGTTTTTGTGTATCTATATTAATAATGCTAAGTCTATGGCCTATACTTTGGAACGCTCTTGTTTTGGTTAACTTGACTTGTGTTCCTTCATCGGAAACCACTTCATATTTGGCGACAGTTTGTTAGCAACAAATGCTAGCAACAAGTCCATTAGCAATGCTACATTTTTCATTGTGCTTCAGTCTTTACAACAGTTGGCCTTTTATGGAGGTGCACGACGCTAGCCCGCTCCTGATAGCCCATTATAGGTGTGTGGTGTGATGACGCTACAACGGACTGCCCCATTGGCGAATTCAGCACAGATGCTAACGTTTTCATTAGCATCGTAGCCTCTTTCTGGTCTTCCTTGCCCTCCCCTTCTAGCGTACGAGCTAACCATCTTTCCACAGCCTCCTCCACTTGTGGCGCGGTTGCTGTTTCGGTTAGCGTGTCGGCTTCCTGGCTAGCGTCGAACCGTTCTACCATCTCCTTCACACTAACGTTAACCGGAGCGTTTGAGCTAGCCGGACAGCAGCTGCGTTGGTGGATTTTGAGGGAGAAGCGATGGAAAAATGCAATGGCGCAGATCTGGCAGCGGTAAGGGCGATCTCTGCCACTGTGGAGGCGTCGGTGGAGTTTCAGGTGGATGTATTGAGTGAATTTGGTGTTGCACAGTTTGCATTGGTATGGTTTTTCTCCAGAATGCAGACGTAGGTGGGTTTTTAAGTTGCTGGTGCTGCTAAAACGCTTATGGCAAACCTGAAACAGACAAAACAAAACTAGAGTTAGCAACTTCCACAATGATTTAGCAATTAGCATTAATATTTAGCTAGCCCCTTTTACATACTACTTTGAATGCAAAAATGTGCAAGGAGCAGCTTAGTTAAGTTAGTAGAGGCCTTTCTGAATACCAACAGATCTAAACCAGGTCTATAACAGGACTAAAAAAGAGGTCTTAAATAGGACTAATCCATGGCGTAAGCAGTTGGAAGAAAGATGTAAAAAATCACTCCCCAAAACTGCAAAACTCTCCAAGATTAACCAGAAGGAGTCAGCGAACCACAGTTTGAGAAACACTGATGACATACTGAACCATGGAATTAAAGTACACTCACTCAAACAAAATACTTTTCTGTATGAGCTCAAATCAAAACAAATAGGAGTGAGTAGTTTCGTGACTTTCAAACGGCAATGTCATCTTGTAACAAAGCCCGTATTAGTTTAGCTTTAAGGAGCTATTGATAGAACTGGGAGGTACCTGTTCTTACACCTATGTGTGTCACACGCGCTAAAAAAAACAAAGACTTCTATAGTTTTGTTATGGGAAAACAGGCGGGTCAATAGTCGGTAAGTCTGATTCAACTTAGACTAAGAATAAAGTTATTTTGGGTGTTCCTTCTGGCTTTCTCTTCTGTCTCTGCTCTTTCTCCATATACTTACTCTCGCTCCCTCCTCTGCACCATGTACTCGCTGTCCTGTGTACCATCACTGTTCATCCCTTCTAAGTATAAGTCCAAACTACAACTACAAACTCTCAATCTGAAAACTTATGTATGGCAACTACTACTACTACTACTCCGACAGTACATACCTGGCATTCATGTGGTTTTTCCCCTGTATGGACCAGATGATGTTTTTGGAGGTGGGCGAGTTGAGTGAAGCTCTTTTTACATAAGTTACATTGGAAAGGTCGTTCCCCACTGTGCACTCTGAGATGGACCTGAAAAATATAAAATTATTTGTTTAATTTTGGTAGTTTTCATCAAACATCAACATATGAAACTGGCGTGTAGTGTTTAACTGATTAAACAGGGGAAATCTGAGGTTAATATGTTGATTTTGAGATGTAGTCAGATAAATATAACATGTTGTCACTAATACAAGTGATCAGGGTCAATATTTATAGTCTTTGTACGAACTAAACCAGGTCTAACCCAGGACTAAACCAGGACTAAAGCAACTGTGATGGATACTGTACTGACCAATGGAGATCAGGACTTAACAAAACCTGCTTGAAACCAGGACAAAACCAAGTACTAACCCAAGTCTAAACCAGGTCTAACCAGGACTAAAGCAACTGACCAATGAAGATTAGGATGTTACAAAACCTGTTTGAAACCAACAGTAAACCAAGTCTTCCCCAGGACTAAACCAGGACTGAACCAGGTCTAACCGAGGACTAACCCAAGATTAAATCAGGATTAAACCAGGAGTAAACCAAGACTAAACCAGGTCTAACCCAGGTCTAAAGCATCTCTAACAGATACTGACGTCAGCATGATCACAGTTGGTCAAACTTGCTCAAATCCTTATTAATTTGTCTTCTTACTAAGAATTTGACTTTGAGAATAAAATGTTCTCTTGTTAGCTAACATAACCCACACACTAACCAGATTTTTTTTTGCATAATCAGTACATTTCACAAACTTCAATTAAAATAGTTTCGTCTTTACCTTGAGATTGGACAGCTGCCCGAAAGTCTTCATGCAGACGTTACATTCATATTTGATTTTCCCGTTTTGTTTTTTAAGAGGGTACGGCAGCGATCGATGCCCAGGTCCGTTCCTCGGTCCTGGGTTAGATTTGGCAGACGCTAGGCTCAAATTCATCGCTTCTTCACAATTCATGGAAGCCTGCTCTGGAGACTGGATGTGCTGTGAGTTTGATTTGGGGATTGGCGACAACTCCGGGGTCGCTGGTGCACCTCTAGGGGGCGACACGTTTGCCGTCAGCTCTTTCAACCCTCCTTGCGGCGAGGACGAATATGGCATTGTGACCAAATTGGGTGTGGCAATCGGCGGGTACGGTAGCCCATCTGTGCCTAAATAGTTGCCGTATCGTAGAGGGGTTCTTGAAGGTAGCATCCCAGGGAAAGGAGGGGAGTAAGAAGGTAGAAGTAGGCGTTGGTAGTGGGGGCCATATGGAGGAAGTAGATGGTAAGCTGGCTGCAGAGGTCTTGACTGCGGATAAATGGGATATGAATTGACCAGTCCCTCTCTGTGTCCGTAGAGTCCGTGCAGATGTAGGGGGAAGGTTCTTGGCGGGATTGGAGTGCTGTCTGTTAAGTATTGTTGATTCAAAACATGGCCGGGGTCTTGTTGTTCTCGTTTGGGGGGTGGTATGACCTCTCGTTCCTCGTCCCTCTCTTCTCTCTCCTCCTTTTTGCTGAAGTCCATCACTTGATCGTCAGGAGTGTCCGGAGGAGTGTCCCGTTCTAAGATTTCAACGTCGATTTTCTCCTCTTCGAATTCTTCCTTGAGCTGGTCTTTGGTTTGGTCCTGGGGCC
This sequence comes from Periophthalmus magnuspinnatus, assembly GCF_009829125.3. Lineage (NCBI taxonomy): Eukaryota > Metazoa > Chordata > Actinopteri > Gobiiformes > Gobiidae > Periophthalmus > Periophthalmus magnuspinnatus. The sequence continues at coordinate 20,892,751 of NC_047136.2, forward strand.
ACACTCTTTGAGGTAGGTACTGTTTGGTATTTTCTGGTTCGATGTCTTCATCAGTGCATTCTGCAAAACAAAAACATTAAAATTAAGTAAATGAACATTGTAAAAAGCTAAAAATGTATATTGTGTAACTTGAGTAAATGGCTTAACTGCATAATTTTTTGCCAACATTCCTTTCTTAACAATCAAAACAAAACTCCGCTTCGGTTGTGAAAAGTGCTTATAAACCCATTGTGGTGAGTAATTAGGATGTTCTGAATGCATAAGGTCAGTGAGGAATAACTTTGGACCTCTGCAAACTGTTAAACTGAACTAGTTCTGTTTTTCACTTTTTTAACACATTATTTTGACTTATAATCAAGGTACAACTCTTTACTTATCAAACGTCAAAAGAGGTTAACAAGAATTCTCAATATAATATCGTCTACAGTGACATAAACTAACATAAAAGCTGTTTTAAATTGATCTAAAACCTGGAACTTACTTTTGTTTTATTTAGTCATTTCATCTCTATAAATGTACTAAGATGCTAATGCTAATACAACGTTGTTACTTAAAACGATGTCATCATGCAGCTCTAAATAATCAGTTAAGCAGAATATGGACAGTGATGAACTACTCCTCAAACTTTCTGCTGGGACAAGCATGAGTAGACATTTTTAGTTTCACGTTGTCATTCAAAAACCTCCGCCTCCTCCTCCTACGGACCACACTCCCTCTGATGGTAAATGACGGTATTACTTTCGTTTGGATCTTATTACATCAGATTTTTCAATTACGGTAACAGTTAAAGCATATGGTATTGTTGTAATGAGGCGCGTGGGAGTTAGCTCTGATACCAGCAGTTGTTCATCACTCAATTTCACTTCTGTTTTCGTGGTTTTTTTTCATGAAGCTCAGTTCAATGTATTTCTAGGTAACTTATTTTTCTCACTGTTTGTGCGTCAGCGGGTCTGAAAACGCACTGTGGTGGACAGTGGGATAGCTACATGTACAGGTGGCGTCACCTGCTTGTCTCCATGGAGATGGATGGTTTGCATATTTCCATAGAAACAAGCAGGTGGAAGACATATTACCTGAAAAGTTACATAGTGCTGCTTTAAAATGTGCAAGTGTAGGTCGGATTCTCAAACTGGAATTTAAGCTTAGTCAGAAGTATTTGGACTAGTAAGTATGTTTTTAAGGTACACTCAGAAAAAAAAAAAAAAACAAAAAAAAAACAATAACTAAAATTAAGTTAACAAAATAAATAAAAAAAGAATACATTAAAAATAATAATAAAAAACATAAAATACAAAAAAATACAAAAATAATAAAAATATATAAAATGTATAAAAAATATAAAATAAAAAAATATATAATTCATTTGTGATATTCAGTAATTTCCCATAGAGATTTGGTGTGTTTTTTTTCTTACGCATTTAATTACATATTAAATGCGTTATTGTTTTGCAGCATGTCTATAAATAAATGTGTATTATTATTCCAGTAAAAGTGTTTGTTGTCATGTTTCCTGATTCTCTGAACTACACAAAGGCGTCTGGAACATGTCCGGACTTGTGTTTTAATTAGTCTAAAACCTGCAGAGTAACGCCATCTTCAAACCTAAAGATTCCTCTCACTGGTGAATCATGACCTTTAAATGCGTCACATGGGAATGATGGGAATGACAACGCAGTAACTACTTCAAATGCTTAGTCATAGAAGTACTTTGACCGGCAGGTTTCCCCCATCCCTCAGTTTAAACAGTATCGATGAGTGAGACTGAGACGTCAAAGTAAGAGCAAAAAATGACAGGTAATGTTGAAAGAACTGTGGTAGTAGTAGTAGTAGTAGTAGTAGTAGTAGTAGTAGTAGTAGTAGTAGTAGTAGTAGCATATAGCGCTTTGTCAACTTTAATTTCAGTTTTAACTTTGAATATATGACCTAAAATATAACTCAAATAAAGATTGATAGAACAGATGTTGTGATAGTGAAGGTTTCTATTTCTACATCAGATGCCCTTCCGCTCACATTTAGCTACATTAACGACTGCATTAGTGGCTGTATCTGTGAAGCGTCTTGCTCAATGACACAATAATACTACGGTTAGGCTATGGGGTTAGGCTAGAACCAGTTACCCTTCAGTTGACGGGCAAACTCTTAACCCACTGCACCACTGTTGCTCCAAATCATTATTTATAAGTATACAGCTTAGAAAATGTACAGTGTTAGAAAAGATTTTAAATGTTGTGTTAATTTGACTAGCTAAATATATAATAGCTACAATAGTTGCTGTACATGATAAGAGTTTTATAGGTTTTATCATGTTGGCTGCTGATAACACAACATAGGAACAAATACTGTGTTCATAATTCCACAGATAAACATTATCAAACATGACACACGACTAACTCAGAAAATATCAAACTGAAATAATGACTTGAGCATGGCGATCTTTGGCCTCTTTATGAATGTGTTTAGTGCCTGGTTGGAGCTGGTGGTGGTGGAGCACAGCTGTTAGGAGTGTGACTCAAACAAAGATAAAGCAGACGGAAATGCAAGTAAAAGTACAGTGCTGCCATTAAGGTGTGAGTCAGTCTATAAATAGGTTAGACTGGTTCCAAGCTGCTCGTAAAAAAAGTCAATAATGTATTTTTATTATGCTGTATTTAATTTTATTTCATATCATTTAGATTACAATTTTTTTAAGATTTTTTTTTTTTTTTTTGTTTTTTTTTTGAGCTGTTCCAACTGAAGAATCTCCAACTATATCTCAACACAATGCTATGATTTTCTGCCTACCTACATAGTTCTGATTTAGACTTGGTTTAGTCCTGGTTTAGTCCTGGTTTAGTCCTGGTTTAGTCCTGTTTTAGTCCTGGTTTAGTCCTGGTTTAGTCCTGTTTTAGTCCTGGTTTAGTCCAAGTTCAGACCTTAATTATACTGATCAAAGATAAAATAATATAAAACATAATACATTTATTTATGTCGTTTTCATTTCACAAACAGCTCCATAATAGTCAGTTAAGAATTGCAAAGAAGACAAGAGTTGGTGGTTTGATCCCTGCTCCTACTTTGTACATACTGCTGTTGTGTCGTTGGGCAAGACACTTCACCCACCTTGCCTGTAGTGTCTCAGCAGAAGTTAAAACAAAAAAAAAAAACTATTCAGGGGTGCCCACTTCCTGTTATTTGAATCAATTTTGAAGATTGTGAAGATGTTCATCGCTATGGCAACAACTTTATATAGTTCTGAAACCCACAGGTATAAAAACGAGGGAAGTGTTTCAATCTTTAGACACATTAGTAGAGGAAAACTTCATCTCTATGTAATTACAGTGATTGGCAATCGATGCAAGGGCTCATTAGGACGGTTGCCATAGCGATTAACAATTTAAACCCAAATATTATGTTAGAAAGGGGGAAAAGTCCTCAAAATGTCACATGTAAAGAAGCTATGAAACCCATGAATATATGTATAGATAAGGTCAGGACTCACTGTTTTTGGGGTCTTGCTGGCCTCCGCACAGGCGTTGGGAAAACTCGGGGCTGTACCACACGAGCAGTTCCTGGTTGGGTTCTAGGGGGCGCAGTGTGTAGAAGAACACGTCACGTCCGTTTTGACAGGCGACGAGGTTCTGCTCCGAACCGGATCGAGCCGGATTTACGAAACGCATCCAGTTACTCCTCTGGACATCGTAACCATCGATGAAGTGCTGCAGCTGCCCCCCACTGTAGATCTGTACAGAGGAATGGAAAGGTTAGGACAAAAATACATATGTAATAAAATAAAATGGTTTGATTGAAAAAAAAAATGGAAAAAAAAATTCAGAAGTGCAAAATTATTTTAAATTTTTTCTAAGGAGATTAATACATGTTTTGCTATAAATGCTCTCAAGGCACTTTTGGAATTTACTGAATATACAAATATATGTATTAACCAAAAAGTGATTTAGATTTAGCTCAAATGGGAGATAATAAACATAATATTGCAGAAATATCAAACTGAGAAGTAAATGATTTTTAAAAACAGACCACTCTTCCCCCTGATCACTGTTGGCTACAAGTTCAGAAAGCATAATAAAAATCAAGTTAACAATAATAATAATAATAATAATAATAATAAAATGTAATAAATTACTTTTACAGGCTTGCAATGTTATGAAAAATACGTAATATCTAGAAATGTAGTTTTTAACAGTATTCTATAAAATGACATAAAAAAATAAAAAAAACTGAAAATTTGAAATATAAAATCTTGCTTGAAAAATTAAAGTCCTTAAAATCCATTGTAAGTCCATGTAGTCACCTCTGCCATGTACAATCCTCTGGTTTACTCCTCTCTGTTTCTCTGTTTCTCTTTCTCTTCTGTTCTGTTGATCCTTGTGTCAGTGCAGTGTGTTGTGAGGTGCAGCGTGTGTTGTCATGTTGTATTTGAGTAGTCTGAAAAGGGGCGGGCCAAAGTTTTACAACAGCTCTGTAGGCCCCTCCCCCTTCTTCCTCAAAGTGAGCACAACTGAGCAACCAAATATCACATTACATCATACAAACTCTTTAGATATGCTGGAAAATGTTTTTTTTATGACGTAATAATTTATTTTTGACTATATTATTATTATTGTTATTATTATTATTATTATTATTATTATTATTATTATTATTATTATTATTATTATTATTATTATTATTATTATTATTATTATTATTATTATTATTATTTGTTGTTGTTGTTGTTGTTGTTGTTGTTGTTGTTTGTTTATTTATTGTAATTACATAAATATGGCTGTTTATAATAATGTACATAAGCAGACTTTTTGAATATACCTCATCTTAAGCCAACTGCTGCTCGTCTCCATGGAGATGTCATTGCTATGCCTGGAATGTTCCACAGGATGACATTAAACTTATTTATTTCGCCTTAATTCAAATACTGATTTTGTTTGAATCAAAAGTACCTTGAAAAACATGTGTTCTTAGGTGTAAGCTGGGTTCAATCTGATTTGTAACTTGGCATGGTAGTATTATCCATGGATATAGATACATTTAACTTTAATGCCACACTGTGGAAAATTACAGGAATATTACATCTTTGTGACCACAGCAGAAAAGTTACACAATGCACCTTTATATCACCAAAAATGCTTTCTGCTCTTGCCATTTAACATGATTCAAATGTACACTCTGAAACTCCACAAACACATTTTTACTGTGAAAAAGACCCAAACTATACCATATTGATTTCATTTTGATTTTTTATTTACTTCACAGCCCTAAGAGTGATTTTATACATGTATTTTCCCATGAACTTGAATAGCCTCACACCTACAGTAATACCCCATAACCCTCTTTTGTTTCAGTTCTGCTCAGTTCAGCCTGGAGCGGTTCTGTGGGCACCCAGTGAATTCCCAAAGTGGGATTTTTCCCTTCCTTCCGGTTCCTTTGAATTTCCTGTAATCTGTGGTTCAAAGCGACCGTGTGATTGGCGTAATAGTGAAAGTGCGACTACACTTGGATTACATGGCAGTAGAGCAGTGACGTGCTTTTGGCTCATGTCCAATTTCAAAGGTGTGTGAGCATGGACACGTTCCAAACTGAGTCATCGTCACATTTGTGTACGGCAGTTGAATTTTAACAATAAACTATGGAAACTGATCAGCTTTCACATGCATCCTGGTTCAGACCTGGTTTGGTCCTGGTTTAATCCTTGTATAGTCCAGGTTTAGACCTCTTCCAGGAATATTACTGTGTTAATGAGCCATGATCTTTACATGGCAGTTTAACTTTCACAAACTATGGACGATTATCTTTATCCTAATCTTATAAAATGGGTTCATACATGTTCTGGTTTAGTCCTGGTTTAGTCCTAGTTTAGTCCTGGTTTAGTCCTGGTTTAGTCCTAGTTTAGTCCTGGTTTAGTCCTGGCTTAGTCCTGGTTTAGTCCCACTTTAGACACATTATTTATGTGGCATAATTAACAATGTCTCTCTGTAGTAGTAGTAGTAGTTGCAGTAGTAGTAGTAGTATTTTGGTTTAAATGCATTTACTTATAGACCTTAGTTATATAATTTGTTTAAATGTATTTTCTTCTTATTTTGAGGGATATTATCTGACAAGAATAACATTTAAAGTGGCATTTTAGCTTTCATATAAAAGCAGACACCTTATGACACTGTCGTATTTGAGCAGATGTTGTCTCCGTCTATCGTATCAAGCAGCTCTTGAAAAATAAGTCTACTGTGTGCTGTTTGAATATAATTATTAAGCATTTAATTGTCTAAAGATCAGAAAGTGCGATTCCCAGAACACATAAGGTAAGTGAGGAATAACTCTGGACCACTGCGTTTGAAAACTACTTCTGTTTTTAAAATGATAAAAACCATGTACAGAGCATTTAATACATGAAAATAACATTAAAATAAGGCATAAATATCTATATAAAGACCTCCTGACTTCGAATTCTTGACAATTGACCAGTTGAAACTACTATTTTGCATTAGACTTGATTGTAGGAGGTGTATTTCCCGGAGGTCTTCACAATACACAGTTCAGAGAATGACCTTTACATCACCACACTTCAAATCCGGGAACAGGCTTTTTACATTTTAGTCACATTTTAGTCACATGAAACCAAAGATTTGCTTACAATCCTTGACACAGCAAACCAGTCGCAACGTAATATGGACTTAAACAGGATGCCCTTCCATGTCGCACGTTACTATCGCTGGGTAATAGGGGTTTAAGAGTCTCTGAGGATTGAACTGGTGACCCTCTACACAGAAGGCGTCGCTTACAGACTGTACCACTGTCACATTTTGAGAAGCAGCTGTAAGTATATTTTTGTATATTGATCATTTTGAGGGTCCACCACCTGCTCGTTTCCATGGAGATGTTAATGCTTGGACTAGAATGTTCATTAAACTTCTCAAACTCCAAGAAGAAAAGCAAATGACAGGTCAGATCTGCGCAGAGGCAAGACCGCTCAGTGTAAGAATGCATATTTATAAGTGTACTTTTGAATAATAAAAATACGTACATTTAAAAGCGCTGTACCTGATTTTTAGTTAAAACAGAACTAGTTCATTTTAAACAGTTTGATGTGGTCCATAGTTTTCCCTCACTTACCTTATGCATTCTGAACATCCTAATTACTCACCATGATGAGTTTACAGGCACTTTTCACAACTTTCAGATACCATAACAGCTGCTTTTGCAATACAACTGTACTGGGGCAAACCAAATATTACTTTAGTACATGAGAAAGACTCGGAAGATCCCTTTAATGCCATTCTTTGGAACTTTGGAACATGTTTTTAAACTATTGGGAAGAAAGTTGCCACGTACTTGAGTGGGAAACACATGTAATTAAAATGGCACAGACAGGAGTGACCTCATAGGCACAGGCCAGCACATACCAGACTGAAAACTCCAAGTAAAACTATTGTGTTCGTCTCCAGTGGGATTAATACTGCAGTTTAGAGTCATACAGGTTCTCCTTGAGATGAATGACATGGAAACAATGGAGTTTTCCTTTGTGCGTGTGGCTACAGAAAAAATGTGAAGGTCAGTCAAGTACTAGTATTAGTATTAGTAATAGTAGTAGTAGTAACAGCACTAGTTATAGTAGTTACAGCTGTAGGGTAAGTAATATTAATAGTAGTAGTAAATAACATGGAGGTCAGTCAAGTACCAATAGTAGTATTAGTGGCAGTAGCAATAGTAGTAGTTGTAGAAGTAGAAATAGCAGTAGTTGTAGAAGTAGTAGTAATAGCACTACTTATAGTAGTTGCAACTGTAGTGTAAGTAATATTAATAATAGTAGTAATAGTAGTAGTAATAGTAGTAGCTGATCTACAATTTTCTTTTATCTTACTTCAAGTTATGCTGTACAATATGACACAGTATTAAAGGTGCACTATGGAATTTTTCTGGTGGATGGTCTGCCAGTTACCACAGAGACGACCATCTGTAGCAGTAGTAGAATTAGCATTAGTAGTATCTGTGTCACACATCCTCGTCTGCATATTACAGTTGAACAATGGATGTTTCCTGGTTGCGTTTGCGTCGGCTTCCGTCTGTTGAAGTTGTGACGATTGTGTGAGAGTGAATCTGCACTTCCCCAAAAATAAAAAAAATAAAACATTTGAGCAAAAGCCCTCTTCTCAGTGTGAACCAGCCCATTTCTTCAGTGACGCACTGCAGACGTGTTTGTAGTTTTTCAATAAAGGAAGTCGTGTACGCATGCCACTTCCCATGAGCCAATGCAGTTATAAGGTCAACATATGGAGGTTTTTAAATACAAATCAGAGGGGAAAAAAACTGGCTCTTATTGTTATGAAACTTCTGCAAAGCCTTACTGGCATCATGTGGAACTACAGGAAACTCCAAGTAGACTCATCTCTCAGAATGCAAATCCACTCTTTAAAGGGGCATTGTGGAACTTTTCTTTTGTTTGAGTTAACTAACCATCTGTTTGTTCCCGTGGAAAGGTTATTGATTTGCTAGGAATGTCCCACAGTATGGCATTAAACCTATCTACATAAAACAAGCAGATTACGCTACCAAGCCAAATTACAAATCAGATCTGTGCAGAGGTGACCCAGCTCATAGTAAGAATGTATGATTTTCAATGTATCGTTCAGTAATAAAAACTGACATAATGGATAAAAATCTATAGGAAGCATAATGCCATACTGTGGAACATTTCGGGGCACAGCTATAATATCTCCATGGAAACAGGTTATATGCCCCCCTCACTACCTCCATCAGAAAAGAAAAGACCTGATTTTTATCATCTCAAAAACTTTGCACATCTTTCAGAGTTCAGAGTTTTGTCTTCAGGGTAATGCTAACAACAACAACAACAACAACTAGCATGCTAACAGTGCACCAGCATTACTTCCTGGTTTGTGGATGGTAAAAACGCTTTATAATTAAATGACCCTAAGATCTACTTTGGCAATATGTCTGTACTTTATTTAATTAAAAGTAAATGTAAGTCTAATTTTCATGTTGGATTGAAGTTGAGTTAATATGTGTGATCTGTACGTACCCTCCAGAAGTACTTGCGGTTGGCGTGCTTTGGGACAGTGTCTTTGGTGTAGATTTGCCCCTGCAGAGGTCCGAACCGTGTGCCCATAGGAATGTACTCTTTACTGAACACACCTGTCACCTGTAACACACAAGAGGAGGGGAGTATGTGGTCACGTTTTTATATCAAGACACTCAGAGCACTTTAGATCAAGGAACAACTCGCCCATTCACTCATATATTACTACTGAAGCCATAGCTGCCCTGGGACAGACTGACAGAAGCGAGACTGCTAATCTACATCATCGGTAGTAGAAGTAGTTTCATAAAATGTCACAGTACTATCTAAGTTACCTCCTGTTCAGACCCTTGCTGTATCTCTAGCATCTATTTAAAGCAGCTATGAAGGAGCTGAGCGTAATCTGATGTTTACGTTTTGCTCCTTGGCATCGTCCCACTGACCCAGACGAACTCAGGATGCGGTTGACCCAGTTTCTAAAAACAGCTAATCCAAATCTATACTTTCTCTGCCCTACTCCACTGACATCTGACCTCCCAGACTATCCCCATCGCACACCTGAGCCGACAAAAACAAGGAAATATAAATAATTCTACGTGAAACTGAGCGTGATTGTAAAAATATAAGGTTAGACAAGACAAGAGAACCTTTATTTGAACTAAACGCAACCAATATCCATGGGTGTTAGAATGATCAAAAGTTCGGCCCGTTTTCATAGCAATTAACATGTTTAGAATGGCAAAAATTCTTCCGGGAAAACCTAAAACGTGCACAAACTGCAAATAAATGTAAACTGCCTCTTGGAGAAACATTAACATTTTAAAATCAACTTTAAAAACATTCCTATGGCTAAACTATACACAATTATAATATACACACTTTTTTTTTTTCATTTTAATGTAATTTATATATTTTATTTTATTTATATGTTTATCTACATTTTATATAAGTAAGTTACAGTCTCAGTATATAGATTATAGTGGGTTGGATAAGGTCCATTAATCAAGTGTAGTAGTTTGGCAGTTTCGATGGAAAGTAGGAACATTTCACAACCTACGCCTGTTACGCCACTGGCAGACAAGTTCTTGGGGAAAAAAATGAAAGTTAAAAAAATAAATAAACACATCACAGAATGACAGGACAGAGGCGTGATGTTGAAATAAAGTCATACCTGATAGTAGCATGTATTTATGAAATCTTGTGACATAAAGCCTGGATGGATATACTGACAGCTGCCTCATATTTAAAATGACTACCTGCACAATTCCGAGGAACAGACAGCCCAAAACTTCCTGTTTTTTTGTACAACGAAATTTTCAAATACAAGTGTAGTCATGCCGTTTGAATGTCACACTCACTCGCCCACTGCACCTGAGCGTAAATGTACAGGATGTGAGACAAGTCTGAGTCAAACCTGAGGAAATATACACTGAAAATTACATTGTTTCTTAAAGATGCAAGAAAAGACAGGATTCAATGTATATCACAATAATTATGGTTACTACTACTACTACTACTACTACTACTCCTACTGCTGCTGCTACTACTACTACTACTACTACTACTATACAGCTGATACTACTGCTATGACTACTACTTATATTTTATTATTTTTTCATCTGTATAACTCTGTAGGCTACTTCTGTTCCAATATAATCATTAGTAAAAGTACTAGTAGCAGTAATAGTAGTAGTAGTAGTAGTAGTAGTAGTAGTAGTAGTAGTAGTAGTAGTAGTAGTAGTAGTAGTAGTAGTAATACTCTTACTGTGCTGTTGCCATTTAAATATACTAACCGTACATTTGGGAGAGTTGAAATTAAAATTGTAGTAATTTTCATTCAACTGTATTTTATATTTATATGACTATTTATGTTTTTATTTGCTTGTATTGTGGTTTAAATGTCTTTTTTATTCTGTAAAGCACTTTGAATAACTCTGTGTACAAACCCTGCTGTACAGTACAACACTTATGGGGAGTAGCTAAAACGTATATTGTTTCAGATGTGGATTTCTGTTGATATAAAGTGAGTCACTGGTCCAGTCACTAACTGAAATAATCAACTTCAACATTTGTGAATTTACCATTTTGGAAATGTCTTAAAGTACAATGTAATCCACTACAATGTATCGCGCCCCCCACCTGGGAGTATGTCATCATTTCAATCTAGAATATAAAAACAGTAATAACTATGTGTTTAGCCAAGTGCAGCACCTGAATGGAAACAATAGACTGTGAAAGTGAATGTGGTCTGCGCTGGGGCAAAAACAGAGGTTGGGTCAAATATACCAAAGCTATGTGTAACTGAAGCGTTGTGCGCAGCAGCCGTGGGCCCTGAGATTTTTTTATGTTTCATCGACAGAGCGTAAATAATAAATGCTGCTTAAACGGTTTATTATAGGGGTTAATAGAGAGGAGGGGGGTACAAGGGTGGGGTAAAGGGGTAAATGGGTAAACGGGTGGGGGCATAAGGAAAAACTAGGTAAATGAGCGTTCCTTTGTGGAGCTGCCCCACTGCACATGCTAGTCAAACTTAATCAAACTGAAATATAAGTAGAAGTATGACACAGAGTAGCAGTAGTAGTAGTAGTAGTAGTAATAGTAAGCTTTAACATTTTTTTGTAATAGTTAACTCTTTTAAATGAAGTGCAATGAAGTACTTTGCACATTTGAATTTGAATATGTAAGTTAAAGTATGAAACTACAACTAGTAGTATTAATAGTAGTAGCAATAGTAGTGGTTGCAGTAGTATTAACCGTAGTACTGACAATATTTGTTATAAATCTCAGAAAAGCATCTTAATGAAGAATGATGTCTCATTCTTTCCATTCAATTTTTGCATTTCGATCAAGTCAAACTCAATGTATGTGAAGCCATAACTGAATAGTAATTGAAGTAAAAGTATTAGCACTGGTACTGTATCTCACAACAAGAAATAAAAAAACTATCCTGGCATGGCATCAGTAATCAGAAAGAAGTAGTGTTTGTAGCAGTATTTGTAGTAGTACTAGTAGATTCTGTACTAATACTGTATCATTTGCCTGAAACCTGATGCCTTCTGTTTGCCTCTTTGACGAAAGTTAATCTGAGGGTACAAGCCTAAATCCTCCCACACACTCCTTACACAATATGTCCCTCTTTGCTTACCATATTAACTCCACCCCAATGCTCCTATCTAGCCATGTGGCCCCCTCTTCTGGCACCCGTTACTAATGCCCCATCTGCCACGTGCCCCTGACGCCCCCTCTGCCCCTTCTGCCCCTTCTGCCCCCGCTATACCCTTGCCTTACTTGCCATGCTTTAAGGTAGAAATGCCATGAAAATTATGTTAAAGTAATGTACAATTCAATTTTAATCCTCCAGCTAGGTACTCTACTTCTCCTGCCCAGTGTTTTTTTGAACTAGTTATTCAAGTTTAGTTCTGGTTTTGATGGGGTGGGCAGCCAAAAATCCTGGCCTAGTCTTGGTTTAGTCCTGACTTTGACCTAACTTAACCTTAAATTTGGTGACTTGACTAGCCTAGAGAATGCCAACAATTTGCACTTAAATTCACTTGTCTTGGTTTGGTCCCAGTTTAGTTGTGTTGTAGACCTGGTTTAGTTCTCTTCTTGTCCTGCTTTGGTCCAGGTCTAGTTCTGGTTTTGATGCAGTATGTGGTATGTAGCCAAATCTACTTTAGTCTCAAGTTTGGGGACATGCTAGAAAATGCAACAAATCACTCTTTAATTCAGTGAAAATATGAAATGGTAACAGGCCTAACATTGAACCTTGTTGCACACCTACATATAAATAATGAGAGACATCTTGGTAATACTTTATATATCAGTGAATTCCCAGTTTCTGTTCACAGAGATTGACATTTTTAGATTGAAACTATTCAAACCAAATTACTGGAAAACAAAGCAAAGCAAATTGTGGTCATGCACGGCAGATTACAGTAACACAACGCTGCTCTAATGAGCCCTGTGCATTCAAACCAGTACTTTTTTCGGATGTCATTTTCATTTTGCAATCGCAAACACAAAATAGAGAAAGGAAAGCCAAGTTGCCGTCAGTGATGCAGAGAAAGAGGGACTACGACCAAACTAAAAATGAGGAAGTGCAGTTGAAAGTGTCATCCGTCAAAAGAAAAGAGGAAGATTTAACTGAAGTGAACCGCACAAGCATCAAAGACGACAACAAGTGAGTGTGACATCGTTCCTGGTTCCTCATTTTAAAAACTGCTCAATATGTGCACGAAACATTACTTGTTGCTATCCGGCTGAAAATAAATAAATAAATAAATCATGTAATATAATAAAATGTAATAAAATAAAATGTATTTTCTCTGTTGTAATCGGTCTACATTTTCAATTAGACTTTTTCTTATGTAAAACAAATACCTACAGCCTTTACTATTATATTGTGGAGGTAGAGTTTTATATGAATATCTGCTTAAGGAACAAATGTCATTGCTTTACACTAACTGCTCTTACACACAGTACTACTTAATACATCAATCAAGTCTTTTAATTTTTGTCCTTTAAATTTACCGCCCTGCTTGTTGTAAATATCAGTACATTATAGTTTTATCTCATTACATAGGTATTCTCAAACAATGCAAACCTTTTCAATTTCACTATCATTTAAACCCAATACAGTTTCGGTTTAGACATGGAGGAAATGTATTGTTCTTCCAGTGTGAGAATGACTAACATGACTAACCGTGCATCCAGTTACACACAGCAGCAGAATGATTTTTCTAATGATTCTTCAAATGAATTCAAGTGATTAAACATAGACCCAAATTAAGACGCAGATTATGCAACTTAAATACATATAAAAGCCTTTTTTTATTGATGCTCATTGAGTCATTGAGGTATTTTATTTTAATTAATTTTTTTTATCATTCCAGTAAATATTCATTTGAGACTGACACATGTTTTTTTTCCAAGAACTGATGGAACTTACTGGGAATTAAATTAACAAAGCCTATGTTTGTTACTACAACTACCCAAGTTCCTATCAGCTTAAGAAATATACTGATTTTGGACGTTATTTAAAAAACAAATATCATTTATCCAAAGATTTAGACAGAGAAAAGTGTGCAAAATAATTCAGCTAACTGCATCTAACTCAAATATGATTAAAGCAACAATTTTTCATCATTTTGGAGTAATACAACTTGATGTGAGTGATATGTGTGTGTATGATTTAAACAGGGAACACTGTATATGGAAATCAGTAATATAATTGGTAAAATGGTAAATAGTCACATTTTTACATAGCGCTACTGTCGCCCCATGTACAAAGAATTAAACTGATTTTGGATATTCAGGGATAAATATTGTTTATACGTATTATTTATAGATAGGGATTGTGAAATTGTGATTGTGTATGGAATTTTAACCAATGTCCTAGTTTGATCTGCAGTAGCCAAAAAGGATTTTAATGGACTAAACTGCCATCGTAAAGTTGTTATTAGATTTAAAACAGCCCCTAATGACCTTCAGATGTGTGTCTGTATTAATGTACTTAAATGGAGGAGGGCCAAAGCAGCTGAAATCCAACAGTCAGCTATTCCTTTGTTTGAGGCACCCCCCAGTGATGCAGATGGTCCAACAGAAAGTTATGCAACTTATGCAATTTAAATATTCACTTGAATTACAGTGAGTAAAACATGTGTGAGTAAGCATAGCAATGTGACTCACTGCCAACATACTGCCAACACACTGATCTGAATACAACTTTAGTGAGACAGTTTTAGCAAGAAAAGCACAAAGCACAAATCGTAGTCACAGCTTTATAAAACAGAAGCCAGTGGGGGTTTCAACTGAACAATTAAACATCATAGCAGAGACAATTTTGGGGGTTAATACAACTTTGATGTATTGATTTTAAGCCAGACTAAGCCAAAAAGTTCTCAAAAACTTCATATGCTATGTATTACGGTAATCATATTTTCTTGTAAATTTGGTAGAACCTCCACTTTTTATTGACGTTTTTATTGAATGAACATTTACAAACATATGCATATTCATTTTTTATGTCAACAATATGATCTAAAACAACAGTGTCTCCTTACTTAAATAAATTTGCCCTAGAAGTCCTGAGACTGCAGTAACAATGTGAATTATGGGAGAACAGTAAACGATTTTTCCTTTCAAAGATTTGCAAACGTTTACTATAGAAAATTTCACTGAATTTAGATTATTTTGTATAAATTTCAATGCGTTTATCTTTAGTTTTTTAAGTAACGAGTATCAAAATCAATACGTCTCCAATGCGTTGTAGTAGTAAGGAAAAAGTCAGCCATGCCATTACAAAAACATGAATTTTACCAACTTGAGTTTGATTTGAACGTGTAAACTGCCTCTTACCTCGTTGTCGTCTCCGTACTGAAAGGTGAGGTTTCTGGGTATGGACGTCATGGCTTTGGGGAGGCTGAAATTCGGCTCTGAGTTTTGGTCTGGGACAATGTAGGTGCAGTTCTGAGCGAAATCCATCTCGCTCCAGCTGCTGATGTCTGTGGCACCGCTCTCCATCTTCATCTTTGCAGGAATATTTCAGGAGATAAATCAAGAAGTCTGGACTTTGGTTGTGTTTGGGTCTCGGTTTGGTTTGTAGACACTTTGGTAGAGACACTTTGGTTGAAAAGGGTTAGGTCCCTCAAGTCTTAGGTTTTTGCTGATTAAAGCTCAAAATCTGAAAATGAGAAGGAAGACCATGTACATTGAGATTGTCTGCTGTTGTATTTTTGTGCAGTGTTTCTCAGACTTTCTCATTAAAGGTTTGTTGGGGTTCTCCCAGTCATTCAACACACCTGCCTTTACAGTGATCCACAGACTCTCCTGCTCCTTTTCCTACACAATAAATAATATATATATATATATATATATATATATATATATATATATATATATATATATATATATATATATATATATATATACATACACATACATATACACATATATATACACACACACACACACACAAGAATATTGCAGTCATTTTTAAACTCCTTGCAGTCACTGGTACAGATCTTTATCACTTTTGGGCTTCCTTCCTCATTCACTTGAAATCAATTTTCTGCAGAAGTGTTCATTTGTTTGTTTACATTTAAAACAAAATACCAGAAACTTCATCAAATAAAATGATAAAACATCACTTACTTACTGTTCACATTCATTCAGCTGTAGGCTCCATGTTTGTCTCGTTCATCCTTTTGTCTTCCTCCTTCATAAAAATACATCCAGTTTTCTTCTGTTTTGTTTTTCCTTCCTATGCTCCCACTTTGCTTCTGAACTATCTCGAAAGCGCGTGGCGTTTATAGCTTACCGACTCAACCAATCGCAGGCCTCGTTTTCACTCACGTGGCGCTAACCTATCTGGCTAGCGCTTCTTCTAGGACAACAACACACTGATGTGCACTTGAGACCCTAATATCTGTTTTGTGTGTGTTTAAATGAATGAATAAAGGGTGGGCAGATGGCCGGCCTGATGCCACATAGAAAACATACACTCCAATACACTTTTGCTTGGTTGGGCACTTAACGAGCAATCTGGTGCTTCTATCTTCTTGACCTACATCTTTACCCATAAAACCCCTTAAGACCCCCCCCCCCCCCCCCCCCATCCTCCAGCATGGACATAACACACAACGACACTGTTGTGTTTTTTTTTTTCTTTCTTGGAGATACTTATATCACCAGTCAAGTTTGGACACACACTCATTCAATACTTTTTTCCCGTTTATTATTACTTGTATTCACAGAAGACATCAAATATCACATATATGAAGCAAGAAATGTGGAATTAAGTAATTAAGTAGCAAAAAGTAAAAAAAAACAAAAACAAAAAAAAACCCCAACTCTAATATTTTAGATTCAAATCCACAAAATGACCACCCTTAGCTTTGTCAAAAAATATTTAGTAGAGTTATTTTAAGATATTTTTTCTTTGCTACGTAATTCCATATATCTTGCTTCATATATTTGGTGTCTTCTGTGTGTAAAAAAAATGTAAAAAGAAAAAAAATATTGAATGAGAGGGTGTGTCCAAACGTTTGACTGACAGGTATATGGAATTATGTAGCAAAAAGTTAAATAACTCAACTAAATATATATTTTATAAATATATATTATATTCATATCCTCAAAGTGTCCTTCCTTTGCTTTGTTGAAAAATATTTAATAGAATTTACCTTTTTTTTTTTTTTCTACATAATTCCATATATCTTACTTTGTATATTTGACTATATAGAATTTGACTGGTAGTGTATGTGGAATTATGTGGCAAAAAGTTAAATAACTCAACTAAATATTTTTCATATTTTATTTTCAGATCCTCAGAGAGTCCTCTCTTTGCTTTGTGGGGCTCAAACCCTTGTCCTTCTCTCAATGAGCTTCATAATGAAATGGTTTTAACTTCACAGCTGTGTCGCATCAGGGTCAAGAAATGTGTCCACACGTGTCATTCACAGTTTTGATGCTTCAGTGAGAATCTACAGTGTGAATAACCGTGGAAATAAAGACGAAACAGATGAAAAAAGGGTGTGCAAACTTTTGACTCTCAGTGTACATCATTGGATAGCTGGCTGGATGGAGGGAGGGAGAGAAAAAGGAGAGGGAGGGAGAGAGCTGGAGGGAGAGAGGGATGTAGGTTAAGGCAAAAAGAAGGAAAGGCCTGCGACACCTGTCTGAGTCTGCACTAACCTATTTACTTTCGGTCACACATCCAGACACTGCAGAGGTCAGCTCACCTGTGGGGCAAAACAGGGTCAAGACGGACAAGCTGAAGCACCAACATAACAAGAAATGTGGGTCGAGTGTATTGCTCAACAACACAACCAGCGACGGGCTGTGAGGTTCACAATTGGAGTAAATGGCAACAACGCAGCATTCATGTGATATACATGGATTTTTTTTGTTTTATTAAGATATTATTGATCACTTAACACATGATTATTAAAAATACACTGAGAAAAAATGGAAATTGTCGTAAAATAAAAAATTGAAGAAGTTTGTGTACTTAAGAAAAACAAGAAAAAAGTCCAATAGTTTTCTAGAGATTTTCTAAACACAAAGTTGCTATACAATTTTATGCATTATTCACTCACTCTATACGACAGTGGCTCAGTTGGTAGAGCGTTTTGTCCACTGATCTGGACGATGCGAATCCTGCGCTTAATTTAAAAAAACATCACAGGTTGAGCGGTCAGATCCACTGAGCCACAAGTTGGCGGTGCAATCCCAGCTCCCACAGATGAATGAATACTGTCATTGTGTCCTTGGGCAAGACACTTAACCCACCTCGCCCCCAGTGTCTGTGTGCACTGGTGTATGAATGTGTGTGTGAATGTGTGTGTGGTTTCTTGGTGTAAAGTGTTTTAAGCCTTGAAGGTGGAAAAGTGCCACAGCTGCCCTGGGGGATTGAAGTAAGGTTGCCAATCTATGCCAGACCACCACCAATCACTCACACAGAGGAAGAGAGCGAAAAGAGAGAGGGAGAGAGAAGGGAAGAATGAGCAACAGAGAGGGGGAAAGAGGGAAGGAAAGAGAGGAGAGAGAGAGTTGGACTGCCATACTCTGGACACGGCTAATTGGTGTACTTCAGACAGTCCAGGCTCTGGGTCAGAGGGTTTAGAGTCTGGACTTTGGGTTGGACTGGTTTTAAAGGGGTGTCCCATGAACCAGACACGTTTACATAATCACACAGACTGGGGCAGGTGTATAGACAGACGCACTATGGGATATTTTAGGAGCTGAGTGAGTTTAAGCTTAAGTAAGATTCAGGAAATTTATGACCATTTACCATTGGCACTGATGTGTTTGCACTGTTATTCTGTCCATACTGTACATTTTGTATTTGTAAATGAAAGTCTATTTCATATCATACAACCCAATGAAGTTGGGACACTGTGTAAAACGTAAAAAAAATACAGAGTACAATGATTTGCAAATACTTTTCAACCTATATTGAATGGAATAAACTACAAATACATGATATTTCATGTTCAAACTGATAAACTTTATTGTTTTTATGCAAATATTCACTCATTTTCAATTTGATGCCTGCAACACGTTCCAATGAAGCTGGGACAGGGGCAACAAAAGAATGGGAACACTGAGGAATGCTTAAAATCCACCTGTTTGGAACATTCCACAGGTGAACAGGTTCATTGGAAACAGGTGAGTGTCATGATTGGGGATAAAAGGAGCATCACTGAAGGGCTCCGTTATTCACAATCATCATCGTGAATTTCTATATTTCATCATCTTTTTTTCTTAACAATGTGTTTATACCAGGGCTAAAATCAGATACTAATCGACACTATAGTATCGAAACCTGATACTCATTTTTGCAGGTATCGATACTAAGTTCCATTGACAGGACAGAAATGAACCTTTCCTGAATATCTTTAGAATGATGTTGAGCTGTATCTTTCACAAGTATAAGACACATAGACTAGTATACACCCATGGACCACTGTGAACCTACTGGACACTGAGGGATTACACAGATATAAGACATATTCTATTGTCCAAAGAAAGAGTGTTTTTTTATTATTCGGGATCGGTATCGAGTATCGAGGGTAGCGTTCCTCTGCTCCATTAGATTACAGTGTTGGATCGGGGCAGTTTAAACAGGTGATACTTTTCAATGGGAGCAGGTCACACTTACACACAGTTTAGCCGCTCTGTCTGCTCTCCTGACCCTGTGAGCTCTAAGCCTCTTTCTCTCATCGCTCTCCTCTCGCTCTTCTCTCCCTCTCTCTCTTCTGTCTCTCTCTACCTTCTCTCTCATTATCTCTCAATCCTAGTCTCTCTCTCTCTTCTATTTCTTTCTTCCTCCCCTCATTCTCTTTCTTTACCTCTCTCTGTCTCCCTGACCAATTTCTTTCCCTCCTACACCATTTTCTTGAGGTCACTATCCTTTTATTTTTCTCATCCTCTATTCTTCTCATTTGCTCCTTATTCAGTAACTAATTTCTCTTCTTCTGTTTCTCTTATTTTGTCTCTCTCTACCTTCTCTATCTATCTATCCTTCCTGCTCTACCTCTCTTCTTTCGTTTTCCCTCTTTTCCTTCCACCTTCCTTTCTCTCTCTCTCCCTCTTTCTTTCTCCTTTCTCTTCTCTCTCTACCTTCTCTCTCAATATCTTTCAATCCTAGTCTCTCTTCTATTTCTTCTCCTTTTCTACCTCTGCCTCCCCGACGATTTTCTTTCTCTCATCCACCCTTCTCTTTCTCTCTAGCTATCCTTTTATCTCTCTTGTCCACTCTTCCTGTCACTTTCTCTTCTCATTCAACAACTTTTTCTGTCTAGCTCTTTCTCTCTTCCCCTTCTCTCTTTTGTCTCTCTCTACCTTCTATCTATATCCTCTCTCTTCTTTCTTTCTCCATCTCTTCTGTCTCTTTCTGACTCTTTCTCTTATTCTTTAATCTAACTTTACCTTTCTACCTTCCTTCTCTCTCTATCTCTCTCCAATCTCTCTCTTCCTCGCTCACTATCTCTCTATCCCCGTCCCTTTGTCACCTCTGCATCTCCCTCTCTCCCCTCTTTTTTCCTTCCTCTCTTCTGTCTTCTTCTCTCTTCCCATCAATCGCTTTGTCTCTCTGCTGTTTATCTTCTCTATTGTTCACTCTTTCTCTCTACCCCCTACCTCTCTTCTGTCTCCTTCTATCTGCTCGTCTCTTTCGTCTATCTACCTTTATCTTTCTACAGTCCTCCCTTCTTCTCTTTTCTTTGTCTCTGTCTGTCTATCTCACCTCTCTCTCTCTTCTGCCCTCCCTCCTTCCCTGGCTACTATTTCAAGTGGAACAATACTCCTTCTATTCTGTCCGTTTAAATAAACATATAAAAATAATTAACAACCTGCTAACCCTGGATTTATAATAAGAACTGGATAAGACACTCCCCCTTTGTCCTAGTGGCCACTCCAGGTACTGCAACTCCCAGGCGCTAGGTCCCAGAAAGAATTATCCCGTGTCCTGACAGGGCATCCAGCTTTCACAGAGTCAGAGTTTAACAAAATTTTGTAGAATTCTTTGAATTTTCACAACATGAACATTTAAATATGTTAAATCTTCAAACCACCTAAAAATTAACTTTGTAAGATTTAACCTCGCCCCACTCTGAGCCCATGCTAGCTCTGCTCTACCAGCTATCACTCTGATTGGTCAGAAATGATCACATGGTGCACATTTCTGTCGCTATGCTCTGGGCGGTGTGAGGACAGTATCCAGGAAGTAATGTGGAAGAAATTTGTTCAGGGGGAATTTTGCACCAATGAGCTCAGGTGACAACACGGTGATACCATCTTTAGTCCGTCTTTAGTCCATCTTTAGTCCATCTTTAGCTCATCTTTAGTCAATCTTTAGTCCGTCTTTAGTCCATCTTTAGTCCATCTTTAGCTCATCTTTAGTCAATCTTTAGTCCGTCTTTAGTCTGTCTTTAGTCCAGCTTTAGTCCGTCTTTAGTCCGTCTTTAGTCCATCTTTAGCTCATCTTTAGTCCATCTTTAGTCCGTCTTTAGTCCATCTTTAGTTTATCTTTAGTCCATCTTTAGTCCGTCTTTAGTCCATCTTTAGTTTATCTTTAGTCCATCTTTAGCTCATCTTTAGTCAATCTTTAGTCCGTCTTTAGTCTGTCTTTAGTCCAGCTTTAGTCCGTCTTTAGTCCATCTTTAGCTCATCTTTAGTCAATCTTTAGTCCGTCTTTAGTCTGTCTTTAGTCCAGCTTTAGTCCGTCTTTAGTCCGTCTTTAGTCCATCTTTAGCTCATCTTTAGTCCATCTTTAGTCCAACTTTAGTCCATCTTTAGTCCATCTTTAGTTTATCTTTAGCTCATCTTTAGTTTATCTTTAGCTCCTTTTCAGATCTTAATATACTTCCATGTTTCTAACTAACTCACTGGAGCATGTTTGCAAGATTCATCACAATCAAAACCATTGCAATTTGAATGGTCTAAAACAACAACAACAAATGTGAACTCTGTAGTTTAGGCCTCTACAAATCTGTTCTGAAATACATGGAATTCTGTTCTGTAACTTAAAGGTACCCTATGTAACTTTTCAGCTGCTTGTCTCCATAGAGATGACATGCTTTACCTGGAAAGTTGCAACGCCTTTGATTCTTCTATAGGAGGACCTGGCCGAGTTACATGCGAGATCTGAGGAGAGGCAAGCTGTAGGAATACATGTTACATATATGTTTGTTTTTTGTTTTTGTTTTTTTTTTGTAGATATTTATACACTAAAACACCAGTCACTGTCACAAATGTCACAAATCATATAGATGAGCTTAATGCCATACTGTGGAACATCGCAATAACATCTCACACAATAGACATAAGCACTCAAAAAGCTGCACAGTGGAACTTTTACATGCTCGCACAAAAATGTATGTTCTGGGACATCGTCTCGGGAGCAGGGGGTGGTTTACAGTGGTAATCTCATTCACCTCACAAGAAGAAAGTCACATATAGTTTGCATGTTCTGCTTCTTTCCTCCTTTATCTTCACCTGCAGGGGCCATAGAGTCTACCTAAACTTCACCGTGTTTACTGAAGGCGTGCCAGATCGAACAGACTCTAGACGCCTTGAGCAATATAAAGTGTACGTCTCTCTGGGGCCCAGAGTCAAAACAGGTTGAGCAACATGGGAATGTTTGATGAGTAAAATTGTTTCTGTTTTATGTTTGAGTCAGACTCTTTACGTGTAATTATACACAACTGCTGCCTGCTTCCGCCTCCTCTCACATAACTTACCTTTTAGTTGTCCTCTGCATTTGACCTGGATTGTTCAGTGTCAATGGGTTCAACCTGAAAGTGACAAACAGCTGAACAAGACAAAAACATTTTACTTTTGTTAGATCCACTTGAGGGAAAAGCTCTTCCGCAGTCCACAAATACACAAAGCTCTGACCTTCTGCACAATTTTCACAAACTAAATAGTCCTTATTGACCAGAGACTGTCTAGTGAGCATGGGCTGCACTTTCAACTCCATCGACTTAAATCAGGTTTTGGGTTTGGTTTACAACAGCAACAATTCATTAACTAACCGTGACTAGTTCATCTAAGTTTTTTTATGAGCGTTTGTCTTTGTACCATAGACTGTATATATAATGGACATAGCTAACCTGCTAGCCACCACGTTCCAAATAGTAAGTGATCATGTGCGCACTTCCAGCTCCATCAACTCTGGCTCCAGTTGACTTTACATTGAAAAACTGTGGCCCCTCTCTCTGTAACTGCTGCTGTCAGACTCATCATTTGGTCTTAAAATGTTCATATCAACCCCCTCTACATGATCCTGAGGTTTTTATTTCACTATTGTGTCTGTAAATCAGAATATGAACATTAATAACAGACAAATCAAGTGACTTCTTTCCCCGAGGTCACTCTCACTAGCATTAGCATCAGGTTTGAGTAGCAGCGTTTACTTTCAGCAGCCTCGCTCCGGATTAGCTCTTTGGTTGCTATGATACTTGCAGTTGGAATGTGTAATATGCAACTTGCCTCCAAATACGCCCCTATAACTGCTCTAGCCTCGATGAGCTTCATTTGACTGGAGCCATGTTTGTTTTGGTTCATTTGGGTGCTTCACCTTTGGCTCCACCCAAACCTCAGCACTGCTCTGCGACTGACCCGCCCTCTGAACCTTACAGCGAGAGTCTCTCAAGATGGACTCTCGTGAGTTTGTGAGTTTGCCAGAATCCACCCTGCTGATCAGAAATAGTTCATTCTTTTGGGGCATTTTAATTTAATAATACCTCTGTCTTTGCTCTAAAAAGCTCTTTTCATGTATTTTAGAGTCTGTAAAGTCCAGATAATGATTAGGATTATCAAGAGAGGGGTGACAGATTTTTAATAGAAATTGAATTGGAGCCGATGGAGCTGGAAGTGTGCCCATGATCACTTCCTATTTGGAACATGGTGGCTAGCAGTTTAACTATCCATTATATATACAGTCTATGGTACAGAGACATTAAGCTCATGAAAAACTAGATGAACTAGTCACGATTAGTTAATGAATTGTTGCTGATGTAAACCAAACCCAAAACCTTCTGGCTGCAAGGCATTCAGAGAGATGCCGTTACGGAAAGTGAGAATCAGAAAGGTCATGAACTGTTCTATGTGATAAAGAAAATGTGAAATACTGATACATGTAATTACCAAACACAACAATAGAAACTTTTGACTTGGGTACGCTCAGTTTTATGGTGTAATTAAAGCCCAACCCGTTCAGTAAACAGAACGAGTCTGATTCAGTGTGACTCCAGACTGAGTCACAGAACTGTGCGTGCCACTGGGCCCATGCAGTTCACTGCAACTCTAAAGTAATTAACTGATAACGCTCCTCCAGTCCAGCAGGGCAAATGGTGAGGTCAAGTTTCACCACAACAACCGGACTGAGATGAGGTTAAAACCATGGATCTAATAACTGGAGAGGGTACTGCTGCTTAGGCTGGAGTTGGAAGCCACTCATTGGTACTACAATGAAAAAAATCTCTCCTGTCCAGAAAGGATTTGTGAAATGTAATCACAAACTGCTCGTGTTCAGCTAACAGGGCTGATGGGGACAGACAGGGACAGAAAGTGACAGACAGGGCATCTACAACTTTCACAAAGGTCAAATTTTGTGGTGATTTTTATCTATTTTCAGATCATAAACTTTTTCTCAGCTCAGAATCTGTCTGTTGTCTTAAAAAACTCTTTTCAATCATTAGCGTCGGCTACTCTCTACGTGCGCTCTAGCTAAACTCAAGCTCTGATTGGTTAGAGCGGTCACATGGTACGACATGAGCGAGCCTGTGAGCGATGTGAACGAGCCCAACTGTCCTGAACGAGCCGCAGGTTTAGAACATGGTTCAGAAGCTCCTGGAAGAATAAACATTATCATTTATAATTTGTGTTTTATTCCCCTGACTCCTTCATGGCCCCTCCACTCGCTCTCGTCACTGAAAGTCTGATGGGGGTAGCGCAACTGCACATGGGCGATGAGCAGGACCGGATGTACCAGTGGTGCATTAGCCATTGAGCACAGCCCATTAGCTTCAATAGTTTGTTTAGACACCGGGGCTTGGTTAAAATCAGTGGTGGAAGGTAAAAAAGTACAAGTAGTAAAGTACGTAAGTTTTAGGTATCTGTACGTCACTTAAGTAAAGGTCAACGTTTGGCCATAATTTTACAGAGATTACTTTTACTTTTACTTCACTACATTTGAGGGCAGTATCTGTGCTTTCTGCTCCACTACATTTTTGAACAGGACTGAAAAGTAAAAACTACTTTTCATTTGATTTGAGGGGTTATTTTTACCATGTTCGTGGTAACATCCTGACTGTGTTTTACGAGTTCAAGCTTCGGCTTTGAGTAAAACAAAAATAAATACACAACACTCAGAAGAAAAATAAACAAATGGATTCACATTGTTTTTGTTGAGCAAAACACACATAATTTTAAATTAATATCTCTACATTTAAGACTTTAACACATTTTTACTTTTACTTTTAAGTTAATTTTTAAACGGGCACTTAAATACTTTCACTTTTTTTTCATGTGATACTTTTACTTAAGTAACTTTTTACCTCTGTATCTGTACTTTTACTTAAGGAACATATTTAAGTACTTGTTTCACCACAGATTAAAACCTTTGCAGTACAACAGGAGCTTGCACAAAAAGTGAAATCATGTCTTGTGAGAGTTTCAAAAAAAGGCAGTCACGTGGAAATGAGACAAAGTTTGTTGAGCACGTGGACTTTTACTACAACTGTTCAACGCCTGTTTCTCTGGAATCATGACTCAGCGAAAATAATAACAACTTTAAAGGGCCCATATTAATCTATTCTAATGTAGTTTCCTCATTCCAAACAGACCTGGAGTTGTATTTTGTTTAACACACAAACCCTGCATATTTACGTTCTGAGATGATATTACTGTGCCTCAAATTTTCCACAGTATTAATTCACCATTTATTTAACTGCAGGTGTTGTTATTGCTAAGGCATGTCTTCTTCTGAGTGGGTTTGCCTCTTCACAGATCTGAGCTATATCTTGGCCTGGTTAGTCGTCACTCTCTTTTTTTGTCTACATAGACAACTTTAATAATAACATAATAATAACTAGACCCAGTATTTACTCAACCTCTAGTCTACGCAATGAGCTTGTTTACTTTTACTGATTTTGAAGTGAAAATATTTGTCAACAAAACAAAGAGGTGGTTTCATTTTCTGATCCACTCTGAAAAAAACAGCACTGACAAAAACAGCTCCAGTGTTAAACCCTGACAACAATAATACAGGAGTAATCTTTACATATTTAAGGCCCTGGATTATCTCTGATAAAGATCTGATGGGATTTGGACACACACGTGATAAACAACTCAAAGCATTTTTTACAGTGTTTTCATAGATTTGTGCTGGTCAGAGGTAAACGGACACATTTTTATACAGAGCTTTTCCACCTTCAAGGCTCAAAGTGCTTTACATGAACGAACCACTCACACATTTATACATTTATACACCAGTGTACACATGATAATAATAAGTCTGATGTTTAGGTCCGAGTCCAAAGCAAGAATTTAAAAATAAAAAGGAAAATCATTTAAGCAGAAAATGTATTCATGTATTTCAAACAGGGGTCCCGGCAGCCATGAGGTAAGAGGCAAGAGGACCAGACACTCAGACACTGTGGGGTAGCAGCACTAGGAGTAGCAGCAGAATTAACAATGATGAATGATGAATGAACAACAACAACAACAACAACAACAACAACAACAACAATAATAATAATAATAATAATAACAATGATAATAATAATGCTTTTCACTTGTGCTACTGAATTTAACATTGTTCTATAATAACACTTTTTTTTGTTTTTTTTATTGACAAACCCAAGCAGGTCAGGCTTTCCCCTCAACACACCACCCACACATCACATCCAGGCCAACTCATATTTGAGTTTGTATTTTTCAATGTCGTCATTATTCATTGACTCCACATTAAAGTCTAAACTCTGGTAAACTACTATTTTAGCCATAGCTGCCCTGGGACAAACTGGCAGAAGCGTAGCTGCCGATCTGCACCATCGTCCCCTTAGTCCACCCGTCTCTCTCACACACAGCACATTTGCACTGGCCGAGGTGGTAGCCCTGTCAGTGATGATGGTATTTTCCCATGCTCATTTGCATGTTCTCACCGTTCTCTTCCTGGTAACAGAGCAGTGACAGTTAATTCCACATATTAAAAATTAATCCTCTTTCTTCTCATATTGAGCCGTATTTTTTGTTTAAAGTTGTTGAACTGGAAAAACAGCTTCATCAGGAAGATCTGTGCGTTGCTGTAAAAATTACCCAATGGAACTGAGAGAGAAGTTATTTTGACTGCAAATATGTATTACTCATACATACTATGACCCACTGTCATTTAATTAATGGGATGAGCAAAAGCCCTCAAAATGGCGTTGATAACCATGTAAAAAATGCTTCCTCTGAGTCTGAACTTTGCTCCAAACCACATGCTGTTGCTGACTGGCTGTGGAGCTCTCCATTAAAAAGCTCCAAACTGATTTAAAACTATCTTGATTTGGTAAAAAATTTATTAATTGCACAAACCAACTCACACATATTTATTAACAGTAGAATCTTAACAGGTAGGAGGGCTGAGTTTTTGTAAAGCCCAAAGTCACAGCAGCATTTCCTCGGGCTGAACAAGATCATCAATTTAACCAAAAGGAAGTTAGAAAATCAACAGTGAAACAGGCAGATTAACTAAAATTCTTAGAACTGGAGAACTGGCCCAGAGCGCCCCCTGTCCTCAGACCCTCCTCGTGCAGGAACAACTCACAAAAACCAAGTGGGAAAAAGAGAATGAGAGGAGAACCATAGTGAATGAGAGATCCCCTCCCATGGAATAAACCATGACTAAAGTAGGACTAAACCAGAACTAAACTAGGACTCAACTAGGACCGAACCAGGACTAGACCAGGGTTCAACCAGCACTCAGCCAGGACTCAACCAGGACTAAAGCAGAACTAAACCAAGACTAAACCCAGGATTAAATTAGGACTAAACCAGGACTAAACCAGAACTCAACCAGGACTATACTGGGACTCTGCCAGGACTAAATCATGCCCATGTGCAGATAGAGTTCAGGTCTGTAGGGCCAGAGCTCACTGAAGCCGAACAGACAGAGGTTTTCCTCCAGATGGCTCTTGAACTAGATGAACTACATAAATGGTTGACAATCTGACTGTAGATCCTAGATAAACACATTTTTAAATGATTTTTACAAAAGCTAAAGGTTCATTTGTAAACTTCACAATGACTTTACATAAATCTAGAATGTGAAAGGGGGAGGAGTTTAATCATTATATCAACTTATGATTCAGTTTATGTTGAATGGAATTATATTTTTTGCTGTAAAAATTTGAATTAATAACTTGACTATGACTATGACTCATTACAGATTCATACTCATGACTTAAGTGTTTCATTCAGAATTAAAATAGTTTTTGTTGTTTAAATATGTTTCGTGTCAGTGGCATAAATGAGTTTCAGTATTATCGTTTATCATTTATATTTACTTCAGTGATATATCAAACTTCAGCATGTGTTATTGTGACAGGTCTAATCGCCACAACAACACAATAAATATCAGATATCTACATGTATAAAATATCCACATTGGACCATCCATAATGTTTTTTATTATTACTACTCAATCCCATGGGGTCACTGATGTGTGAATATGATGGAAAGTCCCTGTGGCCTTTGTCCTCTGGTCTCTGGGAGGGGCATTTCTCTGGGACACTCAGTGATCTCACTGTTTCCACTTTCATTATCACTGAAGATAATGAGCGTTTTGTTGCAGCCAACACTGATATGACACACACACTGTTGTCATGGTGACTTCAGTATCAGCTGGGCAAGTATAGCTGTGTATTTAAAAGGTCCTATATTATGTAAAACTGACTCTTGTGAGCTTTAATCCATGATATGTTGTGTTATGTTGTTCCCTCCTCAGAAACAGACCTGGAGTTGTGTTTTGTCTCATTCACACATGTTTGTAGCACTTTATTATTAGTCTGTCTACATCTACAAAGCTCAAAATGCTCTGTTCCACCTTGTGATGTCATTAACTTTTACCTTTAGTTCAGTAGAGATTGGCATTTCCAGGTTTGAAATTATCCAAATGATTCTAGTGAAGGTGTGTGGAGTTTAAAAACACAGTGGAGCACTTCCTGTATTACAACATGATGACATCACAAGGTGGAACACAGTGTTTTCAGCTTGACAGAAGAACTCAGCCTAAATATGCATAGTATGTGTGTTAAACATGTGTGAATGAAACAAAACACAACTCCAGGTCTGTTTGTGATGAGGAAACAACATTAGAACAGAGATCAGAGAATATGGGCCCTTTAAAGACGCTGTCCTTGATTTTTACTGCCTTAAAAACTGTAACAGGAACAGAATTAGTTCATTTTAAACAATTTGCAATGTTATTCCTCACTTACCTTACACATTCAGGGCATAATTATTCACCATGATGAGTTTACAGGTGTTTTTCACAACTTTTAAAGGTTTGCTGTGACTGTAAAGCTAACAAGAACTACCATGGTAACGCACACTTCCTGACTTAAAACGCATTATTATTAGATGCAGACAGCTCACGGTGGACTTGTTTTGATCTCATTTTGAAATTTTGCTCAAATAAATCAGATACAGGGCCTTTAATAACATAAATAATAATAAATAATGTGCATTCTTTAAAGGTACACTATGTAAATTCTCTGATGGGGGGTTTGCATCCTGCTCGCCTCCATGGAGATGTTATTGTTCTGTCTGCAGTTTATTTATTTATCCAATTTTGGACACTCAGACACTGCACAAACAAGAAGAAACAGTAGTACTTCCTGGAAATAGTTTTTAATTATCTGAGGTCAAACGTAGACAGACGCACACGAGCATGTACTATAATTAATGCCCTTCCTGTTAGTGGGAAATGTGGGTGAAATGTGCTGCCATATGACACAATGGCAAAAGCACTTTATGTGAGAACGCTCGTCGTGTTACTTCTTTTGTATCAAACAATCAAACCGGTTTATGTGACAGAGGTGAAAAGTTCAAAGCGTTTAATCCAGGTAAACATTTGAAACAGTTAATCTTAATCTATGAATGGATTTATATAGGTCTTGGTTGGTCACTTTATGTTATGACTCTATACATAACATTCTGCTCCTATATACTAGTGCTTATCTAATCCCCACTCAAGTTATTCAAAATACACTCTCTCTTCTGCATATTGCTTTAAAGGCTGTCCTAATGTGTCCCATCTCCACCGCAGCAGTAGAAGTATCAACCTCCTCAGCCTCTCCACCACCACCACCACCACATCTCTGCGTTTACATGCACAAGGAAATCGGACTGAATTTGGATCATCTTTGCTCCAAAATCTGTTAGACACTGTCCCGGTCAACATGCAGGACAAAGGACCGCATAGGTCTGAAAAATAGACTGTAAATATAAATGGACATAGCTAATGTGCTAGCCGCCGCGTTTAATAAGAGGTGAGCCTGGGCGCGTTGCCTGCTCTATTCTATTGAAAATCCGTCACCCCCTCTCTGTAACTGCTGCTGTCAGACTCGTCATTTTGGTCTTAACATTTTCGTATTAACCCGCTCTACGTGATACTGCGTTTTTTTATTTCATCATTGTGTCCATAAATCAAAATATGGACATTACAGACACCTTCTTTCCCCGAGGCCGCTCCCGTTAGCTTTAGCAACATGTTAAGCGCTCGCTGCAAGCTGAACCAGAGGTGTGGGCGTTATCTTCAACAGCCTTGTTCTGGATTGGCTCTTTGGTTGCTATGACACTCACAGTCAAAACTCCAAATATGGAACTCAGCTGTAAATTCGCTCTATAATGACGAGCGTTTTTTGACTGGAGCCGAACACTATGGGTGATGTCAGACTCACTTAGTCCACTTCTTCATACAGTCTGTGGTTTGACCGTGATGTAGGATTACATTTTATCCTTGGGTCTTGTTCTATAGATTATCTCAAATATTCAAATGCATTACTATAAGCTGCCATTTTAATTTCTTAGTCAAATAAGATGCTGTCAATCACTTTATGGCGTCATTATTACAGTAAGAGCAGGATGACCTTTGAGGCTCAGAGCTGGAGGTAAAGTGCGTGTTTCCAGGATGTTGTTATGGTAAACTGTATTCTTCCCTTTTGTTAAACAGAAGTGATTGTTTCATAACAGTCATATGGCAACTTTGTCCTTTTATTAATTTTACCTTCAAGGTTGGGAAAGTTGTATTTCCTCATTTATCCTATTCTTCAACCCTTTGTCACAGCGCCATCAGCCGTCTGCAGAAGACCTCTGGGTACTCTCTCGTTTACCCGATCAACTGGAAACATGCACCAAAGGTAAAAACCCTCCAGCTAAGGTTTAGTCCTGACCAAGACGAGCTCAAGATCTGGAGATGGTCCCAGAGGACTGCGTTGTGGTACTCACTGCTCCCAAGGAGATAACCCCTGAAGGATGGGTCAAATGCAGAGGACAAATGTATCTTAACTTTAAATAAGATCTATTGTGCTTGTGTCTCTATAGTTATAATCTCTGACACACGTGGATCATTATGTTATGGTATTCATCTAAAACAGCTTAATAAAAGAAACAAGTCTGTTGACTTCTGTTGAAAACTGCGGTGCCCAATGGGAGCTGAGGTCACCGTAAAAATCATCACAACAAAGCGCTGCATGCTGTCAGCGCCCCCTATGGATAACTGCACATCACACTAACGAGAAGCCCCTTTTAAAAAAAATTTGTACCAAAATGACTATGCAACGCTGCCGTAGACCACCTTTAAAGTTGTACCTGCTAATTCCCATGAGGATATTGATACTTTTCCTGGAATGTTCCACAGTATGGCTTTAAGCCTATTCATAGCCTATTGTATTTAGTGAATTATCTCCATGTAAAAAGATATGCTTAATGCCATACTGTGGAACAATCCAGACCAAGGAAATGAAAACTTTCCACGGCTTGAAAGTAAAATTGTGCACACACAAATGCCATAGTCATTTATCACCTTGATTAGCACCATTAGCATTATTAGCATCATTAGCATATTGGTGTGTTTTGAGTTCTTCCTTATAAGGCCGCCTCACAGTTTGCTCGACACTTTCTCAGAGTCATGCTTCTCAGAGCGGGACAGTGAGAAACCAGAATAAAATCTTCACACGTCCAAACAAAAGAGGAACAACAACAAGCTCCTCCTCAACATCTCCTCTGATTTGAAGTGCTCCTTCACACACTTCCCTGTCACACACTCGCCTCCTTCAACCACTAAAGTCACCTTTGCACCACTGTCAGTTTTGCTCTCATGGTGATGATAATAATAACAATGCTTTAGTCAGGTGTTTTTTGTTTTTTTTTTTCCTTTTTTCTTTCTTCCTTCTTTTGTGCATTGTCAATTTTCTCCATTTTTTGCAGTGGTAAGACAATACTATAGCCACAGCTGTCCTGGGGCCGACTGACAGAAGCAACGCTGCCAATCTGCACCACCAGGTCTAACCCAGGTCAAAACCAGGTCTAAACCAGGACTGAACCAGGTCTAAACCAAGACTAACTTGGGTCTAAACCAGGACTAAAGTACAGGACAAGGCCTAAACACCTCGTAATAAGAACTACATTTGTCACAATTTTCTAAAGTAAAAACAAACCACAAAGTACTCCTTTCACACAGACATGAGTCTATTTTGTGTATGTTTTTTTTTCTTATGATCTGTTTAATGACTTTATATTATCTGATTTAACTTTGGCTTTTACTATGACTTTATATTGAGGCATAAGCATCAGCTTCTAAATAAAGAAGTGAATGCACCAACAAGCTCCTAAAATGTGGAGCTTGTTGGTGCATTCGCTTCTTTATTTAGAAGCTGAGAAGTAGAAGTATATAGTCTAATGTCACTTTCAGACTGATAGAATCTTCTCAGCACGTTAAAGATACCCTGTATGTGTGAAGTCTCAGCTCAAGTTAAAGATACCCTGTATGTGTGAAGTCTCAGCTCAAGTTAAAGATACCCTGTATGTGTGAAGTCTCAGCTCAAGTTAAAGATACCCTGTATGTGTGAAGCATAGACTACACATACAGTGCCTGGACAAAAAAAGTCGCCACCTGGATTTAACTTTAAAAAAAAGTAAATAGGTACAAGCCTCCTATTGGATAATTACTGCAATTACTGTGATTATCTTTCAGCTGGCAACAAGTTATTTAACCCCAACTGGTGCAATGAGTTGCTTCTCATTTCTTAAACAACCATGTTGAAAGACACATCCCGTGGTCATGGAAAAGATGTTAGTCTGTTTGAGAAGGGTCAAATCATGTATCAAACAGAGAAGATTTTAGAAACTACTAAAATTAGGTTAAGAACTGTCCAACGCATTATTAAAAACTGGAAGGATAGTGGGGACTCATCGTCTTCAAGGAAGAAATGTGGCCGGAAAAAAATCTGAATGATCGTGATCGGTGATCACTTAAACGTTTGGTGAAATCAAATCGAAGAAAAACAATACTAGAACTCAGGGCTATGTTTAATAGTGAAAGTAAGAGCATTTCCACACACACAAGGTGAAGGGAACGCAAGGGATTGGGACTGAACAGCTGTGTAGCCTTAAGAAAACCACTAATCAGTGAGCCTGACTGGAAAAAAGGCGTCAATTTGCTTGGGAGCATAAAGATTAGACTGTGGAGCAATGGAAGAAGGTCATGTGGTCTGATGAGTCCAGATTTACCCTGTCCCAGAGTGATGGGCATATCAGGATAAGTAGAGATGCAGATGAAGTGATGCACCCATCATGTCTAGTGTCTACTGTACAAGCCTGTGGGGCAGTGCTATGATCTGGGGTTGCTGCAGTTGGTCAGGTCTAAGTTCAGGAACATTCTGTGCCCAAACTACCTGAATATACTGAATGACCAGGATATTCCATCAATGGATTTTTTTCTTCCCTGATGGCACGGGCATATTCCAAGATGACAATGCCAGGATTCATCGGGCTCAAATAGTGACAGAGTGGTTCAGGAGCATGAGACATCATTTTCACACATGGATTGTCCCACACACAGAGAGACAGAGAGACACACAGAGTCCAGACCTTAACCCCACTGAGAATCTTTGGGATGTGCTGGAGAAGGCTTTGTGCAGCGTCAGACTCGACCATCATCAATGCAACATCTGGGTGAAAAATTAATGCAACACTGGATGGAAATAAATTTTATAAACATTGCAGAAGTTTATCAAAACAATGCCACAGCGAATGCATGCAGTAATCAAATTTAAAGGCAGTCCAACAAAATATTAGAGTGTGAGTGTTTTTTTTTTTTGGTTGCAACTTCTTTTTTTGGCCAGGCAGTGTATAAATGAGCATAGCTAACCTGCTAGCTACTGCGCTCCAATTCACATTCACATTAGAAGACTGTGGCCCCTCTCTCTGTAACTGCTGTTGTCAGGCTTGTCATTTTGTTCTTAAATTGTCTGTATTAACCCACTCTGCATGATACTGGGGGTTTTATTTCGCTATTGTGTTGTGATAGAAATTTAAGTATATTCATGTTGTGTCTTTAAAAGCATTTGATCTGTGTCAGACCCAGACTAGACATCAACATGTGTGAAGCTCTGTCTCCATCCCACAGGAAACTCGCAGTTGTTCTACCTGTCTAAGTGTAAAAGTTCATTATCTTATGGGTGTGAAAAAAAAGTCACTCTGCTTTGAAATGTATTTAGCATTGCCATTCTGGTATAAAATAGTCAGAGCTCAGATGCTCAGGGTGGTTGAGACTTGGACTTAGACTGAGAGAGGAACTGGGGGAGAGGCCGGGAGGCTATAAGTCTGTGGCCAAGGCAGGCCTGGGCCCTGTCCTGTCTGTATCTGCTGTAACAAACAATAAACCTTTTTTTTCTGGATTTCAAAACTCACCGAGCTTTGCAAATGGATTACTTTTCATCTAGAACTGTAATTTTTAACAACAGTGTCATTAAATAAAGATGAAAATTAATAACAGACAAATCAGGCACCATCTTTCCCCAACGTCGCTCCCACTGGTGTTAGCAGCAGGTTTGATTGACAACATTGCTAAGAGCCCACTCCCTTCTAAACCAGTGGTACGTACAGGAAGGGGCATTACCTTCAACAGCCCCGCTTCGGATTGGCTCTTTGGTTGCTATGATACTCGTCATCGGAACTCTGTTCTCCTATAACTGCTCTCGTCTCGATGAGCTTCATTTGACTGGAGCTGAAAGCTATGGGTGATGTCACACTCACTTAGTCCACTTCTTAGTAGGCTGTTATCTTATGTCATTTTCATAAATGTTGTTCACACAGGAACTGTCAGATCCTGCTCAGCAAGTTAAAAATCCCCTCTATGTGTGATTTAAGATGAACTGCAAAAAGCACTTTACACTACTGACACTTATGTAAAGCCGAGTGAGACTGGAAACAATTGTTGCACACAGAAGTGAAAGGACCAGCTTTACTTGCTTTACTAAACTTTAAACGGTATTATTATTAAAGTTTGAAAAGTACGAGCAGCTGTCTGAATAAACATCATATTGTTTGCATTATGAAATCCGTGAACCCTTTTGCTCCCCTTTAAATCTGGCACATTACGTTACGGCTATGATTCTAATCTTATGACAAATGTAACACTGACTTTTTGAGAGATTATCCTTTTAACAATATGTTTTTTGGTCATGAATATCTTAACACATTATTAATATGCTAATTTAAACCTGTGTAATTACCAAAGTCAGCTAATAACATGCGAGCGCTTTAGTCCAAAACATATGCTAACTTTGCAAATCTCATCTTGTTTTTGGCTCATTTGTGATTTCTAGCGCTAACGCAATATTCCCCGGGCACGCTAATCTCAGGAGTGTGCTAATCTGTGCAGAAAATTAGCGTGCAGTGGTATCTTAAATACCCAATTAGCATTTGTCATCCTCCGCAGTTTATGAAGCTTATAGACCCCCAGGATTTAAACCAGACCCCCATAAGTACAGAGGGAGCGGGGCATGCAGGGTAGAGGATAAACCAGTGATGTAAGAGGGGTCATCTGCACAGTTTGGGATAATGGAGGGGGAGGGGTGGGCCGTATAGTAAAGGTGTAATGTGTAACTTTTCTGAGAGAGAAAGAGAGAAGAGAAGAATAAGGAGAGGAGAGGGGGAAAGAGAGAGGAAAGAGGAGAGAGAAGGAATGGGGAGGAGAGGGAGGGAGAAAGAGGTGAGAGGGAAGATAATGGAAAAGAGAGGGGGAAAAGAAAGGAAAGGGGAGAGAAAATAGGGAGGAGAGGGTGTTGAGGGAGAGTGGAGAGGGAGGAGAGATAGGGGAGAGAGGGAGAGAGAGGAGAAGGGGAAGACAGAGGAAAGGAAAGGGCGAAAGAGAGAGGAAAGGGGTGAGAGGGAGGAGAGGGAAGAGGGGAAGAGAGAAAGAAGAGGAGGAGAAAGTCAAGTGGGCAGAGAGAAGAAGGAAAGAGAGTGGAGGAGAGAGAGAAGAGGGGAAGAAAGGGGAGGGGGAGAGAGATGAGAGGGGATAGGAAAGAGAGGGAGGAGAGAGGGGAAGACACTGGAGAGGAGAGAGGGAAAGAGAGAGGAGAGGGACAAGAGGGAGGAGAGGGGAGAGAGTGTTGGGGGGGAAACAGAAGAGAAGGGGAGAGATACAAGAGAAGAGAGGAGAGTGAAGAAGGAGGTGAAAAGGGAAGGGGAGAAGGGAGAGAGGGAGGAGAGGGGGAAAAGACTGGAGAGGATAGGAGGGAAAGAGAAGAAAGAGGAGAGAAACAAGAGAGAAACAAGAGAGCTTGAGAGAGCGGAGGGAGAGGGGAGAGGAAGGAGATGAGTCTGAAAGAGAGGAGGTGAAAGGAAAGGGGAGAGATAGGGGAGAAAGGAAGAGAGAGAAGAGCACTAAGTAACTTTTCTGGTCTGCTAAGAGCTTGTCTCCATGGAGATGTTCCACAGTATGAATGTCTTGTCTGTCTCACATTTATTAAATTATAAGAGCAATTACTGATCAAAAAACCTTGAAAAACATGCATACATACTGTGAGAGGGCTTGCCTCACCACAGATCTAACCTGTAACTTGGCCTGAAGACATGACCTGCTTGTTTCAAAATAGTTACACTCTACAGACTCTAAAACATGAAACAAAGGTCATTTCAAAACAAAGACAACAGCATATGAAATCTAAATGTCAAAGAAGTTACCACATTTCCCCTTCTGTTTAAACAAAAAACTCTCAGCATAGAGTATGGAGCTGCTACTACTACTGATATTACTACTACTACTACTACTACTACTGATATTACTACTACTACTACTACTACTACTGATATTACTACTACTACTACTACTACTACTGATATTACTACTACTACTACTACTACTGATATTACTACTACTACTACTACTACTACTACTACTACTACTACTGATATTACTACTACTACTACTGATATTATTACTACTACTACTACTGATCTTTAAATATTTAATCATTTTAGTGTGACTCGGCAAAAACCTGATAGACATAAAACTGGGCAGGAGGTAATGTCTGTAACAGTGAGGCTGCCGGGCGCTACTGTGCACAGACTATTCTGTCTATGGGGGCAGTGTGGTGGTCAACAGGTGGGCCTGACCTCCTCCTCACCCCCTCCTCACCCCTCCCCTTCTCCCCCCTCCACACCCCAGCACGATCCCACCAGCGGGTAGAGAAGTTTATCCAAAAGATCTGTCTGCCAGACCAAGAGGATTTAAGGCGATCAATAAAAATGTCTGCTAATTAGGAAGACGAGACCATGAGGGCAGAGAGAGGGGGAAGAGAGAGGAGAGAGGAAAGAGGAGAGAGAGAGGGGAAGAGAGAGGACAGAGGAAAGAGGAGAGAGAGGGGGGGAAGAGAGAGGAGAGAGGAAAGAGGAGAGAGAGAGGGGAAGAGAGAGGACAGAGGAAAGAGGAGAGAGAGGGGGGGAAGAGAGAGGAGAGAGGAAAGAGGAGAGAGAGAGGGGGAGAGAGAGGAGCCAGGGGGGAAGAGAGAGAAGAGAGGGGGGAAGAGAGAGGAAAGAGGAGAGAGAGAGAGGAAGAGAGAGGAGATGGGGGAAGAGAGAGAAGAGAGAGAGAGAGAACAGAGGGGGGGAAGAAAGAGGAGAGATAGGGGGGAAGGGAGAGGAGACAGTGGGGAAGAGAGGGAAGAGAGAGGAAAGAGGAGAGAGAGTGGGGAAGAGAGAGGAGCTAGGGAGGAAGAGAGAGAAGAGAAGGGGGAAGGGAGAGGAAAGAGGAGAGAGAGTGGGGAAGAGAGAGGAGGGAAGAGAGAGAAGAGAGGGGGGAAGAGAGAGAAGAGAGGGGGAAGAGAGAGGAGAGAGGAAAGAGGACAGAGAGGGAGAAGAAAGAGGAGAGAGGAGGGAAGAGAGAGAAGAGAGGGGGGAAGAGAGAGGAGAGGGGAAAGAGGACAGAGAGGGGGAAGAGAGAGAAAAGAGGACAGAGAGGAGGAAGAGAGAGGAGAGAAGAGAGGGGGGAAGAGAGAGGAGAGAGGAAAGAGGACAGAGAGGGGGGAGAGAGAGAAAAGAGGACAGAGAGGAGGAAGAGAGAGGAGAGAAGAGAGGGGGGAAGAGAGAGGAAAGAGGAGAGACGGGGGGAAGAGACAGAAGAGAGGAGGAAAGAGAGGGGGAAGAGAGAGGAGAAAGGAAAGAGGAGAGAGAGGGGAAGAGAGGAGAGAGAGAAAAGAAGGGTAGAGATGAGGGAAGAGAGAGGAGAGAGGAAAGAAGGCAGAGAGAGGGGTGGGAGAAGAAAGGAGAGAGAAGAGAGGGGGCAGACAGGAGAGAAAGGAAAGGGGGAGGGAGAAAGGAAAGAGGATGGGGAAGAGTAAGGGGTGAGTGAAAGAGGGGGACAGAGAGGAGAGGAGAGAGGGGGTGAGAGTAGAGAGAGGAGGAGGAGTGAGAGGAGGGGGGAGAGAGAAAGAAAAGAGGAGAGGGGAGAGGGAGGGGTGAGAGTGGAGAGAGGGGGGGAGTGGAGAGTGGGAGAGAGAGCAGGGAAAAGGAGGAGAGAGAGAGGAGAGAGATGGTGAGAAGTGATTAAGAATCATTCTGAAAGACAAAAAGGATCAGATATCCAACATACTACCTCCCCCTCCAAGCCCCACGTACAGGGGCTCTCTTTATCGCAATCAATGTTTGTCAGAGCACTTCTCCGTAACAGGGCGGGTCCAACATACTTCCTAGGGCAGAATATTACACAGAGAGAACGGGCAGAGACATGGTATTTTTAACTGGAACTCATAACTGCTCAAGAAACGCTTTTCCCATTCAGTCTGATTTATGCATTGTGATTTAAAGAGATACGATTTATAGTTAGACAGGGGCCAAAAATATCAAAAGTCAGATACTAACCGGTACTAAAACTAGTATCAAAACTACATACTCATTTGAGCAGCTTTCAATTGGAAATGAACCTTTCCTGAATATCTTTAGAATGATCATGAACTGTATCAGAACAAGTATCAGACACATAGACTACTGCTACTGCTACTACTGCTACTGCTACTACTGCTACTACCACATAGACTAGTATACTCCATGGACCACTATGGAACCTACTGGGCGCTGAGGGATCACACAGATATAAGGCCACATGGGAGTAGAACACAAAGTACTGCCATTTAATGTTGAAAATCACATTCTGTTGTCTAAAGAAATTGTGTTTTTATCCTTATTATCAATATGGAGGTTGAAATACAGTAGTACCATGACAACATAATCTCTCAATGAAGCTATTTTGATTTCAGTTATTCTGGCAACAATCCTGATTTGTCATCACCCACAGACTCTTACGTGGTCTTTATTAGTCCCAATGGAAAACATGACACAACCAAAAGGAGTAAAGGAGTCTAGACCAGGATCTCCCACTCGCTCACGCCTTGTTCCAGGTCCAAGCCAGGTCTAGACGATTTCCAAAATCGGATCCTCCTACACTGGGTCAATCCACTGAAAACCCATCCAGGATTAGACCAGAGGCACATGTCGACTCACGCTTTGACCTGTGACCTCCTTTTGCTCAGGTCAGGTAAAGAGCGCACAGGTAAAAGGGAGAGATAACTAGATTTAAATACAGAAATAAACAACGCAATAAACCAGATCCAAACTGGGTCTATAACCGAACTATTCTAAGTCTAAACACGGGCTGACCCAGGTTTAAAACAGAACAATGAACATATCAGATCTAAACAAAGGCGAACTCCAGAAGAAGACGTTAAAGTGGATCACCTGGCTCTAAATTCAGTCAATGTTTACCAGTCTCATCTATTACCCGGTCAACAAAGTATATGTTCAACTAGGTCTTTCTCCTCTGTCATCCCTCTCTCCCTCCTCTTTCTCCCTCTCCACTCCTCTACTCCCCTCCCTCTCTCCCACTCTCCCTCCTCTCTCTCATCCCTCTCTCCCTCTCCTTACTCCCACTCCCCTCCTCCTCCCTGTTTCTCTCCACCCCCTCTCTGTTCTTCTCTTTCTCATCTCAGCCCTCTCTCCCTCCCCTTACCCTTCTCCACTCCCCCTTCTCAACTCTCACCTCTCTCTCCTCCCCTTTCTCTCTCTCTCTCCACTCCCCCTCCCTCTCTCTCTTCTCTCTTCCCTCTCTCTGTCATCCCACTCTCCCCCCTTTTCTCCCTCTCCACTCCCTCTCCTTCTCTCTTTCCTCTGTTTTCCTCTCTCGCCTTGATCCTCTCTGTCATCCCTCTCTACCTCCTCTTTCTCTCTCTCTACTCCTCCACTCCCCCTCCCTCTCTTTCTCCTGTGTTCCTCTCTCTGTCCTCCCTCTCTCTCTCCTCTTTCACCTTTCCACTCCTCTCCTGCTCTTTCCTCCTCTCTCCCCTTTCTCTCTTTCCACTCC
This sequence comes from Periophthalmus magnuspinnatus, assembly GCF_009829125.3. Classification (NCBI taxonomy): domain Eukaryota; kingdom Metazoa; phylum Chordata; class Actinopteri; order Gobiiformes; family Gobiidae; genus Periophthalmus; species Periophthalmus magnuspinnatus. The sequence continues at coordinate 20,933,694 of NC_047136.2, forward strand.
TCCACTCCCCCTCCCTCTCTCTCCTGTGTTCCCCTCTGTTTCTCCTCCCTCTCTCCCTCCTTTTTTACCTTTCCACTCCTCTACTCCCCCCCTGCTCTCTCCTCCCTCCTTTCTCCCTCTCCACTCCCTCTCCCTACCCACCCTCCCCTTTCTCTCTCTCTACTCCTCCATTCCCCCACCTTCTCTCTTCCCCCTCCTCTCTCTGTCTTCTCTCTCTCCCTCCCCTCTCTCTCTCTCCACTTCTCTACTCTCCCCCCTCCCTCCCCCCTCTCTCTCTCTCTTCTCCCTCCTCCTTTAACTGCTGCAGCACCTCTTTGACCCAGATCTCGTTGATCTAATCCTCTCCTTCTCCTGGACTTCTGGTGACCACAGCCCCCTCCCTCCTCTCCTCTTCATTCCCTCTTTCTCCTGGACTTCTGGTGACCACAGCCCCATCCCCTCCTCCTTCCTCCCCCCCTCCTCCCTCCTCCTCCTCGTAATTGTCTTAATCTCACTGGTCTTTTATTGTGTTGGTGGCGTCATGCATGGTAAAGGGACAAAAACACGCGCGCGCCGATCGATGTTAGCCTCACGCTGCATGCTAACAGACCCGTGGACATTATCGATTATTTCTAATGACATTTGGGAGCATAGAGTTTAATTAAAAAGAGGCGTAACTTGTCAACGAGAAAACGTGCTTTGTTTGAGATCGCGATTAGAAGCAAACTGGAGAGTAACAGTGTTGGAGGGGGGTTCAGATAGAGTCATGAAGCGAGTGTCTTCGTTAACAAAATCAGTTAAAGTGAATTTGAAATCGACATGGCTGCTCTGTGTGACTAAAGGCTTCTGTTAACGGCTAAAACACATGAGTCTGGCCCGTTTATAGCTATAAGGTTATGGTACACTCTATTGTCCTCATACAGAAGTTCATTCTCTGCATTTGACCCATCCTTCAATGTTTATGGGTGAAATCTGTAATGAAGAGTGGGACCCATCAGAACTTGAGCTAGTCTTGGTCAGAGCTACGTTTAACTTGACCTGTTGTGCATGCTTTGGCTTGATGTCGGAAACAGGAGGAAGCTAACACAGACACAGGGAGAACATGCAAACTCCACACAGACACAGGGGGAACATGCAAACTTCAGTCAGACTCTCACTTTTCATGTGTGTGTATTGTATTTTAAACAGGACACCCAGACGCTCTTGTTCATGGCTGCCCTGTATAAATAAAGATAAAGAAAGAAGACACAGGGAGAACATGCAAACTCTACACAGAAAGGCTCATGAGTTGAACCAGGATCTTTCTTGTTGAGAGGTAGAGTGTGATAATATAATTTGGCCTTAGCCTCGACCTCTAAGTTTACATCCACACTTGCACAAACATCTCACTAAACAGAAACTAAACCTGGACTAGACCAGGACTAGAACAGAACCAATACCAAGTCTACACCAGGACTAAACTGAGCTCAAACCGGAACCAAACCAGAAACACAGCCTCAAAGACATCATACAAGTTTTTCTCATTTGCAAAACATACACATTTTGCGACATTTTAAATCACAATTTTCATCTAAAATGACAAAAGAAACAAATCTGCTGACTTCCGCGTTACAAAACTGCAGTGTCCAATGGGAGCTGACGCCATAAACGTCATGTGTATTTTTTATGTGTGTCCACACTAGCGAGCAGCCCGTATTTTTCATTTGTACCAAAATTACGACACAAAGCTGTCGAATCCTACAAGTATCACTGATTTAAAAAATAAAACTGGAGAAGAAAGTGCGTATGTCACATTGGGCGTGTACAGGTGCAGGTGAAAATGGGGGTAGTTCGCAAAATGGAATCTTGAAAGTAAGAAATTATAGATTACTCAAACATGAATCACTCCAAACACAACTTCGAGAAGGTACTGGGGTGAAAGTAGCTCAGTTGGTATATTTTTGTTTGGCAGTTTGAATCCTACTCTCAACATAAATATCACTGGTTAAGCGGTCTGGTCCACTCACTCACAGGTTGGTGCTGCGATTGAGTGTGTGCGTACACTGGTGCATGAATGTATAAGTGGAGTGGTTCCTTGATGTAAAGCACTTTGAGCCTTGAAAGTGGAAAACTGCATAAAAAATGACCATTTACCTTTTTAAATGATAAGGGAAACGACTCTAATATGATTAAAAGCTCTACAAAGTCAATTCTGCATAACAGGTCCGCTTTAAATCCCAGTTTAAGTTGCGTCTTGTGCGCTCATGCAGAACAATAGAAGGAGGAGATTATGGTTCAAAAACAATACGTCCGCGCGCTCTGATCCACTTTTATTAGCTCAGACCACAGCTAAGCCCAGGATCACGCCGAGGTTAGAGGCCGATTTGGGGAAGATTTTGAAATGACGAGCAGCAAAATAATACAAGAATTCAGAACAATGAGGGATTATGGGATAGAGCAGCACGAGCCATCTGTCACAAAAGGCAGAGGAGGTCAGTAATACTTCATATGTTTGTGGACAGATATTTACCACACACAGTTTATGGATTTAAATCAAGGACTGAAGAGAAAGGGGACAGTATGTTTTTTCTAGATCTTAAATGGGCCCATATTACGTTGTTTTCTGACCTATGTTATAATGTTGTTTTCGCATCACAAATATACTTGGACTTGTGTTTTGTTTCATTCACACATGTTTAACACACAAACCCTGCATGTTTAGGCTGAGTTCTTCTCTCAAACAGAAAACACTCCACCTGCACCTTGTGATGTCATCAAATGGTAATACAGGAAGTGCTCCACTGTGTTTTTAAACTCCATATAACTTCACTAGAATCATTTGGATATTTTTAGCCCTGGAGTTTTCAGTCTCTACTGAACTAAACGGAGCTGTGAACTTGAAAACTACCACTTCATGACATCACAAGGTGGAACAGAGCTTTTCGAGCTTTGGAGATGTAGACAGACTAATAACATTATAATATGACTTAAAGCTAGAGTCAGTTTTGTGTAATATAGGATTTTTTTTAGGGTTCTTAAAATCAGCATTTGCATAATAACACATTTAATCTTTAAGGCAAACAGGAGTGAAGTACATGCCAGTGCCATTGTAGGTTAAAACTTCTGTCCTCTAACCTGAAGTTCAGTCCATGTGCTGCTGGCCATGCAGTGCGATGTGATGGAGCAGAAGGTCCTGGGCTGGACTGGACTGTTTTCTATGTGGAGTTTGCATGTTCTTCCCGAGGTTTTCTCTGCGGGTTCTGTTCAAAAACATGCAGGACAGGTTTTTTGGTAATAATACTCAAAAATTCTACAGAGCTCAGGATGGAACATCAAAAAACTGCAGTGACCATGGAAAGCTCCTATGTTTGTGGCAGTAGTACAAGCAGTAGCCAAAACTATAATAAAAAAGTAAAAACAAAAAGCAAAGTAAAACAACATGATAAACTGCTGGGTCACTGCTGGTAAATACATTTCTCAGTCTATGAAGTCAGAAAACATTAGAACCAACATTAAAGTTAGCATTTAGCATCTTATATCAGCCCTATTGTGCTTGTGTCTCTCTATAGTTATAATCAGTTACACCCGTGGATCATTATGTTATAATTTGCATATTCGAAAACATAATACTCATCTAAAAAACAAAAAAATGTCACAACATAGCGCTGCTTGCTGTCGGCGCTCCCTATGGATAGCTGTACATCACACTAGTGAGCAGCCCTTTTTTTTTTTTTTTTTTTAATTTGTATCAAAATTACTACAAGTATCACCGATTAAGAAACTAAAACTAGAGAATGAAGTGTGTACGTCACAGTGGGCGTGTACCGGCGGAAGTGAAATCAGTGGTAGATCGGCAAAATGTCGTCTTGAAACTAAACAATTAAACATTACTCAAACATGAATCACTCTAAATACAACTTCATGTGAGTAAATGTTGAGGGGAAAAAACTGTAATGTGGTTAAAACCTCTGAAAAGTCCATTTTGCAGAATAGGTCTCATTTAAAATTTCTGTTAGTCTAACATTAAACTAAAAAATTAAGCTGAAAATTAAATGAGGTATGAGATCACAATCCCAAGATCTAGAGTTTTGCTTCTAGTTTTAGTCCGTGAATCTGTTTTACATTTTTTCATTTTTTATAATATGAAAAATGAGAGAAAAAAGTTTTAGCAAATAAAGTGAAATATGCAGTGTCTTCTTCTTTATGTAGGTATTAAAATGTTCTGTTCATAATCCCTAATTTGAGACTAGATTGACTTGATCCTGGAAAGGCCAGACTCTCTTGACATCTCCAGGAGAACTTGTTGTTGTTTTTTGTCCCCGTGTTCACAGTGGGTGAGTCTGGGCGGTAATCTGACTAACCTAATCTCTGTGTCTCTTCTACCTGTTTCTGAGCGCAGCCAATTAGAGTCCCATCTGCCCAGCACGCAGCGGCTGCACCTTCAAACGTGGCTAAATCCAGAGTCCCAGAGCTTTAAGGGGCACAGCGGAGGAGCTCAACCCGTCTGAGGGACTCCGATTTCAGCCTACATAACAGCCATCTGCCCCTGGCCTGGTCCACTTTCATCCCCACAGATTAGGGCTTCACCTCCCTCCTCTCTCTGGCCAATTAGCTCTGGAGTCATTAGGTAATACTGGCTAAGACACTGAGTCACAACAACTGGGAATGAACTGGCAACTGCTCTGGTTGTGCTTTTTGAAAAGAGTTTTTGTGGTTTTGTTTTATTGTATGAAATATGTAACCGTGATTTACAAGTAGTGATACCATTTTTATGTATATTTTTTATTTAATCTGATACCGATACTTGTTTTATCATCCTGGCCTGGTCTGAGGATGGAGCAATAGATTGGAGATAGATTATGTCTAAGGACCACATTCCTAAGGCTACTCAGTTTTGTTACAGTACAAGAGCAAACATAACTGTAGTAAACGTCTCTCTCTGTAAAAAGTATCTATATAATAAATGAGATTTTGAGAGTGTCAGAGTAAGAAAATACAGAGTGATTTGGTCTGAGTACTTGCTGTTATCGATATCTGAAAAATGTGCGGTAGTGGAGCTTTTGCCCAAACGTTTTTACAAGTACAAAAGGTCTATTACAAGATTCATGTTGAGTCCTCCATGGCCTAATTAAAGCTGCATCACGCAATGTTTTTTTCATAAATTAGTTCAGTTATTTGTTAATCCTGATTCAGTCCTATTTTAGTCTTGGTTCAGTTGTGATCAAATTTGTTTTTGTCCTATTTTAGTCCTGGTTCAGTCCTATTTTAGTCCTGGTTCAGTCCTATTTTAGTCCTGGTTCAGTCCTATTTTAGTCCTATTTTAGTCCTGGTTCAGTTCTATTTTAGTCCTGGTTCAGTCCTATTTTAGTCCTATTTTAGTCCTGGTTCAGTCCTATTTTAGTCCTGGTTCAGTCCTATTTTAGTCCTATTTTAGTCCTGGTTCAGTCCTATTTTAGTCCTGGTTCAGTCCTATTTTAGTCCTATTTTAGTCCTGGTTCAGTTCTGTTTTAGTCCTGGTTCAGTTCTATTTTACTCCTGGTTCAGTCCTATTTTAGTCCTATTTTAGTCCTATTTTAGTCCTATTTTAGTCCTGGTTCAGTCCTATTTTAGTCCTGGATCAGTCCTATTTTAGTCCTGGTTCAGTTCTGTTTTAGTCCTGGTTCAGTCCCATTTTAGTCCTGGATCAGTCCTATTTTAGTCCTATTTTAGTCCTGGTTCAGTTCTGTTTTAGTCCTGGTTCAGTCCTATTTTAGTCCTGGTTCAGTTCTATTTTAGTCCTGGTTCAGTCCCATTTTAGTCCTGGTTCAGTCCCATTTTAGTCCTGGATCAGTCCTATTTTAGTCCTATTTTAGTCCAGCTTCAGTCCTATTTTAGTCCTGGTTCAGTTCTATTTTAGTCCAGCTTCAGTCCTATTTTAGTCCAGCTTCAGTCCTATTTTAGTCCTGGTTCAGTCCCATTTTAGTCCTGGATCAGTCCTATTTTAGTCCTATTTTAGTCCAGCTTCAGTCCTATTTTAGTCCTGGTTCAGTTCTATTTTAGTCCAGCTTCAGTCCTATTTTAGTCCTGGTTCAGTTCTATTTTAGTTCTGGTTCAGTTCTGATAACTCTTCTGGTATTTAATGTAATAAAAAAGATAAAATTTGAAAATAAACCCTTGTTATGTAAACCCTGAATGTTTTGAAAGGTTAATTAGACTCACTCTAATGACCCTAACTGTTGACCCTGGTGCCGTTGGAGACAGGTAAGTACAATTAAACAGGTCATGGGCCCGACAGGCAGATTAGCAGATGATGGGAGCCGGTCCCACCTCTTTAATCACCTTATCCTAATTAGTTTGAAATGAGCCGAGTCTGCCCCCGTCTCGTGTCGTTCCCTCCTTTTCTCCAGACTTTTTCACAGATTTCAGGATTACAGATTATATGTCTGAAACAACGACAATCCCCGAACCAGACTCTCCACATGTTGTTTTTAAATCAGAACAGAAAATACAACTTCATTTTGATACTAAGGAATAGACTCGATATTTGATACTGATACTGATACCACAATGATATTAAAAAACACTCTTTCTTTTGACAACAGGCCTTATATCTGTGTAATCCCTCAGTGTCCAGTAGGTTCATAGTGGTCCATGGGTGTGTACTAGTCTATGTGTCTTATACTTGTTCTCAGAAAAAGAGGAAGAGGAGAGAGAGCAAGGAGGACAGAGGGTAAAAGAACGGAGAAAGGCAGAGAGAGGAGAAAAGATGAGCGGAAAGAGGAAATGAGAGAGAGAAGGGAGGAGGAGTGGCAGAAGTAGGAGGGAGTGGGAGAGGAAGGAGGTAAAAGAATGGGGAAAAAGAGAAAGGAGGGAGGAGGAGGACAGGAAAAAAGAGGAAATGAGGGAAGATGAGGAGAGGGGGAGGAAAGAAAGTTATCCAGGTAGGTTCATAGTGGTCCATGGGTGTATACTAGTCTATGTGTCTTATACTTGTGAAAGATACAGCTCAACATCATTCTAAAGATATTCAGGAAAGATTCATTTCATTTTTTTTAGTATCGATACCTGCACAATACGTAACTTTTCTGATGAAGGGTCTGCTACTTCCTTGTCTCCATGGAGATGTCAAATGCTTTGTCTAGAGCTGTCCACAGCAGTGCCCCGAACTCACTGAACAATATAAAAATAAACATAGTAAGGCCTGATTGTTGTCTGTTGGTACTACAATATTTGCTCAATAATATATTTTTTTTAATTAACAACCATTTTTCCCATAAATTCAATTTAATCATTTAATTTCATACAATTTCTACTGTGAAAATGTCCCTTAGTGGTTTATGCAGTGCTTTTTCAATGGTTTACACACCCGATTATACAACCAGTGGCGGAAGAAGTACTCAATTTTGTTACTTAAGTAAAAGTACTGATACAGAGGTAAAAAGTAACTCAAGTAAAAGTATTTAAGCACTTTAAGGGTAAAAAATATATATTATATAAAGTATTTCAGACAAGTGTTACTCATTTGTCAAGTGTAAATGTGGTGATATTGATTCAAATTTTGATAATAGTAACTCTATCAGTCAATTTCTTAATTTTTCTTCTGAGTTTTGTATGTTTATTTTTGTTTCCTCAAAGCCAAAGCTTGAACTAAAAAACTTTAGTCAGGATGTTACCATGAACATAGTAAAAATAACTCCTCAAATCAAATGGAAAGTACTTTTTATTTTTCAGTCCTCTTCAAAAATGTAGTGGAGCAGAAAGTACAGATACTGCTCTCAAATGTAGTGAAGTAAAAGTAAAAAGTATACACTGGAAAATGTCCTTAAGTAAATGAAATACTTAAGTGCTTTAAGTACTTTTCTACTTGTACTTCGTTACCTTCCACCACTGTATATCACAAGCAACAAAATGTGGTTCATGAGGCCAGTCTATAGTCCAGGTTCTTTTTAGACTATGGAGGAGACCTGAGAGGGGTATGCTCAAGTCTCCTCTGTCAATCATGAGAAACACACAGCCTTAATCTGTACTGTTGGTTTGAAATCATGGAAGAAAAAAGTTTAGATGTCAGTGATTTGATATACTGGGATTTTCCAGGGTCCACACTGGTCCAAAGCCTGTTCAAAATGACCTCCTCAAAAACAGACTTGGAGTTGTGTTTTGTTTCATTCACACATGTTTGAGTAACACTTTATTATTAGTCTGTCTACATGTCCAAACCTCAGAATGTTCTGTTCCACCTTTTGATGTCATCTCAGTAGAGATTGGTAATTCCAGGGCTGAAATGATCCAACAGACAACTCCAAGTATGTTTGTGATGAGGAAACAAAATTAGAAGAGAGATCAGAAAATTGCGTAATATGGGTCATTTATATATTGTCATTTGTTTAGTCAAATACAGGAAACCGTGCTTGTAAATGATCATAAGGCAAAAAAATGCACCTACAGAAATCCCTCAGATTATTTATATCAACCATCCAAACCTGGGTGTGTCCTAGTGTTTAATTTTGAAAATCTGGTCACCCTATAATTGACAAAATAACATAATGAGTGCAGGCTTAATACATTTAAAAAAATGCTTGAGTCAGCATCTTGTGCAAAGTTGGGTTTTACCTGTTCGTATTTTAAGCAACAAAACTACGGGTAAACCCCTTGTTTATCGTAAAGACACAAATAAAAACATGGATTACTAATATTCCTCGTGACGACGTGACCCATCAGTACCTCCTGTACGTGACTGTGACGCAGCACTTCCGGAAAAGCACGTACTGCAGCGTCAGGGGCGCGGAGTACAAACTAAATCTATTACTTTCACTTTCTCTTCCGAAAACTTAGACTTTTCAACACGTAAGACGACTACTGAACTCTTAAAATATACAGATAGAAGCGTGAAAAAAGTACGTGATCAACTTTAACATGGCGTTGTTTACATATCCAGCTGCGAGGAGAGACCAGAGCAAGGTTTGTATCGTGTTTTCAATGTTGTTGGTTGTTGCTAACACATTACATTGAAGGATATGATATGCGCTTTTGGTTTAGCTAGCTCTGCACTAAAATCGATACTAAGACAGAAGGGAAAGTGAGTCATTTTAGGTGGAGCGTTGAATCAAACGAATAGCTAAGTCTGGAATGAAAACTAAAGTTTATAAAGTTGTCATTCTTGCTAAACATGTGGCTAGCTGTGAAATGAAATTAGATGAACAAGTTTATGACTCAGCAGAGGTCAAATATGCGCCTCACATTTATTAAAACTGCTGTCAAAGGTTTTGTTTGACTCTTCTAGGATAACTATATTCAGTAAAATAGAAAGGTAAATATTGTCTGGTAAGTATTCATCAGAATGAACAGTATGAAAAGTACTATTACAGCTGCTTCTTTCTATATAGCTCTTGCACTGCTACTTTCTCAGTCTGGCTCACTTCAGTGTTAAAGAGTAAAACGTGCCTATTTCAAAATACATATTGGAAAACTACAACCCATGCATAAAAGTAGGGGTGCCAAATATCCCAATCTTCACTCATAAATGGACCTTATTTTTTGCAGACATGAGGAGTAACCAAAAATAGTACTCAAGTAAGAGTAACGTTACTTCAAAATAGTATTGCTCAAGTAGAAGTACAAAGTAATGGTCCATGAACATACTCATGTACGAGTAAAAAGGTACTACTCGAGTAAGAGTAACTTAAAGAGTGACTGTCAGGACATCAGATTTATAATTTGAAGTACAAAACATTAAACTTTGTACAAAAATAAGCCAGACTAAATCATATCTGAAGGAGCTCTGCAAGGACCACAGATGTTCAAATCATTTCATTTTGTCATATGTGCTGTTACTTCAATAAAAATATTACTCAGGTAGGAGTAAAAGTATGCCGCCAGAAAACTACTCTGAAAAGTATAGTTTCTTTTTAAAGTAAGTGTAACTGAGTACTCCCCTTGAAACTCCCCATTAATTTTTAGAACAATCTGTCATTAGGAATGCATAATATTGAAATTTTGATGGATCAGATATCAATTCAGACGATATGGGTTTAGTGGATATCCTATTAAACTGGTGTAATATGATGATTTACAGCAGATACTTACAGATGAAGTATCAACATTGATATGGGAACAGAAAAGGCTGGGCTGATGCTCCCTGTCTGTAATCGGTGTTTAGGTTTTCCTGTTTGTACCTAACATAACTGTGGGGTCAACTACAGTCAAATGTGAATGAACTGATGAAACAACCATGTCTGAGCTTGGAACATATTTATTATGTTTAGCTAAGATAAGAGAAGCTTCATTTGTAAAATATATGAAATTAAAAATAATAATCAAAAATGTAAATAATTAATGACTAACTATTAATTAATTCATTAAAGTATATTATTAGATATATAATGGAGTTAAGATACAAACATTTGTAAAAAAAATAAATAATAAAATACAACACAGTGTAAGTAATGTACAAATGTTATGTATAATGTTATGTACACTACAGCATTTGGACAAGGCAAATCATGATGGAAACTTCAGAACAAGTAAAAATTACTGGAACATTTAAATAGGTTTATGTTTTATTTATTCATTCAGGTGGATAACTACCATGGCACTGAGATCTGTGACCCTTACTTTTGGCTGGAAGACCCAGAGAGTGAGGAGACCAAGGTGAGTGTCATATCAGGTCATATTTTTGTTGACTAAATAAGAAGTAATACAAATTTGTAGAACTATGACCTTAGATGCAGTTTCGACAACTGAAACTATGACTAAAAGTAGATATTTTTGGTAACTGAAAGCTGATAAGAACAAAAACAAACTCAATGTCCAGGAACACGTCTGGACATGTGGGATGTGTATGAGGACATGTACAGACATTGCAACACAGTTTTTTATAGTGAATTTTAACACTTTTTTTTACTCTATCATGGATTTAGTGAACTCAATTGGTGTAACAATTGTGTCAGTTGCAACTTAAATCAGACCTAGTCTGCAAACTGGACTTTTCAGAGCTCTTAACCGTGTTCTAGTTGTTTTTTCTCATTGAGCCTCTGAAGTTGTATTTGGAGTGATTTGTGCATTTTTGAGTAATCTTTAATGTCTTATTTTCAAGGCGCCATTTTGCCGATCTACCCCCGTTTTCACCTCCAGTATTACACGCCCACTGTGACGTACGCATATCGTTCTCCAATTTTATTTTCTTAATCAGTGATGCTTGTAGGATTCGGCAGCGTTGCATAGTCATTTTGGTACAAATGAAAAAAAGAAGGGCTGCTCACTAGTGTGATGTGCTGCTATCCATAGGGGGCGCCGACAGCAGGCAGCACTTTGTTGTGGTGACTTTTATGGCGACGTCAGCTTCCATTGGGTACCACAGTTTTCTAACGCAGAAGTCAGTGGACTTGTTTCTTTTATTAAGTTGGTGAATATGAATATGAATATTGTGATTAAAGTTAGCAAATAATATTATATTATACATATTATACTATATTATATACACATATATTTATCCACAGGTGTTATAGATTATAACTATAGAGCACACACAAGCAGTAAGCAATAAGTTAAAATTATTATTGGACCAAACCTTGACTAAAACTAAAGATAAATTAAAAGCCCTGTACCAGATTTTTTTCCTAAGTGTGTCCTGCCCCTGTACTTGACATATTGTATAAGCAGCTCTTGAGGTCAAAATAAATCAGCTGGGCTATGCTCTGTCTTTTTAGCATTGCCATGACACAGTCTCCGTTCTGGTGAAAAGTGCTCATAAACTCATCTTGGTTAGTAATTAGGATGAATGCATAAGGTAAGTTAGGAATAACTTTGGACCACTGCAAACCGTTTCAAATTAACTAGTTCAGTTTTTCATGTTTTTAAGACAGAAAAAATGTGGTACAGTACCTTTTAATACTGCATCACAATCAAACATAGAGAAGATGGACAAATGCTCTACCACTGAGGCACAGCGTCTCAGTAACTAAACTCTGCCCCCTAATGGTTGTTTCCTATTTTCTTTTTGCAGGCATTTGTGGAGGCGCAGAACAAAGTGACAATGCCATTTCTCGAAAAGTGCAGAGTCAGGAAGAAGTTTCAAGAACGACTGACTGAGCTCTATGATTATCCCAAATACAGTACCCCCTTCAGGAGAGGAGACAGGTACTGCAGCACAGACCTGTTATTAGTAGAACATAGTGTGCTACATTGATGTGTTCTTGGAAACTCTGAGATAGCAACGTATATCAAGAAAAAAAACTACAGGTAAACCTTTTGGTTACTGTAAAGATACAAATAAAAACACTGATTACAAACTTTCTTGGTGGCCATGTAACCCATCACCACCTGCTGAACGCGACTATGACGTGGTATCAGGGGCACAGAGTACAAACTAAATCTATTACTTTCACTTTGTCTTCTGACAACTGAGGCTTTTCAACATGTAAAACGTCAGCCAAGGTCAATATCACATTGGGTCATATTTTTCTTGACTAAAATGAAAAAAACTATTACCACATTAGATACAGTTTCAATATCTTAAACTATGACTAAAAGTAGATATTTGAGCTGATAAGAACATAAAGTCAATGTCCAGGAACATGTCTGGATATGTGGGACGTGTACAGAAGAGTTCTGTGGACACAATTCAACACAATTTTTCATAGTTGGTGTTAGTAAAAATAGACTTTTTTTGCTCTATTATGGATTTCATCAATTAAATTAGCGTGACAATTTCATCAGTTATAACTTAGATCTATTCTTCAAACTGGACATTTCAGAGTTTTCAACCATGTTCTTGTCGTTTCTTCTCATTGAGCCTCTGAAGTTGTTTTTGGAGCGATTCATGTTAATAATAGTAATAGTAATAGAGTAATCCTTAATCGCTTATTTTTCAGATGCCATTTTGTCGATCTACCCCCGTTACACCTCTACTGGTACACGCCCACTGTGACATGCGCACTTCCTTCTCCGGTTTTATTTTCGTAATTGGTGATTCTTATAGGATTCCGTAGCCTCGCATAGGGATTTTGATCCAAATGAAAAAAAAAGGGCTGTTCTCTAGTGTGATGTGCAGATAGCCATAGGGGGCGCCAACAGCATGTGGTGCTTTGTTGTGATGACGTTTACGGCAATGTCAGCTCCTATTGCGAACTTTCCAAAATCTGAACATTCATGAGAGCAGCCTGTGAAAGGCATTCACATACATTTGCATAACTTCATCTTTGATGATTGAAAAAATTTGCAAAAAACACTGTAGTCATAGTGACAGAGACTTTTGTGACGGGGTGCAATTTCGTGCTGGCAAAATGCAGATAAACTCATTATTTAGGAAGATTTGAAATTTCAACCCGAGTTGTGGTCAAGCCCGTTTTTCCAAGTCAGAAGTGGGACCTTCAGAGTTTCCGAGATCTGCGTTTCAGTTTTCTGCAGGTAAAATTTGGAACAGTCTTCCTGAAGATGTGAGACCGGCCTCTACTTTGACTTGTTTAAATCCAGGCTCCAAATGGTTCTGTTTAGCTGTGCATACGACTGAAAGAGAAGAGGCAGAATAAAAACCTCTTAATGTAAATTTTATGATGATTATTCATGTTTTGATTTGTTGTATTGTGATTTTAATGTCATTCTGTAAAGGACTTTGAATTACTTTGTGTACCACTTTTACAGGTATTTTTACTTCCATAACAAAGGCCTTCAGAACCAGAGCGTGCTTTACGTCCAGGACTCTCTCGATGCTCCAGCCTCTGTGTTTTTTGACCCAAACGCTCTGTCTGAGGACGGCACTGTTGCGCTAAAGAGTGAGTAACTGCTGAAGAGGTTTAAATGGGGCTACAGACAATAGTTGCGAGCTTCAAAGTAGAGATGTGTCTAACCCCTAACTTAGACAACACCCCTACAAGAGCATTAAAAGTAGACACTCCGTAAACATGCTCCATAACATCAGCCAAACACAACAGCCGCGGTGCTCCATGTGCAGACTGAGAAAGGCGTTTGTGACAGCAACGATCAGTGAAATAAGCAGAACTTTAAAAACATGGAGGGGCACTTTGAAATTTTTATATCATATCGGGTGGGAATCTACAAACAGTTTGACATTAATGAAAAGGCTTAGTACTGAATACCAATTTTTAAGGATGTATCAAATATCGGCTTACAAGTATCGGTTCGCTCAATATCCTGGTTGGACATATATCCATCCATTTTCTTCCGCTTATCCGGAGCCGGGTCGCGGGGGCAGCAGTCTAAGCAGGGACTCCCAGACTTCCCTCACCCCGGACACGTCCTCCAGCTCCTCCGGTGGGACCCCAAGGCGTTCCCAGGCCAGCCGAGAGACATAGTCCCTCCAGCGTGTCCTGGGTCTTCCCCGGGGCCTCCTCCCGGTGGGACATGCCCAGAACACCTCCCTAGGGAGGCGTCCAGGAGGCATCCTGAGCAGATGCCCGAGCCACCTCAACTGGTTCCTCTCAACGTGTAGGAGCAGCGGCTCTACTCCGAGCTCCTCCCGTGTGACCGAGCTCCTCACCCTATCCCTAAGGGTGCGCCCAGCCACTCTGCGGAGGAAGCCCATTGCAGCCGCTTGTATCCGCGATCTTGTCCTTTCGGTCATTACCCAGAGCTCATGACCATAGGTGAGGGTAGGAACGTAGATTGACCGGTAAATCGAGAGCTTCGCCTTCCGGCTCAGCTCCTTCTTTACCACAACGGACCGATACAGCGACCGCATCACTGCAGACGCTGCACCGATCCGCCTGTCAATCTCACGCTCCATCCTTCCCTCACTCGTGAACAAGACCCCGAGATACTTGAACTCCTCCACTTGGGGCAGAGACTCACCACCCACCCGGAGAGAGCAAACCACCTTTTTCCGGTCGAGAACCATGGCCTCGGATTTGGAGGAGCTGATTCTCATCCCAGCCACTTCACACTCGGCTGCAAACCGCCCCAGTGCCTGCTGCAGGTCCTGGCTCGAAGAAGCCATCAGGACAACATCATCTGCAAACAGCAGAGATGAAATCCTGTGGTTCCCAAACCAGGCCCCCTCCGGCCCCTGGCTGCGCCTAGAAATTCTGTCCATAAATATAATGAACAGAACCGGTGACAAAGGGCAGCCCTGGCGGAGTCCAACATGCACCGGGAACAGGTCTGACTTACTGCCGGCAATGCGAACACAGCTCCTGCTCCGGTCATACAGGGACCGGACAGCCCTTAGCAAAGAGCCCCGGACCCCATACTCCCAGAGCACCCCCCAAAGGACACCACGAGGGACACGGTCGAATGCCTTCTCCAGATCCACAAAACACATGTGGACTGGTTGGGCAAACTCCCATGAGCCCTCGAGGACCCGATGAAGAGTATAGAGCTGGTCCAGTGTTCCACGACCAGGACGAAAACCACACTGCTCCTCCTGAATCCGAGGTTCGACTATCGGTCGGACATATAAACTGATGTAATAAGACTATTTACTGATCATAGTCACCCAGAAAGTCTCAGAATGTTTGAAGTTTTATTTATACAAAGAAATAAGACGTACATAACACATCTGGATCAGTTTTGTCTTATTTTAGTTTAGTTTAAAGGAAATAAATGCTGTTTTTATCCTCTGCACTGGTATCGGTTCATAGTGTCAGAATCAGCATCTCAGTTTTGATACCACAATGACAATAACACTTTTTAAATAGAAATACAAAGGTACAGTTTTGTCATGTTTGTGTGTTTTTTTCTCAGTGTGTAAATACTCAAATAAGAATCTAGTTTTCAGTGTTAAATATTATCTGTGTATCAATCCCCTACCATCCAGTGATGTCACAAAGTAGAAGCATTCTGAGACTAAATATTATGATTGCTGATGAGTAAATGAAACAAAAGCCAAAATAAACAACATTATAACATGTAAGCCCTAAATGTTTAATAGTTTTTTGTTAATTTGTGGTAATGAAGAAATATTTGAACACTTAATAAAGTCTGTTCTCATTACAGTGGGCCGTTTGTCTGAGGACTGTAAGCTCTTTGCCTATGGCCTGAGCAGCAGTGGGTCAGACTGGGTCACTGTTCACTTCATGAGGGCAGAGGGAGAGCTGGACAAACTGCCCGACGTTTTGGAGCGGGTCAAATTCAGCTGCCTCGCCTGGACCCACGACGGGAAGGGCGTCTTTTACAACTGCTACCCCCGACAAGAGGGCAAAACTGACGGTGAGGAAGGGGAGAATAGGCCGAACATTTTATTTATTAATTTTTTTGTACTAATGGCCTCTAGATGGCGTTGTGGGAAAATGTTGCATCTCTAATATTTATAGAATGTAGTTTTATTTACATTTACAATAGGGCATACCATTATGATCTGAATATCTTTATAGCCAAAATGTAATTCTAGCTTTTGGCAAAGGAAACATGGTGGAAACATGGTGTGAGAGAGAGTGCGCTGGTGATGTTTGCAGGGGCTGTGGACTGAAGGAATTATGCATGAAATTGTAATACGACGTTGAGTATCTGGAAATTTATAAGACTATTATTGTTATTAAAAGCTATAGCTAGAGACCTTAATCAACAACCCCAACTTACCTCTGATGTTTTGGTTCATGTTTTAGGCACAGAGACGACGACCAACATGAACCAGAAGTTGTTTTACCATGTGATCGGGACCAAACAGTCCGAGGACGTTCTAGTTGCCGAGTTTCCTGATCACCCGAAATGGCACAGCTCTGTCACTGTGAGACCAAAGATCAAACTTCACACTAAATATTGTAAATAATCATTATATCAGTAGTTTGAATCTTAATAATCTTATAATCTTTGTCCAGATCTCAGATGACGGCAGATATGCAGTCCTGTCCATCACTGAAGGATGTGAACCCGTGAACCGCCTCTGGTACTGCGACCTGGAGCAGCTGCCCAGTGGAATCACAGGTCAGAAAATCAAAGGCAAATACAGATTATGATGATCTACTCATTAAAGGTACACTGTGTAACATTTCTGAATGAGAGGCATCCACCTGCTTGTCGCCATGGAGATAACTAAGGCAAAGCAATAACATCTCCATGGAAACAAACAGGTGAATAACATGTACAGAACACAAATCAAATCATTAAATATCAAAGCCATTTCTTCCACTTGCTGGTCTCTTTGGAGATGTTATTATTTTGCCGTGAATGTCCCACAGTATGGCATTAAGCATATTTTATTCAAACAGATGAGGTCAACCAAGAGGTCAGATATCTGTTTAAACCCTCAGTCGTCCAGGTCTGAACCATAGCATAGCCTTTTGCTAGAGGTCAGATCTGTGGAGAGGCGAGTTTGCTCATATTAAGAATGCATGTATTTTTAGCAACAAACACTTGTAATTTATAATATGCAAGATAGACTAATTTAATGCCATACTGTGGAACATTACAGGCAAAGCAATAACGTCTCCATGGATACAAGCAGATGGAGGGCCCCGCATCAGAAAAGTTACATAGTGCACCTTTAAGTCTTGTTTTAAATGCTGAATCTTTACCCCCTTTTGTCACACCCATACAGTGAATATATCAGTACAGTGTTACAGTTTTAGTATCAGTGAATTTTCATCCTCAGGTTTGCTCCCTTGGGTTAAGCTCGTGGACACCTTCGAAGCCCAGTTTTCGTACATCACAAATGAAGGGACAGTTTTTACCTTTCACTCAAACTTGAACGCTCCTCGGTACTGTCTGATCAACATCGACGTCCAGAAGCCAGAGAGAGAGCACTGGACCACGCTCCTCCCACAGCATGACAAAGACGTACTCAGTAAGAAACAATGTTTAAATCTTCTGCACTCCTGAGACCCAAAATCCATAACTATTCATCACATCAATGGTGCAAAACAAAACTAGTTAATTTGTTTACATTGATCTAAGCCATAGACTGTATAAAGAAGTGGATTAAGTGAGTGTGACATTACCCACAGCGTTTGGCTCCAGGCAAATGAAGCTCATCAAGGCTAGAGCAGTTATAGGGGTGAATTTGGAGCAGAGTTTCATATTTTGAATTCCAATCGGGAGCATCATAGCAACCAAAGAGCCAATCCAGAGCGCAGCTGTTGAAGGTCGCGCCCCTTCCTGCCCACACTGCTGTTAATCAAACCTGTTGCTAGCTGCTAAGTTCCAAATAAGCAGTGAACATGTGCGTGATTCTGGCTCCATCGACTTCAGTTTACTTTCAATTGAAAAACTGTCACCCCTCTCTCTCTGTAACTGCTGCTGTCAGACTCAGCAGTTTGGTCTTATTTGTTAGTATTAACCTGCTCTACATGATCCTGCTATTTTTGTTTTGCTATAGTGTCTGTAAATTAAGATATAAACATTAATAACAGAGCGTTAGCAACAGGTTTGATTGACAGCATTGCTAAGCACTGCTCCTTGCTATACCAGCGATGCAGGTGCTGGTTTAGCGCTGGTTTTGCTTGGGGCTTCTGTGGAAAAATAATGTAATAAAGTTACAGCAGCAGATGGGTCTTTCTGTCCCCCCCCCCCCCCCCTCCCTCTCTTTCACTCTCTGCTTTTTTCAGGTAAACATATTTATAGTCCTTGTTCTAGCTTCTCCCTCTGGTAAACTTCTGTAAACCTTTGTAGATCCTCTTATTTATATAAACTAATAATCTTTTACCTTCACTTTGTATTGTTCTGTCGTCATGGTGAGATTTAGAAGAGTGAAAGGGGATGTTCAGATACTTAGAAAAACAGTTCCTTATTTTAACTTTGAATTGTTACCAAACTTTTTTCTCAGAATCCATTTTCCCATTGTTTCGATTAAGTTTGAGGATCTTTGTGGTTTAAATATTTGTCAAAGGGAACTTCAGTTTGAGAGGTGTGTGCCCATTTCAGTATCATTACAACTGATCTAAACCTGTGTCTATTTTTCAGTAGAACCGCTTCACAATCTTTTGCAAAATTGTTCTACACAAAATCAAAGATGTTGCAATGTTAAAATGGATTACCCAACTTTTCCCTCCCTCGTTTCCCCCTCTCTTCAGCCCTCTCTTCAGTCGTTATTACATTGGGAAACATTGGTAAGATTATTGACAATACGGAAAAAGTGCCACCCTATCTTTGCTTTTCCAATGAGAAACTCAGGAATAAACTTACTTCATTTTGCAACTTCAAAATCTTGATTATTAAAAACACAAATTAATCGAATGAATTTGATTAAGTGCCCAGCCCTATTGTGAGTAAAAGACTTTTTTCTTAAATAGCATGTACTGTATTCTCGTTCATGTTTTTGCACCGCTGTCATCTAAGCCCTGCACTATAGTGTAAGAGTGCCCCCTGCTGGCTTAAACGCACAATAACTACTCCAGATTTTTGCTCAGTGTCTCAGGAATTACCTTTTTCTGTGTGTGTATTAAGTACTGGACTTTTGTTCTGTATAGGGCGGCACAATTTGACAGAAAGATGTGATAATCCATAATTGTGTTTTGAGATAATGATACACCTGTGATATTATATAGTAATATTTAATATGCAGGATCCAAGTCTATTTTTTATTTTTTTTATTATTGCAAAAGCGGTTGGGGTTAGTAATAATAATCAGACTGGTTCTATTGTATATATATATGTATATATGTATATATATGTGTATATATATATATATATATATATATATATATATATATATATATATATATATATATATATATGTATATGTATATATATATGTATAAATAATTTGTAGAGACTTGATGGACACCCTGTATTTTTTTACATTGTAAGTTTAGTTATTCTTAGTTTTTTTAATTAGTTTAGTAATGAAAATATGTACATGCTTTATTTTACTGGGCAAGTTTGTATTTAGACACAGTTTAACACTAAACTAGAGACTGAAACAAGACCAACCCAAGTCTAATGTGAGAGCTAATTGGGAAATGGGCAAAAATGCAGACAGATTCATGATCATGACCCAAGATTTGGACACGTCCTCTCATTCAGTGTTATTTTTTCTTTATTTTTACCACTTTCTACATTTTATATACTCAACGAAGACATTAAATATATTAAGTAAGATATATGGAATTATGAAAAAGGTATATAACTGCACATGTTTTTTTTTTGTATTTCATAGTCAAATTCTTTAAGTTTCTAAGCATCCATTTGCTCTGCCAAAAAATATTTTGAATTCCATATATCTTACTTCATATATTTGATGTCTTCTGTGTGTATTTAAAATGTAGAAAGTAGTAAAAATAAAGATAAAACAACACTGAATGAGAAGACATGTCCAAACTTTTGCCTGGTAGTGTTTGCTGTGCAGTTCTTGTCCTGTATAATACATTTTACCTTCTGCTCATTTCCAGACTTTGTGACGTGTGTGAATCAGCACCACCTGCTGGTCACATACCTCCATGACGTGAAGGACATCCTGCAGGTGTTTGAGCTGAAGACTGGAGCATTCATTCGGGATCTGCCTCTCGACGTGGGCATGGTGTCTGGAGTCAGCGGGAAAAAGAAATATTCTGAAGTGTTCTACAAGTTCACCTCTTACACAACTCCAGGTCTGAGCGTGATTATAAATAAAAACATCAAGCACAAAACCTGATAATGATTTCAGTGTAACAGCGCCCCCTACAGATAACAAAGGGAATCAGCGTTCCATAAGATTAAGAAATGCATGTTTATCTAACTGAATTCTCAAAACATAATGTTATTTACTATAGACCATTATGTAGATTTTATGAGCTGTTGGGGCACATAATTAGTTTTGCCAATTTAAATTTTACTTGTATGTAGATCTGTCACGATTAGGGATGGGACGATATTAAATTTTAGACTCACGATTATCGTGGCCAAAATAATCGTGATTAACGATATTATCGCGATAATTATTAACCTGTTAACGTTCCGACTGCCCGGGCCTACTTTACAACTTTACAGCAATGTACATACACTTCTGCGTCACCCACACAAACAATCTACACATCAAATGAAAGCTGCGGCGCTCGTCTTTCTGGATATGCAAACCATTTACACCTCTAATCACCACAGCGCTGACAGAAAAGATGTTTTTACAGAAAAGTCACAAAGTGTGAATCTGGACTTCACTTACCATTGAGCGCTCTGGTTCTGTCAAACGTCAACATATTCACACAAAGTTGGTCTCATTTGTTCCGTAAAGGTCCAGAGAATATAATCCAGTCAAGAAATTATGTCCACAAAATAAGATCCTCCATGTCCAATCTGCTGCAGGAAAGTACTCCAAATATGAAATCTCCTCTGTCACTTCTTTGCCTTTCTTTAGTCGATTTCAGGCATAATAAACTTCTGACAGCACCAACTTTGTTCCCCAGTGCTAAACACACGCGTTAGCTTGGGATTGACACCAGTGTTGGCCAATAAGGTGGGGGTTGTGGGTTACTGGAGCCGCAGACAGCGAATCAGTGCTACAGATGACTGAAAGTTTACGCCCCACTCTTCCCCTTGTAGAATCAACCAATTACATCACACACATTTAGTGACGTTTTCCCCTTACATCATCCTGTCCCGCTGCTCATTGGCTGTATCACATGCCATGGTTTTCCGTAAACAGACGTACCCGGAAGAAAATGTGTACTCCTCAATGCCATGCTGTCGAAATGGACCAGTCCTTATCACGCCGGAAGTGACGCAAGTGCCCGTCGACGAACACTTAATTTTTTAAATTAAGGCACTTTGGTGAATTGGGAAACGAGTGGATGCAGAAATGTGTGCATAATGGCTCATTTTACGCGCTGTTGTTTTGCGTTTTAAACATGACGAAACGGACAAAACAAAGGGAGTACGTGATCGAGGACACTGTGGATGTTTGTACAAGTTAAACTAGAGGCATCTCTGACCTGGAGCGTTTCATGGCAAAGAGTAAAGATCCCACAGTGGACTCAGGAGTAAAGGACCTTATTTTTTGATGGATTGGATGCTGTTCTCGATCGGTAAGCGTGGTTTATTCTGCTATTGACTTAATTGTACGTAAAATATACCGTGTATAATTGTTAGCTTTGCTTCTGTGCACATAGTGCGCATTCGGACCATGCGCTCTGACACATTTGTGTTCAGCTGTATGAATTAGACTTAATTTGTCTATTGTTTAAAAGGTGTTGTTTTATTCAGCAGTTTGCATTATTGTAGGTAAAAATCTAAGATGTACACACATTAGCGTCTCATCTGTGGGTGAGGCGCGCGCTGGTACGTTCCTGTGGAGAGTTACGGATCAGACTTTGTTTATTGTTGATATCTAACAGAATATAGTTCAGACAGAGATAAGCACAGAAGCTACAAGTGTCATTGCTATGTCAGAGTGGGCAAACACCACAAACTAACATTTAAACGTTGTATTGGAACTGGAAACATGAGGCAGTGTGGTGCCGTAAAGGCGATTATAATCGTGCGCGATGATCGCGATTATTAAAAAATGCCACGAACGATTAATTGCGGACCTTATTTATCGCGATTAACGATATTATCGTATATCGTCCCATCCCTATAACACATTTTGAAACATATTATATCAGTACAGAGAAATATTCTGACCCCAATGTGATTACAAACATTTATAACCACTGAGTACTATAGAGCAAATGTAATTAATGTGTCTTATCACTTGCCTTTGTAATTAAAAGAGACTTATGTTTATTGTTTACATGTTTTATGTGTTGTTTAAATAGTTTTGTATACATACATTTTTTTCTTATTCTAACATACCTGAACTCTTGTAATAATTATTCCTCTGCTGTTTCCAGGCATCATTTACCACTGTGACCTGAGCGCTCCAAACCCAGAGCCAAAAGTTTTCAGAAAAGTGGATGTGAAAGGATTTAAACAGGAGGACTATCAGACCACACAGGTGAGTACTGACTATAAAAACGACACATGTTTATAATGCACTTGTACTTACTTTTTAGGAGGTTTAGGAGGTTTTGAGGGGTCAGGCTCAGAACCAGGACTCAGACTTGATAATTCTACCACAATTTTAAAAAATACTTATAAAACAAACAAACAAAAAATGTTTCCAGGTTTTCTACCCGAGTAAAGATGGCACAAAGATTCCCATGTTCCTGGTTCACGCCAAAGACCTGAAGAAGGATGGGTCCAATCCAGTTTTCCTGTACGGATATGGAGGGTTTGAGAACTCTATACAGCCGTACTACAAGTGAGTACTGAGGATGAGGCTAAACTAATGAGTGTTAATAAGTTAGATTATGTTCTCTGTCTGTAAATGTCTCAAATCTTTAGTGTTTTAGTCAATGTTTTTAATGAAACTTAGTATTACATTTACTCAGTGTTTATCCAATTTTAGCATCATGCCAGCACTAAATCTCAATAGAAACCTGACCTTATAAGTTTGTATATTTTGTGTTAGTGTGGCGTACCTGCTGTTTGTGCAACACTTGGGAGGAGTCTTGGCAGTAGCAAACATCAGAGGAGGAGGAGAGTACGGACTCACCTGGTACAAAGGTAAAAACTTCTGACTTTAATGCTTATATAATTTATCTTATCTATTACTTTAGTCCTTAAGTTCCCTCTCTTGTCTGTTGTAGCTGGGATTTTGGGGAACAAGCAGAACTGTTTCGATGACTTCCAGAGCGCGGCCGAGTTTCTGATCCAGGAGAAATACACCTCTGCCAGCAAAATCGCCATCAACGGAGCGTCCAACGGCGGGCTGCTCGTCGGTGAGGGACTGAGTTATTCTGACATAAGGTTCAGGTGCTCATAATCTGCTCCAGGTTTGGTCTTTAGTCCTGGATTTGACCTCATTTGTCTGTGTGACAGATTTCGATGGAACGATTTCAAACTTGCTTTAGAACTGAAACTGAACCTTTTACCTGTTTGTATCGTTTTACCGGGACATGAGATCTAGTCCAGAACATCATAATTTCTGCCTATGGATGTTTATGTCTTATATTTTAAAGTAGCTCTGCGTAACTTTTTTGGTGGAGGATCAGTTACCTGCTCGTTTCCATGGAGACGTTAGTGCTTTACCTGGAATATTCCACAGTATTGTAGTGACCCCTTTTGTCTGGTGGCGTCATCATCCGAGTTTAATGCCACACTGTGAAACATTTCAAGCAGAACAATAACATCTCCATAGAGACAAGCAGGTGGCAGAACCTCCACCAGAAAAGTTACACAGTGCCCCTTTAATAGAGCCATAATGAAACCCTTTTTTCCTGCTTTTTTTCAGGGGCCTGTGCGAACCAGCGCCCTGACCTGTTCGGCTGTGCGGTGGCAGAGGTGGGCGTCATGGACATGTTGAAATTTCACCGCTTTACCATCGGACACGCCTGGACCACAGACTATGGCTGCGCCGACGACCCTCAGCAGTTTCAGTGGCTCATTAAGTACGTCATGCTCATGTACACTGTATTGGGAGAGCAGTGAAGGTGTCCCATTCTGGGTTGAGTGATGCATTTCATAGATAACACTGGTGTTGTTTCGATACAGTTTTTGGGGGGATCTGATCTAATACCAGTGCTTGTCCTTGGTGTACTCGCAGATACCACATAGTGTGAAGAAGACTAAAGCTAATCTATTTTATTACAGTACAAGAGTAAAAGATAACTCCAGTCTGCACTTAACCTGCTCTGGGCATTATCCTTAGCATTAGCCGCAGATGTCAGCAGTGGCAGTGTCTTACATTCTGGAAAATACAGAGTGGTATCAGATCAGATTTGGTCTGAGTCTCATCAATACCAATACCTGAAAAATGCAGGGTATTGGAGCTTTTGCCAATATCAGTATCGGTATCAGAACAACCCTAGATAACACAGAAAGTCCCAGGTTCGACTCCCAGTTGCTAGGAGCCTTTTTGAGTGTTCTCCCTGTGAAATATAGATGTAATTTAGACATTTAAATGGCTCATATCTGATCATATAAAGCCTCTTTGTCCAAGGAGCCAGTCACGTGCAATATTTTTATATAAATATTTGAATGGAATAATAATAATATTAAATATGATTCAAGTTGGTCCTCTGTGTGTCAAAGAGTTCAGACTTTGGAGGAAGAAATTTGACTATTTTTGTATTAAAATTATAAAGAAATGTTGGCCTTATTACCCAGCTCTAGTCTAAATTTAGGTACAGGAGGTTACACCAGCTGATTGTCTTAAAATCTATTGCTTTGATTAGAATCTTCCACAGTTGACTGATTGATGTAGCCAGGCCAAGTTACAGGTCAGATCTGTGTAGAGGCAGCCCCATTCATTGTAGGAATACACTTTTTCTCCAGATATTTTTGATCAATAAGACTGTATTTGGATAAATGCAAGATAGAAACATACACTGTGGGACATTTTAGACAAACCAATATCAGAGAAAAAGCTTTAAATTTGATTACATTTCATGGACTAAATCAGATTCTCAAACAAAATATAATATTTTGTTTGTTTTTGTAATAAATCTCTCCTCTCTTCTCAGATACTCCCCCCTCCATAACCTCCCTCCTCCCCCTTACTCTGGCCCTCCGTACCCCGCCGTCCTGCTCCTCACCGCGGACCATGACGACCGTGTGGTTCCCCTGCACACCCTCAAGTATAGCGCCGCCCTGCAGTTCGGTGTGGGGAGCAGTCCTCAGCAGAAGCAGCCTCTGATGGTGAGAGTGGACACCCAGAGCGGTCATGGGGCAGGAAAACCCACAACTAAAGCCATTCTGGAGGACACGCACATCTTCTCATTCATCGCTGAGACTCTGGGACTGCACTGGAGAGAGTGACACCACAATACAACACACACAGCTACAGGGAAGTTTATTACTAGTTTAGTCAGTGTAAAATTTTCCTCAGTAAAGCTACAGTATGGAACTTTTTAGACAAAACTATATTCATATTTTTGTTTCGTTTGGTTGTGTTTATTGCACTGAAATAAGTAGAAAATCATACATCCTTACTGTGAGTGAGCTTGCATCTCCACAAATCTGACTCTTACTTGACCTGGAGGAGGGCCTTCTCCTGCTTGTTTACATGGAAATGTTGCTCCTGTAGCAATAATCTTTCACAGAATGACATAAAACCATAGACTGTATATGTAAATGGACATGGCTAACCTGCTAGCTGCCGCATTCCAAATAGGAAGTGATCATGGACGCACTTCCATTCACTTTGAAAAACTGTGTCCTGTCTCTCTCTAACTGCTGCTGTCAGACTCGTCATTTTGGTCTTAAAATGTTCGTATTAACCCGCTCTACATGATCCTGGGTTTTTATTTCGCTATTTTTTCCGTAAATTGAGATGAACATAACAGACATAATAACAGACAAATCAGGCACCTTTTTCCCCGAGGTTGCTCCGATGTTAAGTGCCCGCGTCACTGCGGTCCGAATGAAAAATATGGAACTCGGCTTCACATTGGCCGCTATAACTGCTCTAGTCTTGATGAGCTTCATTTGACTTGCTCACTCACTTAGTCCACTTCTTTATACAGTCTATGCATAAAACATATCTATCTCCATGGAGAATGTTCCTTAGTGCACCATGCCATTTTAAGTTTCTGTTTCCATGGAATCATGCTGTGCCACCTCCAGGAAGTTGCATACTGTACCTTTAAAAAACACTCATGGAGAGATAAATAGACAAATGCACAATACTGCCCTTGTTTTGAATTAGAGTAAGTTTTAAGGCAGTTGTCAGTTTACAAAATTCACAAACGCCTTCTTTCCCCGAGGTCGCTCTCGGTAGCATTAGCAACAGGTTTGATTGACAGCAAGTGTTGCTAAGTGCCCATTCCCTGCTAGATCAGTGGTGGGGGCTGGAAGGGACGTTATCTTCAACACTGTCTCTCCAGATTGACTCTTTGGTTGCTATGATACTCTCACTCAGGATTCCAAATGCAGAACTTGACTCCACATTGGCCCCTATAACTGTTAGCCTCAATGAGCTTCATTTGACTGGAGCTGAACGCTGTGGGTGATGTCATCACTTAGTCCACTTCTTTATACAATCTATGCTGTAAAGTTAAATAAACTTCAAAAAGCCTGATAAATGTATACTATGGAACATTTTTCTCAGTGTAATCCATCACTCCATTTATCATTAAAAGCCACAGTGTGTTGTATTCTAATACAAACCAGTAACATCTCCATGGCAACAAGTTGGTGACGGATTTCCTTCCAGAAAAGTTACATAGTGCATCTATAGCCATCTACAAGTGTGCCTTAAACTTGGTTGTGTTAGAATGAGAGTAAGAAAAGTTACTGTAAACTTGTAGAATGCTGTCACTTTGGAAGATTTAACTTTGTCGAACTAAATTTTAATTAGAAGTAAATTATTAGTGAAATCTCCTTGTACGACTTTGAATGTGAATTTGCACTTAAAGAATTTAAAGGGAAAATTATGTTTGCTGCTTTAACGTCTATGAAATTTAAAACTGAACTGTAAACTTGCATTGGTCATAGAATAAAGTCAGACAAAACTCAGTGTTTTCGTGGTGTTTTATTCAGAAAGTTGCCTCTTATATCTGTATTTTGTCACAATCCAAAGTAATACTCATAGTTGGTGTGTATGCATGTATTCTAATGCGTTCTGTTATCACTGGAGCTTAACCCAGCTGCCTAAGACTGAACTAGGGATCAACCAATGAGTTTTTTCATGGCCCGATCTGGGAGTCCCTGCTTAGACTGCTGCACATGAGACCCGGCCCCGGGTAAGCGAAGAAAATGGATGGATGGAGATTTTTATTATGTCCCTCAAATCATTCATTTAAATTTACAACAAACTCACTCACAGCCCTTTTTAGGATAAACCTTTACGAGAGCTGTGGTCACATTTTGTGTTGTTATCTCTTTGCACTAAAGTGTTCAAATAAAGCATTACTCATCATTTAGGTGGCAGGTCAACCAAAACAAAATATCGCCCTCTACTGGAGATTTAAGGCCAATACAAAGTGCAAATATTGGCCCAATATATCAGCCAACAAAAGATGGTCCCTTAAAGCGGTGGTTCCCAATCTCTTTTGTTTTAGGTTTTGTTAAAGGCAAAAAATCTGTTTACTCTCGGAGTGTAAATAGTAAATCATTACAATTATGCTGTTGTCGATAATCCTTTCATGTTTTAAGGGTGTGACATTTATAAGTGCTCCCCTGGTTATGTAAGTTTGGTAACACAGCGTCAAAGCAATGATTGGTTTAACGGGTTAGACACGTTCTACACAATATTAAAGATCCATTATATTCAGAGAGTAGCTTAGAGTGTCTTTTAAAGTGTTTTTAGTTTGACCTTTTTAGCATTTATAATTAATTTCATAATTAGAAATAAAGTTGTAAATATTTTCTGTACCTTCATGGTACAGATTTTTGAAAAAGTGCTTTTTACAGAATTATAACAATACGACAAAACCTGGGTCCAACTCAGTGGACCCAGCATTAAACCCACACAGCGTGAGGTCATTGTGATGCTGGAGATGTAACACTTTTCAAACAGTTTTTAAGCTGTTTTTGTCATAGGTGAGTCCGCTCCAGTCGCCAAGGATGGAATGTATTTGGAGACATTCCTCCTTCTCAAATGGACCTGTGATCTCATTATGGGATCCTTAGAGATGTAAGCGTGGTCCCAAGAAGGAGAAACAAAATACAAAAAAAAATTAAATGATCTTGACACTTTTGATCGTCCCGATTTAGGAGCTCACTTCAGTTGTTGAGGTTTGTCTGTTTCTTGTTCGATTTGAGGTGAATCTGTAGATGCTGCGTTTTCACTGGGCCCTGTATCATCCTCCTCACACAGCATCACCACTGGCATTCCTACGGACAGAAATCAAGAGTTCATTTGTAAAAACATACTTTCCTTAGTCTCCACAGACCTGACTTGTAAACTGACCTTAAACTGATCTATCTGCATGGAAACTATATGTTTGGTTTTATGTTCTGGCTTAATTAAAACTCTGTTTAATGAAGTGAATGATTTTCATCTTTAGACATGTTAACTCATACGTTTTAAAGATCATACAATTTTCAGATCTATGTTCTAATGTTGTTTCTTCATGACAAACATGATGTGACCTGGAGTTGTGTTTTGTTTCATTCATACATGTTTAACACACAAACCCTGAATAGTAAGTAACGCTCTGTTCCACCTTGTGATGTCATGTGGTAATACAGGAAGTGCTCCACTGTGTTTTTAAACTCCATACACCTTCACTGGAATCATCTGGATCATTTCAGACCTGGAATTGCCAATCTATATTGAACTAAATGTAAAAGAAGCTGTTAACTTGAAAACTACCACTACATAGCAGCTCTGGACAGTCTAATAATAAAGCGTTACTCAAACATGTGGATGAAACAAAACCCAACTGCTATGGACAGAGATATAAATTAGTTAATTTGCAAAAACAGATAAGTGTCCAATGAAGAAGTCATGTGGCTCATATTTTACTTAGTACAGTAATATTTTTAAAAGCAAGATGTATTTTACTGCCATCAGAATACAACCCCATCTTCTGACAAAATTCACTTTGCATTATTGTCATTGCTAATAGCTCTATGGTAACAAAAAAACACTTTTTGGCATTTTTTCAAAATGGCAACTTTTCAAATATAGGTCGGGTAGCAGAAAGCCTGTCAAGATGATGACTAATGATCGTTCAGTACATTATAACTGGAACAATATTTTGGGGCTGAATATTTACCCTGTGTGCATTTTACATAGTGGGGAGAATTTAGTTGTTTTTGTTATAATATAACATTTGAGCGAGAGAGGGTTGAATAAGAACCTTATTGCTTCATACTTCTTTTTACACTGTCATGTAAAAATGGGATCTTGTTTTATTGTTAGGGCTTCACCATTTGTTATCGTGACAGACCTTGTGCAAAATTAATAAGACATAATAAAATTCTATAGCGCCCAGAGTTTAAAATTTAGCTGGAGAGCAGGTCAGAAATCTACGGTAGATTTTACTGTTAGATATGCTGCACAATTCAGTTGTTTTGACCTGTGTATGGTTAATATCAATGCAATTATTGGGGTGATTTTGTGACAATGTTTCCTCTGAAAGGGCAAATATAAATTCTCTATATTTGTAATTTAAATAATATATATTATTTCACCATACAGACTGTAGACAATTCATAATTAGACAGCTTTTAGTTACTCCTAATCCTGACCAAGACTAGTTCAAGATCTGGAGATTAGTCCACAGCTCCTGACAGGTTTGCCCCAGAGACACTGAAGGGAAGTTCAAATGCAGGTTTAACCCATGAATACTGAAGGATGGGTAAAATGCAGAGGATAGATTTCTCTATAAGGATAATAAAAAGTACCTTAACTTTAATTAGTTTAAACAAAGGAGGCATGTCTTAAAATATTGCCGATTTAAAGATTTCAGCCAAAATAATAGACTGAAATGAAGGCATGAAAAAACATACCATCTTGTGTCAGTCTCTACAAACCAGACTTGTAACCTTAAACTGATCCATCTGCATGGAAAAAAAATAAATTTGGTTTTATTTTCTGTCTCCATAATTAATTGGAACCCTAATTAATGAAGTACGCAAATGATTTTTGTCTTTAGACAAGTTAACTCATATGTTTTAAGAGGCCTATATTACACTGTTTTCTGATCCGTTCTAATGTTTCCTCATTTCAAAGACCTGGAGTTGTGTTTTGTTTCATTCACACATGTTAAACACACAAATACTGCATATTTAGTTTTTAGTTTTTCTCTCAAACTGAAAACACTCTGTTCCATCTTGTGATGTCATGTAGTAATACAGGAAGTGCTCCACTGTGTTTTTAAACTCCATACACCTTCACTAGAATCATTTGGATCATTTCAGCCGTGAAATTTCCAATCTCTACTAAATTAAAGGTAAAAGGAGCTTTTAACTTGAAAACTAGAGTCCATTATGGGTAATATGGGACCTTTACCCATTTTGGACTGTGTTGCAAAGTAAAAGGCATTCTTAATGGAAAGCCCTTCTCCCAAGTGCCAATATGAGCAATATGAGCACGCACGTGGAGGTATTCACTTGGCATTCAAGTGACGAGATAAGTCATGCATTATAAGTGTTTTTCCACAGTGTTTTAAGAAGGTCAAAAATAATGATCTCAACTGAAGCAGACACACGTGAACAGTGCGCACCTTGCTTCATCGCCGCATCCAGCAGCTTCTGGCGTAAATTGTACTCCTCGTTCAGAAAGTTCACCTCCTCCTCATACTCTCGGATCTTGCCTTCAAACAGGTCGCAGATGCCGTCTCCAGTGGAGGCCAGGCGCTCGTTCAGCATCGCCCTGAGTCGCTCTCTTTGCGCCATTTTTCATTTCGTGCTTATTTTGCTTCTCTACGGATGCACGTCTTCTTTTAGGGATGTAAATTTAACAGTGCACAAGTTCAAATCCAAAAGTGCAATGACGCCTTCTGCTGGACGTGATCGCTCGCTTGTTTGATCAACTCCAATCTTAATTTGTGGCTTTTTACTATTAAAGTGTGATGTACAAGGTAAATATATTTATTGTTACGAAGTAAGCATATAAATTAAACGTGTAAGTACATGCTCAAACCATTTACATATGCAAATCAAAAGAGTAATTGAACACGCTAAAGGCTAATGCTAACCAAAACAAGTCATGATATGGCTAGAAAACAACACAATATAATGTCGGAATTTCAGTCACCACTCCATAAATGTTTCCCGAAGAGCACTCGATTTTATGTCAGAAATAAATAATGACAAATAAGTAGTATAAACTAGCGCAATCTCACTTTTTGTGTGTAGCCGTGTTAGCATGTGGCTAATGCTAAGAACGTAAACAAACCCAGTGGGCAGCCATGTTGTCTTCTTCTCCCGCAGTCACTGTTACTATGACCACGCCACTGCCTCATGTGGGGATTTACAGGAATGACATAGATGTTTGGCTTTTTCTTTTATTTATCTAAACAAATAAATGTGTTTAATTGTGGGATTTTGTTTTAGTGTGCAGTATAGTTCAGAGGCCGTTACACTGAGGAACAGAAACACTGACAGACAGGGATAAATATGTTGAGGGAGTTTATTTTAAATACTATGGGGTAAAATAGGGATATCCTGGTTGGACATATGAATTGATGTAATAAGACTTATAATATATATATGAGCAGGAAGAGTTGCTATGTGGACAGAAGGATGCTGTGGTTAGACTCGCCAGTTAATTAAAGAGGCTGCAGTTTGGCTGAGCTGCTAACTTTGAGCCACATGGTTAAGGCAAAATGGTCTCCAGGTCAATCACAGATCTACGGTTTGATCAGATTTTGAATTTATATCACGGTTCATTTACACTACTACATATTTACATAGAATCAGAGTTTTAATAAAATAGGTTTTGAAACAGATTGAGTGCCTGGACCTTTGCTTTATAATAACTCAGATCCCCAGTTTGAAGAGCATGTGGGTGTAACTTGCACATTTAAAGACTCAAGCAGTATCCCAGTCAGTTTTCTCATTAAGCTCACACCCCACTGTGATTGATTAAATCCGCCTGTCACTCACTCAGAGCAGGATGGCAGTTAGAGTAGACAGGATGTATTTGATCAGTGATGGGAAGAATACTTTGAAAATGTTACATAGCTCAATCAGAGTACTATATTCTGAATATTTGGGATATTTTTACACAGAGTTCATTATATTATAGTGGAAAAAACGAGATATAATTACAAACAGCTTTATTTTTGTTGCCCTGTTTGTTCTGCATTATTTATGTCTAATTAGAGACGAGAAATCACATTCCTCACCACAAGGGTGTGTTTTCTATTTTTCTCACTAAAACTGTGTAGCTCACCAACAAATGAAACTGTACCAGAATACATTTACTCAAAATTAATATTCAGAATATGTGATTTTGGTACATGTATTCAGTTATGTCCATAGACTGTATATATAAAACAACTTCTTTATACAGTCTATGGTTACTTCCGAACACTACTTTTGACTTTATATTGTCTGAAACAAGGAGCATTTTGCAGCAGCATTTGTTATAAAGGCTAAAAGTTCAGTGGGTTGTTTGTTTGTTCTTGTTTTACTTTTGATAAAACATTTTGGACACCCTCTACTTCAGTTTGAGAACATAATTTAAAGGTGCGCTATGAAACTTTTCTGGTGGGCAATCCATCACTTGCTTGTCTTCACAGAGATACCATTGCTTTGCTTATAATTTTCCGCAGCATGGCATTAAACTTAGATACATCCATAGAGACAAGGAGCTGAAGCTATCTGGCCAAGTTACAGGTCAGATCTGTGGAGAGGAGACCCTTTTCACTGTGAGAATGCTGGTATGTTAGCGATAAAAACATCTGTGGAACATTCCCGCTGACTAGGAGGTGGCTAACCCCCTGCAGAAAAGTTCCAGAGTGCACCTTTAAGTATTTTCACTTATGAGAATTAAGTTCTGTCTTTCACAATGAGAAGCACTTTACTGTGTTGACATTAAAAGTATAATAATCCCTGTGCATCTCAGTATCAGATTTCTGTTGATAAACCTCACTCTTCTTGACCCCATCTCCTGCAGGTTGTAAAGTCATTTTGGTGTCGGCCATCTTGTCTCTCTCCCTGACACCTCTGACACGGCTCTGTGCCACTGCGGCGGAGTATTATGGGATGTCCATCTGACCTCATTATGACTGCGTTGCCCGGAGCAACCAGCTGGAGGGAGGAGCCAGGAGGAAGAGAAGTGATGCATCATGGGATTGAGCAGAAACCTGACCCTTCGTTTTTTTTTTGTTTTTTTTTCTTCCCTTTTTTTCTTGTTCTTCTGTGTAGGCTCATGTGCACGGCCGGCCACGTGCACTCTCGTCTGACTAAACAAAGATATGAGTGAGAGAGGAGCTACTGTAGAACAACTGGATAGAAGAACACACTGAAAAACATGTGCCAGAGGTTCAAAGTGCACCACAAAACTGTATCAATGCTAATAATAAGTTTTTGTTTTGTTGCAGTAGTGGTATTTGCAGCAGCTATACTTGTAAGCAGGATTGTAAGTAATAGTAGCAGTAATAGCAGTGATGGGAAGTTACAGAATACTGAATATCTACATTAAAATGTATTTTGTAATCCAATACCTGGTCCAATCAGAGTACTGCATTCTGAATAATTTTGCACTGAGCTGCTGAGTAAAAATGCAACATAAGATTAAAAACGGCTTCATATTTGTTTCACTGTTTGTTCTGAATTTATTTAGATTACACCTGCTTCACTACAGTGTTGTTTCACAGAGTTTTTCTCTCTAACACTGAGCAGTTTGGGCCTAAATTGTGAGATCAAATACTGTAATGTATTAATTTGAATTTAGAAAAGTAACTGTACTCTGAGACTGTACCAGAGTACAGTTACTCAACAAGTGTACTCTGAATATGTATTCTCAGGACATGTATTCAGTTACTTCACAACACTCAGCAGTAGTAGTAATAGTAGTCGTAGTAGTAATTTTGTAATAGAAGTATCAGCATCAATAGTATCAGTACTAATTGTAGTTTATGTTATGGGTCGGTTGCAGTAATAGTGCTTACGTCAGCAGCAGTAACAACTAATATGAAGAGATTAGATTAAGTATACGTAATAAAAATAATGAACGTGTACTTCCATAGCAGAAGTAGTAGCCTTCAGCATTTCTATGTATTTATGTATAAAATATTCAAAACAACCACATTCACAAACAAAAGACCTCCGCTACAAACACAATATTTATAGTGGACTTGTGTTTTTACAATAGAAGAAGAATTGTGTTTCAGAGTTATAAATAGTAAGACACATGTGTGCATCCAGCTAGCTTAAGCCTTTCAAATCAATAACTTCTCCACTGGTTCTGTTCAAAATCAGGTTCCAGTGCAGTTATGTTGCTGTAGGCTACTTTAAAGGTTCACTGTGTAACTTTTTAGGTAGAGGCTAGGGCATCTGCATTTATTCATGTTATTACTTTGCCTGGAATGTTCCACAGTATAGCATTAAAATGGTCATTTACAGGTGTTTTAATAGCTAAAAAAAAAATACATAGAAAACATACTGTGTATTGTGAACGGGGTTGGGTCGCCTCCCCACAGATCTGACCTGTAACTTGGTCTGGTAGCGTCAGCTGTTTGTCTCCATAAGGGCTGATACATTTAATGCCATGTTGTGGAATAATCCAAGCAAAGCAAAAACATCTCCATGGATACAAGTAGGTAATTGGCACACACCCAGAAAACCTGATTGGTTCGTGCTTCCTGGTCTGTGTACATACACAGGTTTCAGTTGGATAAAAAGTGAGGGCCGTTGCCATAGAGATTAAAAACTCAAACCAAAATATTCATATCTTTTGAATGGTCAACGGTCCTCAAAATGGCACCTTATGACAAAAAGTTGAAACCAGTGAATATTTTGAACACAAACTTCTAAAGCCATTTTTTTTTATTATCAACAAGAACGGAATTAATAAAATTGTAACTGTCCCACACAATTTGAGACCAGAACAAGTCCAGGTCCAAGTCCAGACCAAGTTCATATCCAATCCAGGTCCAAGTCCAGAACAGTAGATCCTTGGGCCTCCTCATGTTCCATAGAGGTGTCATTTTGTGTTGTATTACTCAAGACTAAACAGGAAGTGGTATAAAATGATGACGCACCTCTGGCCATCTGATTGGTTTGTATTTTAGGAGTGGAAGGATACAAGCAGTGACGGGGCATTCATCCATTTTGATTTGTGAAGATTTGAATTAGGGCAGCTAACCGCACATGCTAGCACCATGAAGACAGTGTGATATCACTGCAGCTCAAAAAGTTCAGAACATACAGAATTGCTACATTTTGGCTATTTTGTATTACTGCTAGTACTACTACTACTACTACTACTACTACTACTGCTACTACTACTGCTACTACTACTGTTATTACTACTGCTACTACTACTGTTACTACTACTGCTACTACTACTACTACTACTACTACTACTACTACTACTACTACTACTACTACTGTTACTGCTACTGCTACTGCTAATACTACAACTACTACTGCTGCTACTACTATTACTACTACTACTACTACTACTACTACTACTACTACTACTACTACTACTACTGCTACTGCTACTGCTAATACTATAACTACTTCTGCTGCTACTACTATTACTACTACTACTACTACTACTACTACTACTACTACTACTGCTGATGCTACTGCTACTACTACTACTACTTCTACTACAACTACTACTAATAATACTACTACTACAAACTTTACATTTAGTCAGGTACAACATTTTTTGTCAGAGCACTGCAAAATGCTTGAGCTTCTGTTTGAGTAGTATTATTAGTCTGTGATGGATTGTGTTACTTAAATACAGATACCAGAGTATCACAGGATAAAATGTATTTAAGTAGAAAGAGGTAAAAGTATTTCTGCAAATTCTTATTCTCAGAGTCTTATAAAGCTTCAAATGTGGTGATTTTGATAAAGATTTGAGCTAAATGTTTTTTTTTTCTGTCTGTTTCTATCTTTTTTGTTTTTGTATGTTTTGTTTTGTTTTTTGCTCAAATTATGAACATGTTAAAAATAAACCCTCAGCCTTTTCAGCAGGTCTCAGACAATAATAAAAATACTTTTGCTTTTCAGACCTGTTCAAAAATGTAGTGGTGTAGAAAGTACAGATACTGCTCTCAAATGTAGTGAAGGAAAAAGTAAAAATTATTCACTAAGTAAAGTACAGATACTTAAAAACTACAGTACCTTACGACTTTTACTCTGTTACATCACACCACTGGTACTTAGTTGACAGTACTTTTTTCTTTCCAGATAACATTAGTGCAGAGGTGGGATTGAGGCTACATTTTGAGCCTAGTTTAAAAAGCTGTATTTTTCTTTTAGTATGGATCATACCTGGACGACTGAGGGATTACACAGTCTGGTCGAATATTTATGTAGACATGGTCCCGTTCTAGATCTGGTTTAGTTCTGGTTTTAGTCCCAGTTCAGTCCTAGTTTTAATGTAGTGTTTGTGAAGTCTAGGTCAAGTCCAAACTCCTGAGCTTTTGAGTGTTAAGTCCTTTCAAGTATCTGTGTTTTTTTTAAAAACAGCTCGTATTTTGCAATTTATATGTTTGTTAAGTTTAGTTTATTCACCATTTAAAGTTGGAAACCACATTCAAAAATGGCTCAGTAAAGTTAGATTTGTAATAGAAGTAATAGTAGTAGTAGTAGTAGTTGTCATTGTTGTCGTTGTTATTGTTGTTGCTGTTGTTGTTGTTGTTGTTGTACTCTGTCTGTATCAGTACTAGTAGTAGCTTATGTTCTGGATTGGTTACAGTAGTAGTATTTGTAGTGGCTGTACTTGAAAGTAGTAGTAGCAGTAGTAGTAGTAGTAGCAGTAACATATCTATAATCATCTGGCTTACAAAACCTTAAGGTTAGCAGTAGTACTACTGGTATTAGTATCAGTATTAGTAGTAGTATTAGTAGTAGTAGTAGTAGTAGGAGCAGCAGCAGCAGTAGTAGAAGTAGTACTGTAGTAGTTGTACTCTGTCTGTATCCATTTATGTCCTAGTGTGTCTGCAGTAGTAGTTCATAGCAGTAGTGGGAAATACTAATTAGACTTGAGTGAGCACAGCAGATATAATAATGACCTTGTACTTCCATATAGAGGTAGTAGCCTATATTCACCACCTGTATATATTTGTGTGTACCTCTGTGAGGCAATAGTACCATGTGTAGGTATGACTCACATGTATAGAGTGTATTTTATGACCCAGACACTCAGAGGCCCCTTCACGTCTCGTCTCATTTTGCTATGACATAACCGGTTGCCATGCGTACTGTGCAACGCCGGTGCATATTATGGTCTGCTCTTTGTTTTGTGCGGTATGAATTCGAATGGGAGGCGAGGGGGGGGGGGGGAGGGAGGGAGGGGGATATGGGGGGAGGAAGGGGGGGGGGGGGGTATGGGTGTGTGCGTGAGAGAGAGAGAGACAGACAGACTCAGTGGGGGATGGGCGTGCGAGGATATAATCATGTGCACGAGGCTAAAGAAGCATGCACTGCGTTATTTTAAGGAGGTAACGCTCAAAATGGCGGCGACAGCAGCGAGGCCTGTCTGTCCCCGGAGGATCATCTCAGAGCTAAGTTCAAGTGTAAGGAGATGTTGGAAGCGTATAGAGGGAGGAGATAGCCACAAGAATGCATAAGAAACTGTGTCACTGTATACGTTAGAACTCTTAAGTCAATCTAAAATAAATAATCCAACCAAGACAGTTCATACGTGGTTTCACTTTAACACTAAACTGCACTAACACTTAACACTTAACTTCTTAAAGATTCCATATCACGCAAAACTGACTCTTGTGAGCTTTAAGTCATGTTCTAATGCTGTTACCTCCTCAAAAACAGACCTGGAGTTATGTTTTGTTTCATTCACACATGTTTGAGTAACACTTTATTATTAGTCTGTCTACATCTCCAAAGCTCAAAACGCACTGTTCCACCTTGTGATGTCATGAAATGGTAGTTTTCAAGTTAACAGCTACTTTTAGCTACAGTCCCAGTTCAAACCCTTTGTATTTTGTCATTTATATCTTTCAGTTTATTTGCCATTTGAAGTTTAAAACCACATTGGAAAAGTTAAGTTACATTTTGTAGTAGTAGTAGTTGCTGTTGTACTAATAGTAGTTTATGTTCTGGTTTGGTTGTAGTAGTATTTGTTCAATAGAGAGTGGCAATTCCAGGACTGAAATCACAGAATTGATTCTAGTGAAGGTGTGTGGAGTTTAAAAACACCTCGGAGCACTTCCTGTATTACCACTTGATGACATCACAAGGTGGAACAGAGTGTTTTCTGTACATATACATTATAACAGAGATCAGAAAATAGTGTAAATAATACTACTCAAACTCTCTTTTAACCTTATCCTGTCGTTTCTAAGTCTGACTCATACTTAAATCGGGTGTTTGTTATGAAGTAAGTCTTTGTTCATGCTTTATTAGGGCTAATTAAGATGTAGTTATTATGAAGTCAGACCCAATAGCTGTAGTACACATACATACTTCTTTGTGAATATATTTTTTTCATGGTCTTGTTCAAATGCACACCAAACTCTAATTGTAATCTGATTTCTCCACCTTTGCGATTACAAAAATGACGTTCAAACCACAGAATCTGATGTGACTCTGAGGAAACATTATTAGGAAGAAATGTGACGACTTTACTGTTTCACTTTCATCTTTTAGCTCTAAAAAGGTGCACACGTAACCAGAGCCACAGAACCACCAAAACAGAAAGTAGTTCAAATTATAGGCTATTACTCAAGCACTACATTTACTACTACTACCTACTACTACCTCACCCTGGCATTTAATACTAGCTGCACATTATATTATATAGTATATTATATTATACAGTATATATTTTGGGGTTTTACTGTTCTTTTCCTATGTAGAACAGTTTGAAGAAGAGGCCTGAGGTTTGATTGGTCAACATAATATACATGATCTACACCTCCTGCATACAGTTGCACCATTAAAATAAGCAGTCTTTACAATACATACTGGCGTAAACTTACAAATCCAAGTTTATTACCTGTTCATGTCTTACCTGTTATAGTTTTCTAGAGCAGATCCTTCCTCATTCACCCCACACTGGCTGCATATATTGTAATTTGACCTTATCTTTCTAAAACAATTCACCCCCCTTGTCACCCAAATCCAGACCTGGTCCAGTTTCTACCCCCACCCCCCCCACCTCTGATCCTTATTACCCCATCTTTATTCTGCCCGTCCCCCACCAGATGACATCCCATAATTCTACACTCACACATACGCGCACACACACATTGGGTTTGCATGTTTTTTTGGGGACATTACATTGACTAATACTGTGTTCACAATTACACAAATGCCATGTTAATACTGGGACTAAAACTGGACTAGACCCAGACTAGATCAGGACTAGACCAGGACTGGAACAGGACCAAACCAAGTCTACATTTGAATTAAACTGAGCTCAATCCAGGACCAAACCAATACAAGTGTGAACTATACAGTAGACAATATATATAACTATGGTTACAAACTTCTTTATTGAGTCTATGGTGTGAATCCACCCCTACATTAATTTCCTGGAAACCAATCCTAACCTCAACCATAGTCACTACTTACCAAACCTTAACTTAAACCCTAACCTTAACTTGTTTAACCCATATCCTAACTTCAGATCATCATGCTCTAATAATGAAGGATTTACAGTGTGGCCTGATTTTGATTCTTGTAAAAGAGGCAGATCCCTTTAAACAAAATTTGTCTCAGGACTACAAGAATAATCACCACCAAAATCAATAAGTAAATCGCAATGGTTGCAATTTTGTACCATAATTTCCTCCACAAACAACACAATATCCTGTCTTATTCAGATGCTCTGTGTGTCAGATGCCCTCCCTGTGTCTCTATGTGGTGTTATTTTGTGTAAAAACTGCTCACCCTGTAGTTTAGATATGCACATACATGTTCTGAAATGTCCCTGTGTCTCAGATGCCTTCCCTGCGTCTTATTCTGCATAAAAAACTGGTAATCCTGTAGTTTAGCTCATGTTCTGACATGTTCTGAAATGTGAATCATGTATTAGTTTGTCCTGGATGTGTTTAAAATGTGAACTTTGAACAGAATCCTTTCAAAGCAAAACAACAAAAAAAGCAAATATAAAAATGTTGTCAGACAAATCTTTCAGCTCGAGACTGTATACAGATTTTCGTCCCCACAATGACATAAATATCCGCCCACACACACTTCCTCCTCTGAGTCTCTGCCATCCCATAATAATCGCACAGGGCTAATTCTTTCTTTTCTTTACATCTACCCCTCCCCCTCTCTCGCTCTCGTCACTACCATTTCCTGTTTAATATGGCACAGTGAGTCTCGTCCCCAATTTCTCATTTTCATATTGGGTGAAATGTTTAAGGCGTTTGTTCCATTTGAATCACAGGGGACGGGACGGTCGCTGTATGTGTGGGCGCCAATGTTGAGTTCAACCACGATTTGGAAAAAAAAATTTGCAAAGCTTTGAAGACAATAAATTATCTCTGTTACAGTCAGAGCGGTAGTCAGTTTATGGGAATTGAACTGGCAACTTCTGTTTGTTTGTTTCAATACGGTATCGATAATTTTAATTAGAAACTAAAAGCATCACGACTGAATGTACTGTAAATATTTACGCATTCATATGGATATTTTTAGTTTAGTTCAGTTTTTTTTTTTAAACCAGATGCCCTTCCCGTTCTGACCCTGTCCATTTGGCATTTGAGTTTATCTTTGGTCAGTGGCAATGCCCAGTTAACTGCCTACTTGCATAGAGCATGACCCTTATAATTATGAAAACTCTAGACTGTTTATATAAATGGACATAACCTAACCTGCTAACCTGCTAGCTGCCACGTTCCAAACAGGAAGTGATCATAGCTGCGTTTCTGGCACTGTCGACTCTGGCTCCAATTCGCTTTCTATTGAAAAACTATGGCCCCTCTCTCTGTACCTGCTGCTGTCAGACTCGTCATTTTGGTCTTAAAATGTTTGTATTAACCCGCTCTACATGAACCTGGTGTTTTTATTTCACTATTGTGTCCGTAAATCAAGATATGAACATTAATAACAGACAAATCAGGTGCCTTCTTTCCCCGAGGTCACTCCCGCTAGTGTTAGCAACAGGTTTGATTGACAGCGTGGCTAAGTGCCCACTCTCTGTTAAACCAGCATTTGGGAAGCGGTGTTACGTTCAAAAGCCTCGCTCCTGATTGGCTCTTTGGTTGCTATGATACTCGTGCTCGGAATTCCAAATATAGACTTCTTTACAATAATGTTTTCATTCACATTGTAAATATGTGAGAAAAGACTGAGATATGAGCTGCTAAACTACTACAAGAACCACGTCGTACTTATACCATTTATATAATCGAAATAGACTTTTTAGTAACTCGTTAAAGATGCACTATGTAATATTTCAGATCTGCAGCCAATATAGAAATTAACGATTTGGGAAAAATATATGTGATTGTGAATAGATTTTTCTGTTTCTAATAGTGAGATTCTGTCCAAAGTTCATATTTTAAACACCAGAAGACAAGAAGTGACAAAAATGAAATCCGAACTGGCAAAATAATACAAGAATCACATTTCAGAACATGTTTGTACAGATCTAAACTACAGGGTTAGACGTTTATATCAGAATAAACCTCATGGAGACACAGGGGGGGCATCTGACACAAAGGGATGGCATCTGATACACAGGGAGGGCATCTGATACACAGGGCATTTCAGAACATGTTTTCTACTAAAGGGTTAACATCTTTTTATGCAAAATAAGACCCCATGGAGACACAGGGAGGGCATCTGACACACAGGGACATTATAGAACATGTAAACTACAGGGTTAGCAGCTTTTATGCATTTTTTTCTACAGAATAAGGCAGGAGATTTTGTTGTTTATGAAGAAAATTATGGTCCTTGTCACCCTTTGCGATTTGCTCATTTTGTCCATTCAAATTGCGATGAATCCAGCCTCACTTCAGTCTCATGTTTTATTTTTCAAATCAGATTCGGAAGCAGAAATTCCCATTGGCTGCATTTTATCAGAGAAGCTGCAGTCAGATTTGGACTCTGCTGCAGCGATTTGATCAAAAACTCAGGAACAAAGGCTCACCTCCCTCTTTCCCTCCCTCCCTCCATCCCTCCCTCAGCCCGGCCCCCTCCCCCCAGCTCCAAATGTAAATTATTGAGACATAGACTGAACAATGTGAACGTGTGAGGCCCTTCTGCTATCAAACGTCTGATAAATCTTTTATTGGATTTTTCAATTTCAAAAATGGAGCTGCTGCTGTTTTCTGTTTTAAAGCTGCACTGCGTAACATTTCAAGAGGAGGGTCCACCACCTGTCTCTACGGAAATGTTTTTGATTTGTCTAAAATGTTCCACAGTATAGATCAAAACTATCATGTGGAGACAAGCAGGTTACGGCACTACACAACATTACGAATCAGATCTGTGGAGAGGCATCCCCATGTCTTTGAACAAAACATGTCTCACTGTCGTAACGGTGCGGATAGGACCAAAGGATGCAGACCAGAGCAGTTTTAACAGTGTTTATTTACAGCGGTGAAAATGCAGTCTTTAAACAGGTCACAAGAGCAGGTACAGGAACCGGGGAGCGGGAGACGGGTCAGGCGGGTGCGGTGCAGGTAGAGGCGGGCAGGACAGGACCAGGACGGGGATAGAAGCAGGTGCGGTACCAGGGCAGGCGGATCAGACGAAGACCAGAGCGGGGAGCGGGTGACAAACCAGAGACCAGGACCGGACAGGAGACGAGACGAGCAGGAGACGAGACGAGCAGGAGACGAGACGAGCAGGAGACGAGACGAGCAGGAGACAAGACGAGCTGGAAGCGATACCGGGACTGGAACGTGGCGGCAGGAGCTGGGCGAGTAGAGGCAGGAATCTGGAGGGTGCATAAATCCAAATGAGCATTTGCCGGAAAGTACCATATAACAAAGCTTAGCAAGAAACATTCACGTTTTACACGCGGACGGTCTGGCACCGAGTGTAGACTGCCAAGCCTTCTTGTACTCAGCAGCAGGTGGTGGTGATTAGGCTGATGC
Source organism: Periophthalmus magnuspinnatus (assembly GCF_009829125.3). NCBI lineage: Eukaryota > Metazoa > Chordata > Actinopteri > Gobiiformes > Gobiidae > Periophthalmus > Periophthalmus magnuspinnatus. The sequence continues at coordinate 20,977,136 of NC_047136.2, forward strand.
ACCCCAGGTGTGCACGGGAGGAGTCAGGCACTCCACCCAGCTCCAGACACACAGGTAGGGGAGGGGGAGAGAGCACGGGAGGACAGGGAAACTGACATCATGACAGTACCCCCCCCCTAAGGTCCACCTCCTGGTGGACCCCCAGGCTTGTCAGGATGAGCGCGGTGGAAGTCTCTCACCATGTCGGGGTCCAGAATGCGTGCCCTGGGCACCCAGGATCGCTCCTCCGGACCGTAACCCTCCCAATCGACGAGGTACTGGAGGCCCCTACCACGGCGACGAACGTCAATCAGGCGGCGGACGGTGAACGCCGGGTGGCCGTCAATGACTCGGGCGGGCGGTGGGGGATCGGCCGGAGGGCACAGGTCGCTGGTCCGGACTGGTTTAACCTGGGAGACGTGAAAGGTCGGATGAATCCGGAGAGACGGGGGTAACTGGAGGCGCACCGCCGATGGATTTATGATCCTCATGATCTTAAACGGTCCCAGGAATCGGGGGGACAGCTTACGGGAGTCCGTCTTCAGCGGGACCGTCTTGGCGGAGAGCCAAACCATCTGGCCAGGTTGGTATACGGGCGCCGGGACACGGTGGCGATCGGCCGTCGCCTTAGTGCGCGCTCCAGCCCGAAGAAGGGCCGCCCTGGCCTTCTTCCAGATCCGGCGACAGCGCTGGAGATGGCGCTGAACAGACGGGACGGCGAGGTCCCTCTCCTCCGTGGGAAAGAGAGGGGGTTGATATCCCAGCGATGCCTCGAAGGGGGACATACCAGTGGCGGAACTCACGAGGGAGTTGTGAGCATACTCTATCCAGGGCAGGTGAGTACTCCAGGTCGCGGGGTTGGCGGAGGCTGTGCACCGTAGGGCCGACTCCAGGTCTTGGTTGGCCCGCTCCGTCTGCCCATTAGATTGTGGATGGAACCCGGACGTGAGGCTAACCGTGGCCCCCAAACCGTCGCAGAAAGACCGCCATACCTGAGAGGTGAATTGGGTCCCTCTGTCGGACACGATGTCCACCGGGATGCCGTGGAGTCGGAAGACATGACTGGTCAGCTGGTCGGCAGTTTCTTTGGCTGTGGGGAGCTTAGGCAGGGCAACGAAATGGGCGGCCTTGGAGAAGCGGTCCACAATGGTGAGAACCACCGTGTTCCCCTGGGAAGGGGGAAGGCCCGTCACGAAGTCCAAGGCGATGTGGGACCAAGGGCGACGAGGAACTGGGAGAGGATGCAAGAGACCAGAAGGGGGTGAGTGGGAGGCCTTGGCCCGAGCACATACCTGGCAGGCGGCGACATAAGCCCGGGTGTCTGTGTCCATCGTGGGCCACCAGAAGCGTCTCCTGAGGAGGGAGAGAGAGCGACCGGCACCAGGATGGCAGGCGAAACGGGAGGCATGGACCCACTGGAGCACCTGAGACCGGACAGAATCGGGAACAAACAGTTTACCTGGAGGGCCGTTACCTGGGTCGGGGTCGTTGGTCTGGGCCTCTCGGACGGTGTCCTCGATATCCCAATGGACCGCGGCCACCACACACGAGGAGGGAATAATTGTTTCTGCGGTGACCGGGCTATCCTCCAGGGCGAACTGGCGGGAGAGGGCATCGGGTTTGACGTTCCGAGATCCGGGGCGGTAGGTGAGGAGAAAGTTGAAGCGGCTGAAGAAGAGGGACCAACGAGCTTGACGGGGATTGAGGCGCCTGGCGGACTGGATGTACTCCAAGTTTTTATGGTCGGTCCAGACGATGAATGGTTGCTCCGCCCCTTCGAGCCAGTGGCGCCACTCCTCCAAGGCCAGCTTTACGGCAAGGAGCTCCCGATCCCCCACGTCATAATTGACCTCGGCCGAGGACAATCGCCGGGAAAAGAAGGCGCAGGGACAGAGGCGGTTGTGGGGGTCGAACCTCTGCGAAAGCACGGCCCCCACTCCCGAGTCGGAGGCGTCGACCTCCACGATGAATTGCCGTGAAGGGTCGGGCTGGTGCAGGATGGGAGCGGAGGTAAATAGTCTCTTAAGCTTCTCGAAGGCTGTCTGCGCCTCAGGAGACCAGGCAAACGGCAAAGCAGGAGAGGTGAGTTTAGTTAAGGGCGAGATAACCCTACTAAAATCCCGGATGAAACGTCTATAAAAATTGGCAAAGCCGATAAATCTCTGGAGCTGTCTCCGGCTGGTAGGAACGGGCCACTCAGTGACAGCCTGGATCTTTTCAGGGTCAGCTCTTACTTGGCCCCGCCCCACAATGAAGCCCAAAAAGCTGACCTCCTCTGCGTGAAACTCGCATTTCTCAGCTTTCACGAACAGTTTATTCTCGAGGAGGCGCTGGAGAACCTGGCGAACGTGCTGATGATGCTCCTGGGGGGACCGCGAGAAAATCAAGATGTCATCCAAGTAAACAAAGACGAATCGGTTAAGGAAATCACGGAGCACATCGTTGATGAGGGCTTGGAATACGGCAGGGGCGTTGGTGAGACCGAAGGGCATAACCAAGTATTCGAAATGTCCCAGGGGTGTCTTGAAGGCCGTCTTCCATTCGTCTCCCTCCCTGATGCGCACCAGGTGGTACGCATTCCGCAAATCCAACTTTGAGAAGATGGTCGCACCGTGGAGGGGCGTAAATGCCGAGTCCAGTAAGGGAAGCGGGTATTTATTCTTTACAGTTATATTGTTCAGACCCCGGTAATCAATGCAAGGCCGCAGGGATTTGTCCTTCTTAGCCACAAAGAAGAACCCCGCTCCCACGGGTGAAGTGGACGGGCGGATGATTCCGGCAGCCAGGGACCCACGGATATAGTCCTCCATTGACTCGCGTTCAGGTTTAGACAGGTTATATAGCCTGCTAGATGGTAGTGGGGCACCCGGCAGGAGGTCAATGGCGCAGTCATATGGACGGTGGGGCGGTAAAGAGAGGGCCTTGCTCTTGCTAAAAACCTCCCCCAGGTCGTGATATTCAGCAGGCACCGAGGACAGATTGGGGGTGTCTGGGGACGGATCAGCGACAGGAACGGACCTCCCGGCCGGAGGGAGGGCGGACCGAAGGCACTTGGCGTGGCAATCGGGACTCCAGCCCGAAACTCCGCCCCTGGCCCAATCGAAAACAGGGTTGTGGGCGCGTAGCCAGGGGTAACCAAGGACCAGAGGAGAAGCGGAGGAGGACAGGACATGAAACTGACGGTTCTCTTGGTGGTTGCCGGACAGAATCACGGTGACAGGTTCTGTGATGTGAGTGATGTGCCCCAGAAAACGTCCATTGAGCCCCTGGGCATTTAAGGGGCGTTCGAGGGGCTCCAGGTAGACCCCGAGCTGCTCCGCGACTTGGGCATCAATAAAGTCCCTCTCAGCCCCGGAGTCGATAAGGGCGGAAACGCATAAGGTCTCTGTGCGAACGCACAGGGTGGCGCTGAGCCGCAGTCTATTAGAAGAGTCCAGGATGTGTTGCTCGCCCACCAGTACTCCCAGTGCTACTGGTGGGCCCCCCCTTTTGGCCGAACTGGGCAAGTGACCACATAATGTCCGCGCTCACCGCAGTAGAGGCAAGCCCCGGCCAGACGACGCCTCCGTTGACGCTCCTCGGCCGACACAAGGGTCCTGTCGAGTTGCATGGGCTCATCCGGCGGGGGCGGGGCAGCGCGTGGCTCCGGCGGAACCGGTGACCGGCGTCTCTCTCGGCGACGAGCCCGTAGGCGGTTGTCTATACGGTGAGTGAGGGAGATGAGGGTCCGCAGGTCGGGGGGTTCGTCCCGGGAAACCAATTCATCTTTCAAAGTCTCGTTCAGGCCCCGCACAAACACAGCCCGCAGCGCGCTGTCCGTCCAGTCCAGCTCCGCCGCATGTGTCCAGAATTCAATGGAATAATCCGCTACCGTCCTGGAGCCCTGGCTGAGAGTCAATAACCGGGAGGCAGCATTGTCCTGGTAGTGCGGGTGGTCAAACACCAGCTTAAACGTGGACACAAATTCATTAAAATCCAGGCTATCCACAGACGTCTTCATTAGGCGCGCCTCTGCCCACTGGAGAGCTCTGCCCCGGAGTAATCCACATATATATCGGATCTTGGTGGCCCCCGAGCTGAAACGAGAAGGGCATTGCTGGAACATGAACTCGCACTGGAACAGGAATCCGCGACAGAGGTGAGGTTGTCCAGCATACGGCTCCGGATCCGTGCCTCTCGGCTCCGGGAGGCGTGGCGGCGCTCCGGCTGCAGCAGGCGGGGTGACGAGGAGCGCGGCCACCTGGTGGTTAAGCTGTGCCACCTGCTGGGACAATGTCTGATTTAGCTCCAATAGAGTCCGAATGGATTGTTCATGCTGACCCAGCACCGCCTCGGGGTGAGAGTGCGTGAGGCGGCGCGTCTGGTCCGGATCTGAGCCTGCTTGGTCCATAGTGGCCAGACCGTTCTGTCGTAACGGTGCGGATAGGACCAAAGGATGCAGACCAGAGCAGTTTTAACAGTGTTTATTTACAGCGGTGAAAATGCAGTCTTTAAACAGGTCACAAGAGCAGGTACAGGAACCGGGGAGCGGGAGACGGGTCAGGCGGGTGCGGTGCAGGTAGAGGCGGGCAGGACAGGACCAGGACGGGGATAGAAGCAGGTGCGGTACCAGGGCAGGCGGATCAGACGAAGACCAGAGCGGGGAGCGGGTGACAAACCAGAGACCAGGACCGGACAGGAGACGAGACGAGCAGGAGACGAGACGAGCAGGAGACGAGACGAGCAGGAGACGAGACGAGCAGGAGACAAGACGAGCTGGAAGCGATACCGGGACTGGAACGTGGCGGCAGGAGCTGGGCGAGTAGAGGCAGGAATCTGGAGGGTGCATAAATCCAAATGAGCATTTGCCGGAAAGTACCATATAACAAAGCTTAGCAAGAAACATTCACGTTTTACACGCGGACGGTCTGGCACCGAGTGTAGACTGCCAAGCCTTCTTGTACTCAGCAGCAGGTGGTGGTGATTAGGCTGATGCACCCCAGGTGTGCACGGGAGGAGTCAGGCACTCCACCCAGCTCCAGACACACAGGTAGGGGAGGGGGAGAGAGCACGGGAGGACAGGGAAACTGACATCATGACACTCACCCCAGTACAAATATACTGCATAAGCTGCGTTTGAGGTAAAAATAAGTCCACTGTGTGCTGTCTGCATCTAATTATAAACCGTTTTATTGTATGTATGTGTTAGCAGGCTAGCTGTTGTTAGCTTTATGATCATAGCAAAAATCTGCTCTAGTCTCTGAAAGTTGTGAAAAGTGCTTATAAACCCATCATGGTGAGTAATTAGGATGTTCTGAATGCATAAGGTAAGTGAGGAATAACTTTGGGCCACTGCAAATAGTTTAAAATGAACTAGTTTTGTTTTTCGCATTTATAAAATGGAAAAAAATAAAAACTAAATCAGGTGCAGAGCCTTGAAGCGATTCCAACCCTGTATTTACACATTTGAAGTCACAAATAGATGGATAAGATCATCATGTGTTGCAGCAACTCTCAAGACTCCACAAGGTTCTCATCCCTCTGGACTTTCTTCTGTGCAAAAATATTATAATTTTGAAATGAAATTGTAAATGATAATAATATTTTATATGAACAACCCAAAAATATGTTCATCATTGTGATGATGATGATTATTATTATTATTGTGATCGATATCAGAGCTCGTGTTCTCACATGATTTTATAGATTTAAAAATGCTAAAGTTTGCGTTCATTCAAATTTATTGTAAGTGTAATAAATGTATTTACCAGTAGCTTTGGTTACTTCACTTTTATGTATGTGTGTGTGTGTGTGTGTGTGTCTCTGTGTGTGTGGGGGTGTGTGTGTGTGTTTATGTCTGTGTGTATGTGTACGTGTACATTTTTTTTTCTCATCTCTAATTTGACATAAATAAATGCAGAACAGAGTATTCAGAATTCAGTACTCTGATTGGCCCATGTATCACTGACTCGAACCAGGAAGTGCCCAGTAACGATGCAGGAAATGGCAGCCATGTTTGTTTGCGCTCACGTCGGAACCATTTTGGATTCATGTTGATATGATGAGGCTCTTCTCGGGTGGAAGTTAGTCCTGTTTCTGTGTTAACTCTGATTCTTTATTATAAAAATATAATAATATATAAATAATAATAATAATACATTTTATTTGTTAGGCGCCTTTCAAGGCTCTCAAGGTCGCCGTACACATATACACACATACACAATACAAATAGAACAATGTAAAATGATTAAAAATACATTTAAAAACAAATATAGATTAAAAGACAGAGCAGTTATGGTCAGAGTGGTCAGGATGAGAAGGCCTTTCTAAACAGATAAGTTTTGAGTTTAGATTTGAAGTGTGGGAGTGAGTGTGTGTTGCGGAGGTCGTGAGGGAGGGAGTTCCAGAGCTGGGGAGCAGAGCAGCTGAAGGCTCTGCTCCCCATAGTGACAAGACGGGCAGGAGGGACAGTGAGGTGCAGGGAAGAGGAGGAGCGGAGGGAGCGGGCGGGTGTGGAGATGTGAATGAGGTCAGACAGGTATGGAGGGGCCAGGTTGTGGAGAGCTTTGTATGTGAGGAGTATGATTTTGTAGTGTATGCGGTGCGTGATGGGGAGCCAGTGGAGCTGTTGCAGGACAGGTGTGATGTGGTGATGGGAGGGTGTGTGTGTGATAATGCGGGCAGCTGAGTTTTGGACCAGTTGGAGTTTATGGAGTGATTTCTGTGGGAGTCCGAACAAAAGAGAATTGCAATAATCAATACGAGAAGTGACCAGGCTATGGATGAGGATGGCGGTGGTGTGTGGGGTGAGTGAGGGACGGAGGCGGTGGATGTTTCTGATGTGGAAATAGGCTGACCGGGTGATGTTGTTGATATGGGAGGTGAAGGAAAGTGTGCTGTCGAGGATGACACCCAGACTCTTTACCTGAGGGGAGGGGGAGATAGAGGAGCCATCAATAGATATGGAAAAAGGATTTATTTTGCTAAGGGTGGATTTGGTGGTAAAGGAAAATCCACAAATGCCAAAGCTCATTTACATTAGTGACATTATCCCACTGTACTCTCTAAACCCCTACACATTTAACGCTACAGTATGTAACTTCCTGGAAATGTCATTGTCAATGTTTATCATTCCATGGAAACAGAAAGTTTGGAACATTCTCCATGGAGGTACATACATTTTATGCCATACTGTGGAAGATTATGGCCAAAGGAGCAACATTTCTATGGAACAAAGGCTAAATAAGACTCGCTCATAGTAAGGATGCATGTTTTTCAATGCAATAAACGTAACCAAAATGAAAAATGAAAATGTCAATGTTTTACCTAAAAGGTTTCATACTGAGGCTTTAAACTTTACAGGATGTTGTGATGTCATCTCAAAGCATTCATCTTATTCTGTATCTGTTTTGCCAACACTTTTGATTATCTCTGGCAGCAGACATATTGGATCTCATTATCTTTCTCTCCATACAGTGCGTATAGGGTCCACAGTAGTAGGCTTGAGTTGGGTGGAGTCCTGTTGTTTTTTTTTTATAGCGTACAGTATATATATATGTACATTTTCACTTAACGCAGTAATATGACCCCATCGCCATGACAACCAGACAAAAAATGCCACCCCTCCCTCCCTCTCTCTTTCTCTCTCTAACCACACACACACACACACACATGTAACTCCTCCCATTCTGGTTCATTTTCCCCACATATAAATCATAACATGCAATACACAATTCGACGACTGTACGTTTATGGATAAAAAAGCTATTGGGGTTTCCATGACGACCACCACCCCCCCGGTCTGTTTTGTGATTGGTGATTATAGAACAGGCCCCCCTCTACCCCCTCCTTACCCCCTCCCCCTTCCTCTTCTTGCCCGCACACGCACACACACACACACACACACACACCCGCGCGCACACACACACACACACACACACACGTACACACACATATACACAAACCCCAAAAGCGAACAGAGTGTCCATAGAAGAGGAGCGGAGCAGACGGGGGAGGGGGAGCGCATAAAACATCAGGAAATGTACAAAAAATATGGAGGACAAAGAAGTTATTTTTTGGACTGCAGAGACGAAGGTGATGGCTTGAATGAGCGTGTGCAGACTCTAAGTATAGAAATGTAGGCTAATAATAATACTGTCAGAACTATACAAATATGAAATACACTGTACAAATAGGCAAATTCAAGCTCTGCATTTGACCCATCATGCCCAGGAACCCATCTCCAGCTTAGCATCAGAGAAAAGAAATGGTTTGAGAGGGGAGTCAAAGAAGCATTTTTTGTTAGGAAAGACAATTCTTCCTTGAAGAGGAATGGGGACCTTAGACATCACCTGTCCCCCATATATAACTCCATCCTCAGCCCCAAAGCAAACAAAGGAAACAAAGAGAACAATAGAGCTAGCCAGTAGGCCCATTAAGGCTGAAACTGTAAAGAATAGCTGTTTCCAGTTTCAGTGTAGTTAGTCCCTCTCTTCAGACAGATATAAGGCAGTGTCCACCAGCATTCTGACCAGAACTGAAGAAACGGCTTGGATAAGCAGCGAAACGTCTTCACTCACACAACTATTTGTCCAGTTGAAAGATTTAACTTTAGCTTTTACTATGGATCAGGCCTGGAGGACTGAGGGATTACAGAGACATTTTACCACATTTATACCACATATATACAACATATATACAACATATATGCTATATATATATATATATATATATATATATATATATATATATATATATATATATATATATATATATATATATATATATATATATATATATATATATATATATATATATATATATATATATATATATATATATATATATATATATATATATATATATATATGTTGTATATATATGAGACCAAGGACACAACAACAGCTAATAACCACTGCACTATTGTCACAGTTTGACCCAGATACAGTGAAGGATGTGTCAAAAGCAGTGGACTAATTTTAAATATACATAACCTTCAACAAGATTTCACAGTACATTCTTTTGGCTAAGATGAAGCCATCTATGTTTTTTTCCCCCAATTGACTCCGTGCACAGCAATGCGCTAGCTAGCTCCCTGTGCCTCAACGCTCACTTTTATTAAAATTCGAAAATATAAAACAAACAACCCATTAAAATTCAAATTTTCTGTTTGTGGTGTTGTTTTAATATTTATTATTATGTTCTAGCATGTTTAGTTTTTATAAATTGTATATGATGTATCTTTATATAGTTGTTTGGGTATGAAAAAACAAACTAATTCCCAAAATGAAAACTCCAAAGATCTCAAAGTTTCAAAACAAAACCTGACACACTGAACTGGAGGAGGTGTCTGGGGGAGAGGGAAGCCAGCACATCACTGCCCAAGCTGCTGTGCTCATGGGAAAGATGCACTGGATGAGGCCGCTTCCTCTTGCATAACACCAGCACATGTTCAGTGTGAGGCCCGGCTCCTTTGCCTGCAGACATTACATGTTTAGGCTCCCATGTGGTGAGGCTTCTGCTGCTGCTCCAAACCTCTGTCAAATCCACATCTGCTCCATAACGAGACCATGCCGAGACCAGACCCACAGACCAGGCTCTCCCAGACTGCACTGCAAAAAATCCTTCAAGAGTTTAAATGGCTCAGATGGATTAATTGACTTCAGGGCCCATATTACTGTATTTTCTGATCTCTGTTCTAATGTAGTTTCCTGATCACAAACAGACCTGGAGTTGTGTTTTCATTCACACATGTTTAACACAAATCCTGCATATTTAGGCTGAGTTCTTCTCTGAAACCGAAACACTCCACCTGCACCTTGTGATGTCATCAAGTTGTAATACAGGAAGTGCTCCACTGTGTTTTTTAAACTCCATACAACTTCACTGGAATCATTTGGCTATTTTCAGCCCTGGAGTTTTCAATCTCTACTGAACTGAAGATCAAAGGAGCTGTTAACTTGAAAACTAACACTTCATGACATCACAAGGTGGAACAGAGCATTTTGAGCTTTGGAGATGTAGACAGACTAATAATAAAGTGTTACTCAAACATGTGTGAATAAAACAAAACACAACTCCAGGTCTGTTTTTGAGGAGGGAACAGCATTAGAACATAGCTTAAAGCTTATGTGTAATATAGGACCTTTACAACCCCAGCATGTGACTTTTTACATTTTTCAAAAAAAAAAAAAAAAAAGAAGCATTTTTTTTTTCATTATTGGTGTGTTTATTGAACTGAAAAACACATAAAAAAATATGTGTCCTTACTATGAGCGGGCTTGCATCTCCACAAACCTGACTCTTGTTTACTCTGGAGGAGGGCCTTCTTCTGCTTGTTCCCATGGATATGTTATTCATTTAGTCCATAATATTCCACAGTATGGCACAAATCGTATCCGGAGAAAGAGGAGTTTTAACTTTCTATTTTAGGTTTAAAGTAGCATTTTTAAATTTTATTTTATTTTGCATCAATATTTGATTAGATTTTTAGTGTTCATGGATGAGCAGGTTTCATTTGGCACACAGTAAATACACATTTGATTTGCAACAGAATAAGTTTACATATGTAGTGTACATGGAGGAAGCATTTCACCACCATCACCCACCTCCCCACTCTACCCCTACCCCAGGTCCTACACCCCCAACCCCCAAGCACATTAATCAATTCAGAAAAATAAATAAATAAATGAATTAATAAATAATAATAATTGTAATGAAATCAGATGAAATATAATGAAGTAAAACAGATGCAAACAGCCATACTAAGACCTGCAGGTTTGAAATGTTTTTTATTATTCACACACAAAATAAGACATAAATAAAAGTATGTTTTTCTATTAATGATTCCACTGTGGATATGATCTATTCAACTATTAATAAGAAAATGAATGTGTCACTGGGACACTTCTGTAAAGATCTAAACCAGATCAATAATCTGAACTCATGTGCATTCACCTTTAGACTAGTGTCACACAGACCAACAGCTCCTCAGCTCAGTCTACTGTAAAGACCACAGACACAAGAGATGGACGGAGAGACACAGAGAGACAGAGAGAGAGAGACAGAGAGAGAGATGGATGGCGAGACAGAGAGAGAGAGAGAGACAGAGAGAGATGGACGGAGAGACACAGAGAGACAGAGAGAGAGAAACAGAGAGAGAGACAGAGAGAGATGGACTGAGAGACAGAGAGAGAGACAGAGAGAGATGGACAGAGAGAGACAGAGAGAGAGAGACAGAGAGAGAGATGGACTTAGAGACAGAGAGAGACAGAGATAGAGAGAGAGAGAGAAATGGACGGAGAGACAGAGAGAGACAGAGAAAGAGAGACAGAGAGAGAGATGGACGGAGAGACAGAGAGAGAGACACAGAGAGAGAGAGAGACAGAGAGAGAGAGATGGACTGAGAGACAGAGAGAGAGACAGAGAGAGACAGAGAGAGATGGACGGAGAGACACAGAGAGACAGAGAGAGAGAGAGAGATGGACGGAGAGACAGAGAGAGACAGAGAGAGAGATGGACGGAGAGACAGAGAGAGACAGAGAGAGACAGAGAGAGAGAGACAGAGAGAGAGATGGACGGAGAGACAGAGAGAGAGAGAGACACAGAGAGAGAGAGACAGAGAGAGAGAGATGGACTGAGAGACAGAGAGAGAGACAGAGAGAGATGGATGGAGAGACACAGAGAGACAGAGAGAGATGGACGGAGAGACACAGAGAGACAGAGAGAGAGAGAGAGATGGACGGAGAGACAGAGAGAGAGACAGAGAGAGAGAGATGGACTGAGAGACAGAGAGAGAGACAGAGAGATGGACGGAGAGACACAGAGAGACAGAGAGATATGGACTGAGAGACAGAGACACAGAGAGAGAGACAGAGAGAGATAGACTGCGAGACAGAGAGAGAGACAGAGAGAGATGGACTGAGAGACAGAGAGAGACAGAGAGAGATGGACTGAGAGACAGAGAGAGATGGACTGAGAGACAGAGAGAGAGAGATGGATGAGAGACACAGAGAGACATAGAGAGAGAGAAACAGAGAGACACTGAGAGAGAGAGAGAGAGAGAGAGAGATGGACTGAGAGACAGAGAGAGAGAGACAGAGAGAGATGGACAGAGAGATGGACAGAGAGACACGGAGAGACAGAGAGAGAGAGAGATGGACTGAGAGACAGAAAGAGACATAGAGAGAAGCAGAGAGACACAGAGAGACAGAGAGAGAGAGACGGAGAGAGATGGACTGAGTGACAGAGAGAGACATAGAGAGAGAGAGATCAGAGAGAGATGGACTGAGAGACAGAGAGAGAGACAGAGAGAGACATAGAGAGAGAGAGACATAGAGAGAGACAGAGAGAGAGAGAGAGAGACAGAGAGAGATGAACTGAGAGACAGAGAGAGGCACACAGATAGAGATGGACTGAGAGACAGAGAGACACAAAGAGAGATAGACTGAGAGACAGCAAGAGAGAGATGGACTGAGAGACAGAGAGAGAGAGACTTAGAGACAGAGAGAGACAGAGAGAGAGAGAGATGGACTTCGAGACAGAGAGAGAGAGACTTAGAGACAGAGAGAGAGGTAGAGACAAAGAGACAGAGAGAGAGAGAGAGTGAGAAGAAGAGGGAGACACAGAGAGAGAGAGAAGAAAAAGGAGATAAAGAGAGACAGAAAAGGGGGGAAGAGGGAGCGAGTGAGAGACAGATGTAGAAGTCTGGACCTGGTTTGGATTTGGACACACATGAAGTTTTCAACCGGTTTGGCCTCTGTGACCTCATCTCTTGTAAATCTGTTAACCTCACCCATTTAACCCTTTCACTACAACACTCTGAAGATAAACACTGAACAGACACCATCCCAAACAACAACGGGTTATCATGACGACATACACATTAGCCTTACTGCTGTGGTGCTAAATGTTGATAATAATATGTATATGGAGACAGGAATGTGTGTTGTGATGCTTGTAAATCATGTTAGAATATTTTAAATTGCAAAGATATACACTTACCTGCATTATGGCTGAATTTGTTGAGCTATTCACAATTAGGCCAATGTGGATATGAAACCAATGCATTTTGTTATTTATCCAATATAAGGAAAATATCTGTGCGACAGTGGCTCAGTTGGTAGAGCATTTGTTGGCAGTTGAAATCCTGCTCATCAGTAGAGCGGTCAGATCCATTGACCCACGGGTTGGCGGTACGATTTCAGCTCACACAGATGAATGCTGCTGTTGTGTCCTTCGGCAAGACATGTAACCCACCTCATCCTTAGTGTCTGCGTACACTGGTGTATGAATGTGTGTGTGAATAGGTGAGTGGTTCCTTGATGTAAAGCGCTTTGAGCATTGAAGTTGGAAAAGTGCTATATAAAAATGTGACCTTTTACTATTTTATGAAACCTTTAAGACTCTTTTTATTAATACATATTCTTGTGTGGGGTCCTGTTCAATATCTAGCTATACATATATTGAATTTATGCAAAGCAAAGCATCAGATCTGTTGTATCTGTTGCAGCTCTTGAGGTCAAAATAAGTCTGCTGTGCATCTAATTATGAAGCGTTTTATTGTCCGAGAATCAGGAAGTGCACTGTTAGCATACTAGTTGCTGTTAGCACTACAATATACACAGAGCATCACATTCTGAAAATCATGAAAACTGCCTATAAACTCATCATGGTGAATATTTAGGATGCTCTGAATGCATAAAGTAAGGTTTGGGAAAGGTAAGTTCTGTTTTTCATGTTTTTAAGACGGTAAAAATCAGGAAGAGTGCCTTTAATACTTTTACTGCCGTGACCTCGTAGTCTGAACAGGTCTTGAGACTTGACAAAGGTAAACACGAGGTCTGTAGTTGGGCGTTGTCCCTGAGCAGACCTCTATTGTCTTGCAGCTTATGGGCCTATACACTTCGGTCTGTTAATAGAGTGTTGACTTTCTACCTACATTTATTTAGAGGCGGGGCTACAATGACGAATAGAATAATCATAAATAACAAGTTGACTGTTTAAATCATTGTAAATGTGTTATGTGAATGTTTTATCTGGAATGTATGCACACTAAAACACGTAACAAATTAGTTTTTATAATGACGTCAATGGCATTAGGTCAAAATGTCCGTGTTTTAGTCTTTATTTGGTTAAAATTGTGTATTAAAAAAAATCTCACATACAATAGAAGTTATTCCAAAGACAATGTTATTCATGATTTTCTGTGGTATTCTTTCTATTCTTTTCACCAGTCAAAAGATACAATAGTTTGATTAGATTCATTAATTGCTATGGAAACAGGCCTAATTTTATGCATTGCCTATGTGAAAATGCCATCAAATCCCATTGGGATGGGACGATAATAATAATATGGTTTATCGTGATAAAAAGGCACAGCAATATATGACTGTGTTTGTAGCATAAGAATATTCATTCTATCAAAATATTTTTTTATTTATTTATATTTTTTTACTATTTGTCTGAGCAAATCCCATGCATAAAATTGGAATGAATAATGATCATTTTGCAGAGTAAATATACCACATACCATATCGTTCCATGCCTAAACCAAATACACCTGTGGTTTATTATTTTGTTGTTGGTTTTACAGAATTGACCTTTTGAGTTTTCTCACCTTTGACCTTTCATATTTTGTTTGGTAGTTTTTAGGTTCAGTGTTGTGTTTACATTCTGCTACCTTGACTTGGAAACTACTGAAAACTGTTATATCACTGCTAGTTCAGTAAACTTCATAAATCCAGCTGTTTCAGTCAGGCTTCCATTTGGGTTTAACTGATGTTTACTTTTAGCAATACCTTGACTTGACTTGGCAACTTTTGGAGATTGCAATTGTTTCATAAATACTTCTATTCTTATCTGCCACCTCTTCAGTAACCTTTTGACCTTTTGACCTTTGGAATTAATTTCAGTAGACCTGCTTTTTGAGATACATACACATCGCAATACTTTTTGCAATACTTTTTGCAATACTTTTTGCAATACTTTTTGCAACATTTTTCTCATAAGTCATCTAGGGCCAATCTCTTCAGTAGCCTACAGTTTTGATACCTTTGAAACGCCTAAACTTCGCACAATTCTGCTGTTTTGTCACCTTTGACCTTTCATATTTTAGTAGGGTTCTGCTTTTTGAGGCACACTTTTTAGGGTCAACTTGATCAGGCAAATTTTGAAGACGCAGGACTGATAAACATTGGTTATATCTATATACTAACCACGTTTGACCCATTGAAACAACTGTAGACTTTTTAAACTTTGGGGTCACCCACATCAGTCTCTGTTTGTTTTTTTGTTTTTTTCATCTTTGACCTTTCATATTTTAGTAGAACTACTTTTTGGGGTCATCTTGATTTGGCAACTTCTGGTGACTGCTGTTTTGACAAACATTGGTTATTCTATATACCAGCCTTTACAGTAAAGTTTTAACCCATTGAAACACCTGTAGACTTTGTAAACACTGGGGTCATCTGCACATCTCTTCTGTTTTTTCACCTTTGACTCTAGTAAAACTACTTTTTGAGTCCTCCTTTTTGTGGTCAGCTTGATTTGGCAACTCTTGGAGATTGCTGAATTGAAAAACATTGGTTTGTCTATATAAATCTTTACAGTAAAGTTTTGACTAATTGAAACACCTGTATACTTTGTATTTTTTGGGAATATGTCCTGCACCATTCTTAACTGACCTTTGACCTTTTGTATTTTAGTAGAAATACATTTTGGGCGCCACCTTCTTGGGGCCAACTTGATTTGGCAAATCTTTGAGATTGATTGATATACCAAACTCTACATTCTAGTCTACAGTAGTTTTACAGTAAAGTTTTGACCCATTGAAACATCTGTATACTTTGTAAACTTTGGGAATATGTCCTGCACCATTCTTAACTGACCTTTTGACCTTTTGTATTTTAGTAGAACTACATTCTGAGGGTCTTCTTTTTGGGGCCAACTTGATTTGGCAAATCTTGGAGATTGATTGGTTAATATACCAAACTCTATACTCTCGTCTATAGTAGTTTTACAGTAAAGTTTTGGCCCATTGAAACACTTGTAGACTTTGTAAACCTTGGGGTCATCTATACATCTCTTCTGTTTTCTCACCTTTGACCTTTTGTATTTTAGTAACAACTTTTTGGGGCCTCCTTTTTGTGGTCAATTTGATTTGGCAGCTCTTAGAGATTGCTAGATTGGCAGACATTGGTTATTTTACATACCAGCCTTTACAGTAAAGTTTTGACCCATTGAAACACCTGTAGACTTTGTAAACTTTGGGGTCACCTGCATCATTCTATGCATTTTTTTCACCTTTGACCTTTCAAAATGTCCAGGATCTCCTTTTTGGGGTCGTCTTGATTTGGTAAATTTGGGAGATTACTGGATTGGCAAACATTGATTATTCTGTATACCAGCCTTTACAGTAAAGTTTTGACCCATTGAAACACCTGTAGACTTTGTGAACTCTGGGGTCATCTACATCTCTCCTCTAAGATCATCCCATCACATTACTTCATCCATCCCTCATGTGGACTGTAGTTATGGCCGCTTGTATACAGTGCCCTGCGCGCGCATACATGTAAACTTACCAACCCAAGTCATGTGGCGCACACGCACGCACTGCGCACATGTGACGCCTCCTCTCTCTCCCTCTCTGCTGTATCTCTCATTTTGGAGTTATGCTTATTGTAGGATCTCTGTGTGGTGACTATTATGGGATGGCAGATCAAGGTGGGAGGGGCTCGTGGTGGTGCGCGTATCCATGGCAACCTTTGAGGGAGGGGGGGGCGCGCGCTGGAGGAATGGGGAAGAGAGTGTAGTGCGTGCACGAGGAAGGGGAGGGAGGGGGTGAGAGCTGATTATTATGGTCTGTACGGTGCAAGGTAAGTATGCAGAGTGGGGGAGGGGTGGCCGAGCGAGCGGAGGGGGGTATTATGGGATGTCTGCCCCCTGATCTCTTTGTGTGTGTGTGCGCGCGCACTGAGCGAGGGAAGAGAGACAGAGGAGACACGGCTAGTCGTGCACACACGCTACCACGCATAAAACACGGAAATATACGGATAATATTAACAAAAGCGGCAGCCGATAAGTATTGATTGATTGACAAAGTGAGGCTGGAGGAGTTACTGTCCCTGGAACCAAGTTGTAAGTACCTCAGTTTTGGGCTTTTGTTGTTGGAGTGCGCCGTGGTGGCCTGCTTGGATGCCGGGTTCTTGGCTCGCTTTCTCTTTACTGTCGATTAAACAATTCCCCATTTTTGTAGATTTTTTCACGCTTTTGGCCTCATTTTGTATGCTAAATTCGCTAACTCGTTTGCTAATGAAACGGGAACTAATCTGTGATGAGATGTCAGATTACAAACACCTCCACACTGCGCGTTTTTGAACTTGAAAACCTTATAAACTTAAAACAATTGCTCTTAAATCAACCGGGGCATAGTTCTAGTTTGATGTGACACGCTGTACTATTAGTTTTGAGACGAATTAACTGTTAAATATTCACTACTCTCATCCCGTCTTTTTGTTCTTGCTTCTTTTCCATAAACAGACTCAACAACTCTGGATTACACAAAGATTATCAACTTTATTTTGGTTAGCTGAAGTCTTCGGCTAACTAAAAAGTTGGGTGCTATGTCTGGAAGTGAGGATGATCGCGAGGACTACGGAGCCGCAGAGGATCGCTTAATGCACGGTAAGACGAGCCTCGTTTGTTAGCCTGAAGTTGCTAATGTGAGACTGGTTAAAAATGCTAGCCCGGGCAGATGTTTTGACGTTCATATCAATCATGTTTGGAGAGCGTGAGCAATGTGCCGGCTATGGACGCACTAAATCCAAGGCATTTCGACCGGGGGTGTGTCTTCTGAACCCTCCTACGTCTCACACTGCGCGCGCTCAGTTGAATACAAGTGTAAGGTTATGTTGAAATGAGCATCCTTAAGTTATTTAAAACTGTTTATTGATTGGTATATTTAGATTTTATGTTGCATATGATTTCGCATGAACAAATTTGATGCTCCCAATTGCCACTACCTGTGTGCAAGTAGTTTGTTCTATCATAATTAAACATTCTCTATTCTTAAATTAATTGATAATGCTGACAAATTTCGTTCAGATTTGGGATGGATATCCTTAACTGATTTATGTATTTTTTTTATTTGTTATGGAAATAATTACGATTTTTATTATTTATTTATTTATTTTTTGACTGATTATGTTTATGGTCAGGACTCTGTTAGGGTTGAATATCGAAGTTAAAGTTGAGGAATAGGGATAGATTTTGATAATTTACAGTACAAATAGTGCTAGTAACATTGCATGTCACATTTCCCTTGTTTACTGTCCTGAAAACAACAAATTGCTTAACTAAACACACTTTTATACCTTATTTTTACTCTGAGATCCAAATTTATCGTTTTAAATGTTTTTCCTCTAACAATAATAATCATCATAATCATAATATCATAATCATAATAATAATCTTAACACAAATTGCCAAAGAGTAGAGCGTGAGAGGTGACGCGAAGCCCCGCCTCGAATCAAATGCCTGGGATCTGGAATGCTACGTGCTAGGCTAACTGCCGGTATGCTAAATGCTAATGTTGGCGGCTACGTCAAACTCGCAGATTTCGTGGTTGCGCTGGACACGTTCTGGGCTATGTATGCTGGAATTAAATGGAATGAAAAGAAAAATACCCGAGTAGGTGTTATAGTAAGGAAGAATAAGGCAATTTACTCTGAAACCGGCTTTTTCCCGGGGCCTAGCGTTAGCAGCTACCGGTATATTTTACGTTGCCGATGACAAGATGGAGTCAGCCAGTTAGCTTTACGGACCGGAGGATGACGTTCACAATCTTATTATTTTTTCTATACAGTTTATTTTTTCCCGCTTTCCTATTGTGTATAGACCTTACAAACATCATCTACATTGTGGGTTCCGTTATATCACATTGTAGAGTTTGATAGAGTTGTGGTAGCTTGATGAAAAGTCCCGTAGCTTCGCGAGCCTGCGACCACGCGCTCGTGTTGTGAAGAAAGCCTAATACACAAAAGAGTGCACATTTTGTCAGACCACGGGAGAACTAGTTTTGTATTGTATAAAATGCGACAGTTCAAAGAGTGTTGTTTGAGAAAAAGCGTTTTTCCAAATCTCGCGTTGTTTATTGTTTGCATAATGAGCTCCTCGTGCACGCGCATCAAACAAGGCCAGACCGCAGAGAGAACAGATAGTCCTAAGAGTCTTCTCCAAGTGTTACAATGGGTTATCAATGCCTTGGGGAAAACAAATTGACAAAACAGTAGCCCTAGATGTGGCTTTAAGTCGCTTGTTTATTACTTGACGAAGTTTGTGACCCAAGAGTGATGCTAATGGACTTTATGTTCTTTAAATGAACTGTCGTGGAAATTAGGCTTTGGGCTGTCATACAGTATTGGGAAGTCACTGAATAAATGTACCGAAAATAGGAATTCTGAATGAGCAACTGTGTTCCGGTACAATTACTTTTTCATTTGGTGGTATTCAGAATGCAGTTACTTTTGTAAATCAAAGGAATACTTGGCGGTACTCTGCTGTTTTGACTTTAACTGCACAATTGATGAGGGAAAAAAAGAAAACACAGATCTTGCTGTGTGATTGTTCCTCTCTAATTAGACATAAATTACTGTATAACAAACAGTGGAACAATAATAAAGCAGTTTGTAATTACATGTCATGTTTTTTACACTGTAAGATTCAGAATACAGCACTGTGATGGGACCATGCAACCAAACACGCTACCAAATATATTTTAATTTGCAAGTGTACTTACAGAATACTAAATACCCAAAGTGTTCTTCTCATCAGTGTTCATAGATTTGTCCATAACTAAACATTGCCTATAATAGCATAAAATGTGTTTATAGTAATTCATATGTTGTTGTTCTAAAAGCATTTTGTTTCTTATATTTACATGTATTTGGAGGAAAGTTTCACATGGATTTTGTTCAGACCATGATGGCACTAATAATTTTCTTTCATACAATTTGTGACGTTCAAATGTCACTTAATGTTTGTATTTAATATTTACGCTTTTTGAACAGTGTAGTTGTTTTGTTATTTATGGAGTAACAAAGTAAGACTTTGTTATGCCGGTGTTTCGTGTGTTCTTTGTGGACTATGAGGAGGCCTCCATAGTCTATTCTGTCAAAAAGAAACACTACATATCATTACATCAGTTTTTGCTGTAATCTTAGTGTAGTTTAATTTCAGTGGAACTGTTTTGGAGCAGTGCTTGCCTGGCCCACTAGTAATGCCCCTGCTTCAACCATCCCCACTGTAGTTTGTCAATGTAAACCCTTATTTGCATTGGTTAAATAAAACAAAAGCATCCGACCCACAATTTTATATATACACAAACTCGGCAGTCTTCAACATGACCTAAAATCTATCCTAGGCTTCAAAGTTCGCGCTATTTTTGCACTGTTCTTTGAGTAAGTGCGTTGCATTATGGGTTATTATTGTATTTAATCAGTGGTAACTTTTATTTGTGCAGACGATGAAGAGGAGGATATTTCAGAAAATGAAACACCCAAAGTAAAAAAGAAGAAAAAGGCCAAGAAGAGCCGTGAGAGCAAAGGCGGCAAGAGGCGGTCGAGGCGAGAGGTGAGTGGGATCATGCTGTGATGCTAGCATAATGCTAAGATACAAATGTGTAGT
This sequence comes from Periophthalmus magnuspinnatus, assembly GCF_009829125.3. Lineage (NCBI taxonomy): Eukaryota > Metazoa > Chordata > Actinopteri > Gobiiformes > Gobiidae > Periophthalmus > Periophthalmus magnuspinnatus. The sequence goes on from NC_047136.2 coordinate 20,997,776, forward strand.
GTTGAATGGGGCAATGAATGTTAGTGCACAGAGCACAGAGGTCTGCAACCATTAACAGCAAAAGAACCGCATTGGCACATTTCAGACCAAATGAAAGAGCCAGAAAGAAAGAGCAATGTTTTGTTTGGGTTTTTTTTAAGTGTTTTTAGGGGTTCTCGGGGTTTTGAGCAAATTACATTTAATTTCCTGTATTCTGGTGCATTTTATGTGTAAAATTTACTCTACAAAATTATCATTATTCTTTCTGATTTTATGCATGGAATTTGCTCAGACAAAAAAAAAAAAAAAATATATATATATATATATATATATATATATATATTAAATAAATAAATAAATTTAAACAAATCAATAGAATAAATACTCTTTGGCATGCTATAAACACTGTCAAATACAAACTTAATAAAGTATAGCCAAAAAATCCTAAAGTTTTTTTTCCTCAATCGAAGTGCAAAGAGCCTCCAGTGCAGTGGCTCTTTAGAGAGTAGTTGCAGACTCCTGTGCTAGCGTAATGTTAAGATAGGAATGTATAGTGTTGAGTGGGGCTGTAAACTGTATTCAGGAAAATGGAAGTTAATGGGAGAAAAGAAAATGCTAAACTAGTTCAAGTTCAATTGGTGTGGTCTGAAATTGGCTCTTACAAATGTATAAAACATGTCCAGGTTACTCTGGTCATCAGGGCACAGCATGTTTCAACAAACGGTCCAGTTTAATACTTGGCTGAGCCTCACACTTTTATTTTCTTATCTGGCTTTTCCAAACCACAAAAGTATCACAAAAATATAATCACGCATTAAAGTATATTACAACTTTCAACTGTCACCACTTCCCTGCTCACAAACTTTCGCAAACAGTATTACATTTTTATAATTTTACAGCTCAAAATAAAAGCTGATGTGACCTCAGAAATATTATACATCTGCACATTATTGTTGACATGAAAACCAGGGCAGTGTTTTTGCTTTTGCCAAGTTCCACATTACATCAGTTATGTGTTTTTATTGCTAAAAATACCCTGGGAACACATTCTTTTTGTGACTGGGGTTGTCTCTCCACAGTTCTGACCAGTAACTTTGCCTGGTTGCATCACCTTCTTATGTCCATGGCGATCGAAAAGTTAGTTAATTTAAAGGCGCTCTACCTGATCTTAAAAACGTGAAAAACAGAACTAGTTAATTTTAAACAGTTTGCAGTGGTCCGTTATTTCTCACTTACCTTATGCATTCAGAGCAGTCTAATTATTCACCACAATGAGTTTGTAAGCACTTTTCACAACTTTCAGAGTCCAAAGTGGTAATTTTAACAACTAGAATGCTAACTTGCCCTTTCTAATTATTGGACAATTCTTTAAAATTAGATGCAGACGGTGCATAGAAAACTTACATTGTATAAGCAACTGTTGAGGTCAAAATATGTGTACTGAGGCAATACATTTAGCTTAAAAGATTATAAATAACTCTGTCTCTTGTCCTTCAGGAGTTGGCCGTGAGTTCCCCAGAGCCCATGGACACGGTGGGGACAGAGGAGGCGGAGGACGGAGGCGCAGTTCAGCGATCGGACAGTGAGGGCAGCGATTACACTCCAGGACGCAAGAAAAAGAAACGCGGCAGCACGGGGAAAGAGAAGAAGAGAAGCAGCTCCAGTAACGACCGCAGCTCGAAGCGCAAAGACCCCGAACCGGAAGATGAGGAAGATGACGATGATTCGGTGAGAAAAATGGCCGACATAGCAGTTTGTAAAATCTCAGGATGTGAAAGTGAACCAGAGGTATTGAGTAACAGTAACAGTGATATCCATGGGGTTCAGAGTAATGAAGGAGATAGGACCATTACCATGGTGATTATCAATTTAAAACAAAATATATGCAACATTTGAGGACTTTTGCCCATTCAAATAGAGATAATGACAGGAAGCTTGAAGAATATATATACATGAATAGCTCTGCTTTATGTGATATAACACTATGATAATGGAGCTGTGGGTAAGAAATGTAGGGTAGAATTTGCCTTTTAAACTAACAATGTGCACAGCTGTTGACCTGGTTAATATCTTTGTGTCAGTTTTTGTTTCATGTCGATAAGCCCAATAATTACAAAGTTCAATGTCTTCTCTGTTGCTCTTTTGCTTGCTGCTGTGGCTGATAACTGATATTTACATATTGCGAGATTTAGCTTTTAAAATCTACAACTAGGCCCACATATGTATCTTAAGCTCAAACACTCTTCTATTTCCATTTTGAGTCATTGGTCTGTTCAAAAAGGGCACACAGAGAATGGAGCAATGCCAGAAATATTGGTTTCGAATATCAGTAATAATCTACAGGCCGATACAATATAGAAGAATTGGTATCGATATAGGATGCCTCCTGGACGCCTCCCTAGGGATGCTCTGGGCATGTCCCACTGGGAGGAGGCCCCAGGGAAGTCCCAGGACACGCTGGAGGGACTATGTCTCTCGGCTGGCCTGGGAACGCCTTGGGGTCCCACCAGAGGAGCTGGAGGACGTGTCTGGGGTGGGGGAAGTCTGGGAGTCCCTGCTTAGACTGCTGACGCGGCGACCTGGCCCCGGATAAGCGGAAGAAAATGGATGGATGGTATCGATATCGACCGATACATGAATCGATGCATCGCCAACCATAACCAAGTGTGAACAATGTCATATTTTATTCTTAATACTTAGTCTTTTCAATGGACAAGTTTATGGACTGAACACCAATTTGGATAAATGTGTAAAAACATCACCACATGTGTAACAATATCGACCTCACCAAAAAGTTTCATTATGTCATTGTGACATTTTGCAATTGTATGCCAAGCTCCAGAGCTGTTTGTGGCATTAACAGAGAAAACTACATGAACCACAATCCTTTGCTCTTGAAGTCCTGGCGTTACTTTTTGAAGATGTTAAAGTAGCTCCTTTTTTAGTTATTATTATTACTCCATAGGTACAGACCATTTTTATTTATTTTGTTCCCCACAACAAATATTAAAATTTAAAGGCATACTTCAATATTTGGAAATGTATCTATGTTGTTTTAAACAAGAATCTCCAGTGTCCCATACAAATTGATGGTTTTGGCAGTGTTCAAATCCTGTATACTCCGGGTTTAATCCTCTTCTTAACCACATAAAATCTTGCATTTTCATGACTGAGAAACCATTTTCCCTACAATTTTCATTTGAGATTTGGCTGCAATGCTCATTAATCAATAATACAGAAGACACCATTTCGCATTGCGTCCTCGCCTATTCTATTTTTAGCTCAAAATGGCCGTATTTCAAGCTTTTTTTTAAAACCTGCAAATTGTAACATTTCCAAAAAGCAGCAGAAAAGCCAAACAAAGCACTCCCTGCACCTTAAGTGCAGTCTTCTTACAGATATTACAGTTAACCATCAGTGCAGAGTGTGATATGCAGTTTCCATGACAACGCTGCACCACTTTTGCTGCTTTTGACCCCTTTTTTTACGATTACGTTTTGATTCATTCGTCTTGGATTAAAACGACAGCTAAGAATCTTGCAGTTGGTAGATGTTATAATGATTGGTAATGAATTGGGATTAAAATTATGGGATTAATTGGCTAAACATTGCATTATGTTTTGATTATTTGGTCTTGGATTTCAACATTTAAGGATCTTTACAATTGGTGAATAATGGCTGATAATGAAATGTGATTAGAACAAGGGTGTTTGCAATTGGCTGAAAATGCTATTTGAATCATTAAGCTTTTAGAACAGCTTTAACTACCTCTAAAAATAATAAAATATCTTCTCTCCATGCGGCCTTATTCTGTATAAAACCTACAATCTGGTTATGAAATGCATGGGGTGTTGCAGTGAGTTTAATAGTTAAATTTTCAGTATTTTTGCAAATGTTCAAGGGCTCAAATTACTCTATTTTCAGATTCCAATCTTGTGTCCTCATTGCAAACATACCTAGAGTTGTTTTGTTTCATTCACACATGTTTAACACACAAAGCCTGCATATTTAGGCTGAGTTCCTCTCTCAAACGGAAAACACTTTGTTCCACCTTGTGATGTCACTGTGTGTTAATGCAAGAAGTGCTTCACTGTGTTTTTAAACTCCAGACACCTTCACTAGAATCATTTGAATGATTTCAACTCCTGGATTTGCCGATCTCTACTGAACTAAATGTGAAGGGCTCTGTTAACTTAAACTACCACTTCATGACATTTCAAGGTGGAACAGAACATTTTGAGCTCTGGAGATGTAGACAGACTAATAATAAAGGGTGACTCAAACATGTGTTAATTAAGCAAAACACAACTCCAGGTCTGTTTTTGATGAGATAACAGCATTATAACATGACTAAAAACTCACAAGAGTCAGTTTTTGAATTTTAAGTCATCATGATGCATAGAAGTAAAAAAAAAAAAGGCATCTCTTACAACAGTATATGTGTGTTACTGTTGGGTCATATGACTGAAGTTTCTGATGACATAATTTTCTTGTGAGTATCAAATTTAAACTGAGCTGTTGACTCAAACTGCTAAACTGCGCTTACTGTAACATATCTAAAAAATGTACTTGAGTGGACAAAAAAATTAATCTTGTTGATGACTCTCAATTTTCCTTTTTATTTTGACTCAGTAGAGCAGTCAGACACAGTGACCCACACGTTGGCGGTGTGTTTCCAGCTCCTACAGATGGATAGTGTTGTTGTGTCCTTGGGCAAGACACTTAACCCACCTTGCCCCCAGTGTCTGTATATACGTGTGTGTGTGTGTGTGTGTGTGTGTGTGTGTGTGTGACAGCGCTTTAAGTGCCTTAAAGGTAGCAAAGTGCTATATAAAAAGTGTGTGTGTGACCATTAAAACAAATTAAAATATTTATTTTCTGAACATAAACGGTACAGACTTGTCATAACTTCCATTTTAAAAAACAAACGTATCCTGATATCTTAATCCAAAGTCTGAACTCTGCCCTAAACCACATGTTTCTACTGACAGAGGACTGACTGTGGACATCTCCATTAAAGACCAAAGTTGATCACTGGCAATTAGAAATGACTGAATCTTTATTGAAATTTGATTAGTAGCACATCCTTACATTACTTTGCTTCCCCCCGCAGTCTTTAAAATGGCCTTTTCCAGGTCAATGATGTAAATTTGGGTTAACATGTTTATTCTTGTGCTGTATTAAAGATAAGTACATAAGCGTCTCTGTGTGAGGCGTCCCATTATCCACTTCAAAATTCACCATTATAATGAACCAAGACCTGCTCTCAAATGCAGCTTGATTGCTCCATTTCACTAAAGGCTAAATGCGTCACGTCTACAGTTATAGTCGCTCTACAAAAACAGCCAAAAGAGAGGGGTTTTGGTCAAATGTGTTTATATTTATACCCTCCAAAATGCCCGACATTGCTTTTGTCAGCTCAGAAAATGTTATTGTTTAGCCCATGTATTTTTGGGAAAACTGAAATTTGAATTACTTTGTGTACAAATTGTGTACAAAGTGCTTTACAGAATAAGAAAAACATTAAAATCGCAATACAACAAATCAAAACATACAGAATCATAGTAAAATTAACTTCAAAGGAGAAAAGTGCAGAATAAAAACCTTTCAGTAACATGCATAGCTAATTTAAATTTTTTGTACTGTGACAACACCAATTAAAGCAAAAGTTCAGTATGCATTAATTAACCTGCCAAACTAAACCAAGATCTGAAGTTTTAGTCTCATAATTCCAAAGCCCATCTAGATTTGGGTTTGGGAATTATGAAACACTCTGGAAAAAGTCCTCAACGTTGCATATAACAAGATGCTGAAACCCATGAATAACTTGTAGACCAATTCTGGGTTTTAGTGTTGTTCCTATTATATATTATCTACTGTAGTCTTATGTGAGTTATGTGTCTTGTATTTTAGGAGCCTAAGACTTCCTCACAGCTGCTGGATGACTGGGGCATGGAGGACATTGACCACGTGTTTTCTGAGGAGGATTACCGCACACTCACAAACTACAAGGCCTTCAGTCAGTTTGTCAGGTAAATAATGCTATAAACCTGTGTGTAACACGTTCTGTGGTTTTGGTTCTGTTGATACTGTGAAATGTTTAAGGTGGAATGTTCAGCAGTTACCATGGTAACACAATCCACACATTAGTACACACTGACTAAACACATTTTGAATTTTTTCTTGAATTTTCACTCAATCTAAAAACTTTTTAAAGAGCACATTTTCAGGAGCCTGTGATCAATCTGAGCATTCATGGCCCTGTTTAGGAGTTTGATTTTCGAGGTGCAAGTGACTAACTGAAACTGTCTAATGCTAGCTAGTTTGTGAATTTGTGACTGTAATGTTATTTGAGAGGGACTTGTTTAACAGCACAAATCAGCTCACCTGTTGTAGTTCAGATAGGTCAGTTATTTATGGTCAGATTGTGTTAAAACAAAGCTCAGATTAAAGTCTAACTCCAGATAAAGCAGTGCCTACAGTTAGCATCCATCTGGGAATGGGCATCAAATGGAAATCAGCTGCAGAGTATCAATATAGAGTTTATGATGGTATCTCACAGAATTTTCAGTTGGCCTTATTTATAACCAATAGGGATTTTAGAATGCTAAATATTAAACTTGGCATTCATACAAAAGTGATCTGAAGGAACAAAAACATGATGATTTGTTGAATAGTGTTAAAGGTCCTATATTTCACAAAACTGACTATTATGATCTTTAAGCCATGTTATAATGTGAGAATGAAAGAAAACACAACTCCAGTTATGTTTTTGAGGACGTAACAACATGTTTGAGTAACCCTTTATCATTGGTCTGTTACATCTCCAAAGCTGAAAATGTTCTGTTCCACCTTGTGATGTCATGAAGCCGTAGTTTTCAAGTTAACAGCTACGTTTTAACTTTAGTTTAGCAGAGATGGGCAATTCCAGAGAAGGTGTATGGAATTTTAAAACACACTGGAGCACTTCCTGTATTACCACATGACATCATGAGGTGCAATGGAGTATTTTCTGTTTGAGAGAAGAACTCAGCCTAAATCTGCAGGGTTTTTGTTAAACATGTGTGAATGAAACAAAACACAACTCCAAGTATGTTTGTGATGTGGAAATAACATATCAGATCAGAAAATAGTGTAATATGGGCTCTTTTAATAAATACATTCCCAATCAGTTCTTCATGATTAGAGTTTGCCCAACCTGTTTAGCATTTAAAAACACAGTAACATGTCAATTTCAACTGCAAGGGAAGGATGACATCTAGGCAAGACTCTCAAAGAATGAAAAAATAATACAAAACTCTCTCTCTCCTCAGACCTCTTATTGCCGCAAAGAACCCAAAGATCGCCGTGTCGAAGATGATGATGGTTTTAGGGGCGAAGTGGCGCGAGTTCAGCACGAATAACCCTCTGAGGGGAGCGGCCGCGGTTAATGCTGCTCTGGCAACAGCTAACATCCCTTCCACTGTGGACAACATGGTGTCCGAGTCTGACCCTGCAACAGCGCCCCCTGCAGCCCCAGAGCAACCCGCCCCTCCACCTATACGCAAGGCCAAGACCAAGGAGGGCAAAGGTCAGTGTATTAAAGGATTAAAGGATGTTGGCATTGCATACTTCTGCGGTAGGCTAGCTTAGTTGGTACATTTGTTTTTCTATACCTCTGTACCTCTTCTAAAATGAGTCCTCATCAAAAACCCAATCCTCCTTCAGATAACTTCAGATTTATTTATTTTTTTTATTTTTTTAAGTTTCTAATAGCTTTGTCAAAAGTATAAAATCTGATACTAATTGATACTAAAACTAGTATCGAAACTAGATACTCATTTGAGCACGTTTCATTACTAAAAAAGTTACAGAACTAGATAAAATTTGATGTTTAACTTTGGTATAATAAACAAATGCTATTATATTGTGTTAAAAATTACAATATTGTCTAAAACCGGTATTGAGTCCTTTCTTAAAGGTCCTATATTGTGCAAAATTGACTCTTGTGAGCTTTAAGCCATAAAGCCATGTCACAATGTTGTTACTTCATCAAAAACATACCTGGAGTTGTGTTTTGTCTCATTCACACATGTTTTGAGATGTAGATAGACATACACACAAAGTAGTTTTCAAGTTAACAGCTCCTTTTACCTTTACTTCAGTAGATTGGCAATTCCAGATCTGAAATCATCCAAATGATTCTAGTGAAGGTGTGTGGAGTTTAAAAACACAGTGGAGCACTTCCTGTCTCACCACTCAATGACATCACAAGGTGGAACAAAGTGTTTTCTGTGAATAAAACATGTGTGAGTGAAACAAAACACAACTCCAGGTATGTTTGTGATGAGGAAACAACATGGATAAAAAAAAAGCGTAATATTGACGAAATAGTCACGATACTAGAATTTCAGCCCCTACTTCCTAATATTAATTTCAACACAGCAGATGGTTTAAAGCAGATCATCGATCACTTTAGCTCAGAAAACGGCCGAATTATTCAAGTTTTTGAAGATGGTATATTTAACCACCACTTCTACTGGTTTAAAATGTTTGTACAATCACAACTTGACAATGAGATGCCATCAGCTGCCCTAAGATGTTGAGGACACAAACCTGCTTCTTTTAGCTGTAGAATCTGGCAACCCAAAGGAGCTGCTAATTTCTTGATTTTATTAATGAATGTTTTTAAGAGACAAAACACAAAATGTAAACAAACACTCCCTTATTTCATACACTCCCTTTATAATATTTTTATTCTAACACAGTTTGAAGTTTTGTATAACGCTTTTATTGTCTGTTTCAGGACCAAATGCTCGTAAGAAATCCAAATCTGCTGCTAAACCTCAGGAGAAGAAAAGCAATGCCAAAACCAAGAAAGTGGCTCCGCTCAAAATCAAACTGGGAGGATTCAACAAGAGGAAACGCTCATCGGTACAGAAACAGATTCATGCACTTAAGATATTGTCTGTTACCATGGCCTTTCTCACAAATTATTTTTACCTTTCTGGCATTGATAATTGGATTATAGAATCACATTTTTGCAATTCATCTGAAATTTGCTTAAAAAGTTCCTGTAAATGTCTTGGTCCAGGTCCAAATATTGCAGAAAGTAAATGGACTATACTTTAAAAGTGCAGAAACATCAGCTGCTAGTTTCATTTTATTTTTAATTGGGTGTTTCGCAGCGTGTTTTTTATAGTCCACATACTTGATATTTTAATTTTGTTTTAATCTGGCCTCTTTCGGTCATGAAAGTTTTTTTATTTTTTATTTCTAGGGATGCATCGATCCAGTCTTTTTAGTTCTAATACCAATGTCAGCTTTGGCTTTTGGTCTGTCGATATCAGATAAAAACCAAACCAAATGGAGGGACTGAAAAAGGCATTTATTTATATTTAAACACAACTGTATAAATCCGGTAGTACATTAACTGTTAAGTTGGAGCCATATATGGGCCATTTTGGAGCCAAGTTGCATATTAGGAATTCCAACTGGGTATCATAGCAACCAAAGAGCCAATCTGGAGCAAGGCTGTGAATCAAACCTGTTGCTAACGCTAGCATGAGCGATCTCTGGGAAAGAAGGCACCTGATTCATCTGTTATTAATGTTCATATCCTGATTTACTGATACAATAGGGAAATAAACTGTTCTTATTAAGCCGCTCTACATGATTGTGGTATTTTTAAGACCACAATGATGTGAAAGTGAATTAGAGCCAGAGCTGATGGGGCCGAAAGCATGCCCATGAGCACTTCCTATTTAGAACACGGATAGCACGATGTCCATTTATATGTACAGTCTGTGTTGTTGTTCTTGTAACTGTTTGTGGTCACATACATTAACAACAAAAGGTGCCAAGCCTAAACTTAACACAAAATGTCACATAATTTAGCTATAGTCAGATATTAAGTAATAATGTAGTGAAGTGAACTATTACATATTTGAAGTAACTCAATTAAATGTATTTGTGTTGTTCTCGCCAGAGTGAGGAGGATGAGCCAGACGTGGAGAGTGACTTCGATGACCTCAGTATGAACAGTGTTTCTGTGTCTGAAGGATCCAACAGCCGCAGTGGCAGAAGCAAAAAGAAGCCTGCCAAGAACAAACCCAAGAGGAAGAAGGGTGAGGGGACGTTTACATCATCAGGATGTTATAATAGGGAAGGTTGTGTTTGAAGAAGGCATACTGTCATTGTTTCGTTGAGCAATACACTGGGATAGAAGGATCGGTTGTCATAGGGGCTGAATGCACAGATTGGCAGCCATGTTGTTCAACTCCAGGGCAACTGTGGCTAAAGAAATGGCTTACCTTTGAGAGTAGGGAGTAAAATATTAAAGCCTCACTTTGTATACTTTGTAAAAAAAAAAAAAAAAAAACACGTGTCCATAACCTGACTCTTACTTGGCCTGTAGGAGGGCCTTCACCTTCTTGTCTCCATGGAAATGTTGTTCCTTTGGCGATAATCTTCACCAGTGTGGCATAAAACGTATCTGTACTCATACATTGCAGTGACCTCACACTTGCAGCGTTCTACATGCATCTCTATGGTGCAATGTTCAGCACTTACCATGGTGACACAATGCACACATTGGCAAACACTGGGAAAAACTTGAGATCATCTGAAAACTCATGGAAAAAACACAGAAGTGATTTAAACAGCACAATCAGGAGCCTGTGATCAATATGAGAGTTCATGGTCCTGTTTAGAATTTTGATTTTCAAACAAAAAGGTGAGAGTGACTAACTGAAACCGTTGGTTAATGCTAGCTAGCGTATGACAGTAATATTATGTGTGAGAGGCTTGTCTAAGCACACAAATCAGCTCACCTGTTGTAGTTCCAACTTAGCCAGCTCTTTCTGGTCACATTGCGTAAATCTAAAGCTCCGATTAAAGTCTAATAGAGCTTCAGACAGAGCAGTGCCTAGAGTTAGCATCACACCCACAGGGAATGTTGAATGGCTTGTAATATTGCTTTAAGAAAGTGAGGTTTGCAGAATCTAATGTTGTGTATTTGTATGTTATTTAGACGCAGAGGATGGAGATGGTTATGAGACTGATCACCAGGACTACTGTGAGGTGTGCCAGCAAGGAGGAGAGATCATCCTGTGTGACACCTGCCCCAGAGCCTACCACATGGTGTGTGTGGACCCCGACATGGAGAAGGCCCCCGAGGGCACCTGGAGCTGCCCGCACTGTGTAAGATACTGCTAAATAATGCTTATATGGTACATTTAATGTTTTATACTTTTTAGTTGAACATTGGTAAGACTTTGTTTAATAAAGCTTAAAACAGGTTGTCCTGTCCATCCAACCTAATATTTAGTAAGACTTGTAGAAGCCCTGAATAAAAATGCTCAACTGCAATTAAATTATAAAAACACAGCAAGCTATTGGCTTAAATCTTCTTGCGTAATATAGGACCTTCAAACCCATGTTATAATATTGTTACTTCCTCAAAAACGTACTCGGAGTTGTTTAGTTTCATTCACACATGTTTGAATAACACTTTATTATTTGTCTGCCTACATCTCCAAAGCTCAAAATGTTACAGCTCAGTTTACCTTTTGTTCAGTAGAGATTGGCAATTTCAGGGCTGAAATCATCCAAATGATTCTAGAGAATGTGTATGGAGTTTAAAAACACAGTGAACCAGTTCCTGTATAACCACATGACATCACAAAGTGTTTTCTGTGCGAGAGAAGCTCCTAAATATGCAACTTTTAGTCTGTTTATGAAGAGGAAACATTAGAACAGAGATCGGAGAAGGGTATAGACTTTTTAAGGCTGTGAAAGAGTAGTTTAAAAGAGAAAGTGAAAATACTTTGTGTGTGTGTAACACACATACACATATACATACCGGTACATACATTTTTTTATCAACCAGTCAATTACTTCTATTATATATTGAGATTTTAAAGATTTTTAGCGAAACAGCTAGTATTTACAAATTACAGTGATACATTGCAGCCCTTTTTGTTTAATACCATATCTAACAATCTACCTTTTTGATAGAAGCTTGAAAGTGTGCCCATGGATTTCAAAATGATGAAAATTGAGGATGGCTACCATAGCAATTACTAATTTAAAACCAAATATATCTTTTGAATATTGAAAAAAGTCTTCAAAATGTGAGTGCTTCCCATAGATTTTGTTAAGATTATGATGGCACAAAATTTTCATTTGAATTACTCCTTCAGTTTGTGGAGTATAACTGTCACTTAGTTCCTCTTTTATCCAGGCATTTTGACCAGTGTAGTCTCTTTTTTTAAGTTTATGAAAATACACAGAGAGCAACAGGAGTCTAATTTTGTTATGTGATGTCATCTGAAACCCAGTCATACCGATATTCTGTGATATAATTCTCTGTACGCCCTTAAAATGGAAATAGAAGGGGATATATGGCTGTATTTTACACAAATATATAACAAATTATTTTATATAAATGCCTTTGAAATTGGTATCGGCAAATATTAGTTATTGGCTCAAAAAAATCAGTATTGTCCCATCCTTACATTCCTGTGTGTTTTAGGAGAAGGAGGGTATCCAGTGGGAGGCTCGTGAGGAGGCGTCTGAAGGAGAGGATGATAACGGAGAGGCTGGAGATCACGAGGAAGACGACCACCACATGGAATTCTGTCGCGTCTGTAAAGATGGAGGAGAGCTGCTGTGCTGTGACTCCTGCCCCTCGTCCTACCACATCCACTGCCTCAACCCCCCTCTGCCCGAGATCCCCAACGGAGAGTGGATCTGCCCGCGCTGCACGGTCTGTACACAGGACATGGTTCATGACTCAAACCTTTTTTTTTTTCTTTTTTTTTAAAGCATGAAGCTGTAAAAGGTCGAATTATCACTCTCTTCTCGCCTTTTTTTTTTTTTTTTTTTTTTTGGTGAAATTGATTGAACATAGGCAGCAGAAATGACATATTCCTGTATTTTTGTGCTTCTCTTTTTCCCACAAACTGATATAAAACTGTGATAAATATTTACCAACCTGCTAGTCTTTGTTAGCTTAACTGTGATGGTAATACAACTGAAAGTTGTGAAAAGCACTTATAAAACTTATAAATTCAATGCAGTGAGTAATTTGGGTGCTAGAGAGGAACTTTGAAACTAGTTCTGCTTTTAAGATGGTAAAAATTAAATATATCTACTTTTTGAATGACCAATCCAACTACCACAATGAGAATAATGTTGAATGTAATTGTTTTCAGCTGGTTAAAAATGGAACTTTCTCATGGTGAAAATACTTGTGGAAATGAATAGTTTGATACGGTTTGATTTTGTAAAAGATTATTATGACTTTATATATGAAGCATGATTTAGATATAGATGGAAGTGTAGGTGGAGACAGAAGACGTCAACACTCCGTACAAGTTGGTGTCATAGTTACAAAAATTGACATGATGTAGTTTTTTACTAAATAACTTTATGAAGCCTGATTGTTTTAACTGTTCCTATAACTGTTCCTTTAACTTCCTCTCTCCTGGCAGTGTCCGCCTCTGAAGGGTAAAGTGCAGAAGATCTTGACGTGGCGTTGGGGCGACCCTCCTCCTCCCACCATCGTGCCCCGCCCCCCTGATCTCGCTCCAGATGCCCCTGACCCTGCCCCCCTCGCCGGACGCCCCGAGAGAGAATTTTTCCTCAAGTGGTCCAACATGTCGTACTGGCACTGCTCCTGGGTCACAGAGCTTCAGGTAAACCATGGATTTCATATCAGCTCAAGCACAGAATTTAAATTTTTGTTGTTGTTTTTTTTTTAAATAGAGTGGTCTATAATGGATCTTTTGAGTATCCTTTGCTACATCTTCTGTCACACCATCTAACCTGTAGGCCATATTGTACAAAATAAAACAAATCAGTGTTTTTTTAGTTGCCAAAAAAAACTCTGACCGTCTGACCTCCTCCTCTGCATCCTCTGCTTCGTCTAACCCTCTCCTTTGCATCATCTGCTCCGTCTGACCCGCTCCTCTGCCCCATCTGACCTCCTCTCTTTGCGCCATCTGACCCTCTCCACTGTATCCTCTGCTCCCTCTGACCCTCATCTCTGCTCCCTCTGACCCTCTCTAGGCCTCCTGTTTCCCATCCCTCTACTCATATATTCATGTCCAAAAAAATTCAAAATCTGGAAACTTTATTCATAAAACATCTTGAACTGTCCTGTTTAATGCATTAAACCTTATCTTTCCTCACAATGAACAAAAAGAGCAAAATCAGTGCAACCCAACAATTTTCCCTTAAAACTGTATTAAACCAAAGTATTTTTCTATATTTCTAGCTGGAGCTGCACTGCCAGGCGAAGTTCAGAAACTACCAGAGGAAGACGGACATGGACGAGCCTCCACCCATAGACTTTGGAGAGGGAGAGGATGACAAAAGCTCCAAGAGGAAAAACAAAGACCCCATGTACGCTCAGCTTGAGGAGAGGTTCCTTCGATACGGCATCAAAATGGAATGGCTCATGATCCATCGAATCATCAACCACAGGTCACATTTTTACACATGTTTTTGTATTTAAACTTATAAAAAGATACTTGACTCACTTCAACAATACTTGCAATACAACAATCTACTTTTACTGCTAATTCTACTGTAATATTATGTATTTTTACTCCGTGTAAAGTCAATTTTTATTCATTTTCTTTTAATACAGATCATATTTTACTATTATTCACTGTTTTATGCTGCCAAAAATATAGCCAAAAGCATTCTTAGTTTGTGAATTTGTTCTCGATAAAGTTTGTCTGCTTCAATTTAAACCACAAGTGCACACTAGCAATCAAAAAAATCTTTCCACCATTTTACAGTTTAAATTGGATTCCTTGGGCTGGTTTTATATTGTCATTAAAAGCTGTATGAAGCCGTGTTCTTTTTGAGAGTTCAAACTTCACTGTGATTGGTTAACCTCTGTCTTGACCTGAATGAGTGAAAGGAAGACTTAAACTATGGGCAGAATGGATGAGGCAAAGTTATGATGTTTAAATGGTTAGCTATACATGCTACCTGATTCCTATTAAAATGTATTTGAACTGTGAATTTTTGTTCCATATTTTATGTCTCTAAAATCTCTTCCAATTGACTTTGATCTCTGGGATAAAACATAGTAACCACTCATAAACTACTTTTAAGAAATGAATATTTTTATTTTTATTTATTTTGCCAACTTTTAAAAAATATTTTTCAGTGTGGATAAGAAACACAATGTGCATTACCTGATCAAATGGAGGGAGCTGCCGTACGACCAGGCCACATGGGAGGCAGATGACATGAACGTGCCAGAGTTCGACCAGTACAAGCAGCAGTACTGGAACCACAGGTCAGAACTGTTTTCAAATGATTCTGTGTTAGGCAAAACTTATAATTTTGGAAGTGTTTTGGATGGAAGTGTCTCAGCACATACTTAGTACCTGCACAAAGCTCACATTCAGACTCATCCGGTTGTTGGAGGAGCTGTGGTGTTTAGGGAGCAAATCATTTTCACACAATACAGAATACAGTCTTCGGTCAGAGTTGAGAGTAATATTTTACAAATGTCTTTAAATTGGGGCAAATTATTATTTTCACTTTTAGATTCTGTGGACACAAGCACTGAGAGTAAAAGTTTGTTCGGTATGTTGAGTTTGTGCTATACAAATAAACTTGCCTTTCCTAATTTGTGCACAAAGTAATTCAAATTGCTTTATAGAATAAGAAAGACATTAGAATCACAATACACCAAATCAAAACAAATGAGCTCCCTAAAATGAACATAAAGAGAACATAAACAGTGCAGAATTAAACCCTAGCAGCACAAACTCAATTCTGGACGGCTGGTACAACCTGGTAAACTCAGTGTTTGACATGGGGAGGATTACAATGTACCATAGACTTCAAATGGATAGACACATTTGACAAGATATGAGAGAAACTGAAATCTGATCTTATGCTTAGAAGGACAGAATGCGTCTGATCATGTGACCTTTATTTTGTGTGACTGTAACTGTACACCCTTTGTTTGTTAAATGTTGTTGTGTTGGTACTTTTTTATGTACCGGTATGTAAAGGAAAATTATTGGAAACAACTTATAACTTTAAATTGAACCTGTTTATAATGTTGTTGTTTTTTTTTTTCATGAAAACGTGTTGCAGTTTATATCAACTGAGAAGATTGTGTTTAGATGGTTAAAGTGTTTTGTTCTCCATTCTACATAACTAATGTTCTGTCTTTTGCAGGGAGCTGATGATCGGAGAGGATGGAAAACCAGGAAAGAAAATCAAAGTTAAAGGAAAAGCAAAGAGACCAGACAGACCTCCAGAAAACCCAGTAATCGACGTAAGTTCATAGGTTTAAATTTGCAAACACCTGATCAATGCATGTTATGACCATAGACTGTATAAGAATTTTTATAATTTTTGCTATGCCCGTTTATATAAAGGAAAAAATATATATCATTTAAATTTACAAAAATATATTTAAACACAAGGCCAACAAAATGTAAACAGAGCAACAGAAGTGGAAGAAAAACCAGGAGACTTTGATTTACCCAATTATGGAACAGTAGCTCTGTTGCCATGGTGATTAACATTCTCAAACAAATAAATATATGCATAATTGAGGATTTTTTTTCCACAGTTCTGGGTAAAATAAAAAAAATGCCACAAGATTTTGCACAAGGTCATGTCTCATCCCTTCAAATAAAAGCTGGCTCCTTGATTCAGACAGTTCTAAGGCAGTGATTCTCCAGTGTCCGGCCAGAACCGGAAAAGGCTCTTGGGACAATCATTTTCAGAGTGAAGAATACATTTCACAACTCAATCAATTTTTCCTATTCAAAAGATATAAACAAGAAGCTAATGGGGCAGCTTTTTGATTAGGAGGTAAGATTAAAACCTGAAGTGAAATTCTAGTAATTCTTTGCTTCTCTCCTTTAGCCGACGATAAAGTTTGATCGACAGCCGGACTACCTGGACTGCACTGGGGGCACTCTGCACCCATACCAGCTCGAGGGGCTGAACTGGCTGCGTTTCTCGTGGGCTCAGGGCACAGACACCATCCTCGCAGACGAGATGGGACTGGGCAAGACTGTGCAGACGGCTACCTTCCTCTACTCGCTCTATAAAGAGGTGAGTTTGTGAAGGTTTAAAGGAGCCATATTACGCTATGTTCTGATCTATGTTATAATGTTGTTTCCTCACCACAAACATACCTGGAGTGTTTTGTTGCATTCACATATATTTGACATACAAACTGCATATTTAGGTAGAGTTCCTCTCTCAAACGGAAAACACTCTATTCCACCTTGTGATGTCATGTGGTAATACAGGAAGTGCTCCAGTGTGTTTTTAAATTCCATACACCTTCACTGGAATTGCCGATCTCTGCTGAACTAAAGTTAAAATGTAGCTGTTGTCATGAAGCCGTAGTTTTCAAGTTATCACAAGGTGGAACAGAACATTTTGAGCTTTGGAGATGTAAGACACTACAATCATCTGAATGATTCACTAGAATCATTTAGATGATTTCAGACATGGAATTGCCAATTTCTACTGAACTACAAGGTAAAAGGAGTTGTTAACTTAAACTACCGCTTCATGACATCACAAGTTGGAACAGAGCATTTTGAGTTTTGGAGATGTAGACTATGTGAACGAAACAAAACACAACTCCAGGTGTTGTTTCTGAGGAGGGAACAACATTAAATGTGTTATATTCACAGTTATTATTCTGAACGTTGGACATGGCAATAACGGGATCTCATCTATCTTATCCATTTCGCCTGGTATTTACAAGACTTGGACAAACTGTTGATTCACAAGGGAAATTACTCAGACACAGTAGCTCACATTTATAGAATACAAAATACAATATGTAATGCAATATAATAACAGATGTTTTTATAATGTGGGGTAATAAATAGCAAAATTGGTAAGATGCTTCAAATGAGGTACAGATGTGTAAAAATATATTTACTTTTTTTAAACTTTTATTCTATCAAGACTGTATACACGAGGTGGGATAAGGAGATATAATACAATTGAGAGCCAATTTTATTATCATTTAACATTTCATTGACCACAACTTTTTCAGTAATTCGTTGAATAGTTGCAATTGTTTTATTTCATTCAAATTTTTTATAACCAGTATCTCAATACAACCAGTGGAGGAAATTGGGAATCACTGAAAACACTTCAAGTCAAATCATGTTAAAGTATTTTTATTATTATGATTTTTTTATTGTTTTTTCTCATTAAGATAATTTGTTCTCTGACTACAATTTGGCAACAATGGCTTCAAAATGTGATCTTTTTTTATTTTTTTTTATGAACTGATTTAACAGAAAATTAATTCCAGTTTAAGGAGACTAAACAATTTATATATTTATTAAAACATTTTCCTACGACTTTTCCATGGCTTTAAAATATTCTACTCATTTTAAGCTATTTAAGTGTTTAGTACCTATACTAAAGTTTGTCTTGGTGCTCTCCTCCACAGGGTCACTCGAAGGGGCCGTTCCTGGTGGGTGCTCCGCTCTCGACCATCATAAACTGGGAGAGAGAGTTTGAGATGTGGGCTCCTGACATGTATGTGGTGACGTACGTGGGAGACAAGGACAGCAGAGCGGTCATCAGGGAGAACGAGTTTGCATTTGAAGACAATGCCATTCGAGGGGGAAAGAAGGCCTCGAGGATGAAGGTAAACGAGCTCTGCAAACTCTTTAATTTAGGTAGAGAAATATGATGTATTCTTTTAATAATTTTTTAACAGATTATTACATTTTAGATATTTTTTGTCATATTTTAATACAAATTATAAATACCGATCCTAAAGTGGCCATAATGGGTCTTACCCCAGTGCAGATGAATTGTAAAATCTGCTCTTAAAGTCAACACAAGTCTGCATCTCATTCTAAAGTGTTTTATTGTCTAAGAGCCAGGGATTAAGCTGTATGTTAGGCAGCATGCTGGTTGTTTTTTGAAGTACCGCAATGGCAAATCTCACTTCTAAACTCATCATGGTGAATAATTAGGATGTTCGGAATGTGTTTGCAGTGATCCAAATTTATTCCTCACTTAACAAAACTAGTTCATTTTAAACAGTTTGTATTCATATTTTTAAGACCAAAAAAATCAGGCACAGTGAGTTTTGTTAAATGCAATATAAATAGAATCTGATTTTGTATGGGTTTTTAATTTTATTTGGCAATGGCTTTACAGGCTCAATTTTGAAAGTTTTGGTAGTCAGACAACATGGATTTTGTTGTAAATTTTTGATTGAAATACTTATATTTTTGAAGGACAACTGGATTATCTACATCAAAAACTAGAACTGAAATGGTGGGAAAAAAGCTTTTGGTTATTTTTCTTCCCAAAAATGGAATACATTTCAAGGGCACGCATAACTGGATAGATTGGTGCCACTAATGCACTTGATAAACATTTATATTCACACCTGCTCCTGGCTTTAATGTTCGAAATTGACCTGTGTAGACATTTGGTTTGTTTGTTTTTTGTTTATCCTGTATTATGCAGAACTGACTCTTGTGAGCTTTTAGCCATATTCCAATGTTGTTCCCTCCTCAAAAATATATCTGGACTTGTGTTTTGTTTCATTCACAGTTTGAGTAACTCTTTATCATTAGTCTGTCTACATCTCCAAAGCTCAAAATGCTCTGTTCCACCTTGTGACATCATCAAGTAGTAGTTTTCAAGTTAACCTTTACTGTAGTTCAGTAGAGATGGTCAATTCCATGGCTGAAATCATCCTAATGATTCCAGTGAAGGTTTATGGAGTTTTAAAACCCAGTAGAGCACTTCCTGTATTACCACATGACATCACAAGGTGGAACAAAGTGTGCTCTGTCTGAGAGAAAAACTCAGCCTAAATATGCAAGGTTTGTTTGTTATAACTGGAGATTTGTTTCATTCACTTTTGTTTATGATGAGGAAACAGAATAAGGATCCGAGAATAGTGTAATATGGGCTCTATGGGCTCAAGAGTCTGGTGCTCTCATTTGGATCTCCCTAAAGAAATATATAAAGGAAAAATAGATAAATTCACTAAATTATTTTATCTTTTTTTTGCTCCCGCAGAAAGACTCCTCTCTGAAATTTCACGTGTTGCTGACGTCGTACGAGCTCATCACCATCGACATGGCCATTCTAGGCTCCATCGACTGGGCCTGTCTTGTGGTGGATGAGGCTCACAGGCTCAAGAACAACCAGTCCAAGGTATCAATGTCAAAGTATTCTCCAGAATACTCTCCAAAACATTCTTAAAACACTCGAGACTTGAATTAAGTCATTTGGGCAAATTTTTTTTTTTTTTTTTTTTTTTTTTTTTAAGAGTGAGTGCATTTTGCCATTCATCAAAGCAGATTCTTTAGTTCTGCTTTAGTTTTTTACTTTATTGAACTTAAGCATCATCTGTCCTTAGTCAACAACTTGGAAGTGTTGGTTTAGTTAAATCTTCAGATATACATGGCCATCTCGTGTCTCATTCAGTGTTTTTATTTTTACTACTTTCTACATTTTATAGACACATGGAAGACATCAGATATATAAAGTAAGATATATGGAATTATGTAGTAAAGGGAAAAAAGCAAATTAAAGCCGCAAGCGGCGATGATGGCCTTCGCCCCCCTCGCGACCGCCCGGGGCCAGCCACTACCCCCACACACCATTCCCCCCGCCGGCCACCCCCCGTCCGCTATCCACCACCCTTCAGAAAAATTTTATAAAATTGTAGTCGGAAAAATGTCCCATGCCCCGTGACTCGACGGTGCCACCTAAAATTTGACCCTTATGGGAGAGGATGCTGGTTAACTTTGGAATACACTCACAAAAATCAGAGCAGTGATAGGGCACAGTGAGACGAGCATAAAAATGAACTGAAACACTGCTCTATGATGGACAGGAAGTCGGCCATATTGGATTGAACTTGATTGCGTAAGTGGCGATGCCAATAATAACAACAAACCGCAGAAAGGCCTCTCACGAAGTGAGTGGCAAGTGCCAATTTGAGTGCCAATTACAGGAAATGCAACAGGCGAGGGCCAATAACCCTACCAAATATTTTTCGACAAAGCAAAAGGTGGCGACTTCAACGTGTGTTTAAAAGACCCATAATAATGCCCATTTTGTTCTTCTCTTGCAGTTTTTCCGAGTCCTGAACAACTACTCGCTCCAACACAAACTGCTGCTGACAGGGACACCCCTTCAGAACAACCTGGAGGAGCTGTTCCACCTGCTCAACTTCCTCACTCCAGAGAGGTTCAGGTGAGGAACCAGGAATACCAAGAAATCATCCCTCAATGGGGAAATTCCAGTGTTGCAACGCACAGTTTAAAGAGGGAATTATGCAAAATTGACAAAAATTTTGGAGATTTCTACTATGTTATATCGTTGTTCCCTCATAAAACTACTTCAGGCATGTTTTTTTATATGGCTTTCATGCATGTTTGAGTAATTTAGCAATCTCTCCCAGGCCCTATTCAAACCCTTCTTACAGTTAGCTGTAAGGTTCTGTCCAATGCTCCACCCACAAGCCCATGCTCCCACAGAACAATTCTTCATAAATATACAAAAACATGATACCAAACTGTACACAGCACACAGGTTTTAAATTCATCACCTGTTATGAAACAAAGGGCTGAGTGAAAGGGTGGATCTAAAGGTTTCAAAGCAGAAGCTGAAGTCTGCATCTATATTATATCTCCATAATCTAATTAAAAATAGCATTGTATTATAACTTAACTCAATATATTTGTGTTTCTTTAGTAATCTGGAGGGTTTCCTGGAGGAGTTTGCAGACATCGCTAAAGAGGATCAGATAAAGAAGCTTCATGACATGTTGGGTCCACACATGCTGCGGCGTCTGAAGGCAGACGTCTTCAAACACATGCCCTCCAAAACTGAGCTCATCGTCAGAGTGGAGCTCAGTCCCATGCAGAAGTAAGGGCTCCGGTGTTATATAAAACTGGAGAATATGGCACCAAAATAATGTACAATCATAGGGCTCAGGTTAATCACACATCAGTGCTGTGCTTGTCGATGCATTTATACTTGCACAGTCACCACTTCGTTAGACAAAAAAAAAATTCATAGAAGTATTAAGAGCTCTCAATTACTGGAGAATATCGATTAATTGTAGAATATGGCATTAAAGTGTAAAATGGGTAAGAATCAGAAGAGGTTTTATCGCCATTGTCCATGTACAAAAGTGACCAACTTGGGCTGTGCTTCGATGAGGTTGTGCAACAAACCTAACGTTTAATATTTTGACTCTGTCTGTAGAAAATACTACAAATACATTTTGACGAAAAACTTCGAGGCCTTGAACACAAAAGGAGGTGGAAACCAGTTTTCACTGCTCAATGTCGTCATGGATCTGAAGAAATGCTGCAACCATCCCTACCTCTTCCCTGTGGCTGCGATGGTACGTTTCAACTTGGATGGCTAAACTAGTAGACATTTTGGGTTTTATTATGAGGTTGTTGCTTCTTATATTTATTGTTTTTTTTAGTGACTTAAATATTGATTTTTTTTTAAATGTAATTCATATATGTTGAATGGAAGTGATCGGGTACGCAGTGGAAGAGTGGTTAACATACCCCATCCTCTTTCCACCAAAGCCTTGAATGTTAAAGGCGCACTATATAACTTTTCTGATAGAGTTCAGTCTGCCAGTCTCGATGGGAATGTTATTGCTTTCCTAGGAATGTTCCCAATGGCTTTAAACATATCCATCATCATCAAGACACTGTAGATACTACTAGGCCAAGTTAAAGGTTAGATCTGTGGGCTGGCAAGCCCACTCACAGTAAGAATGCATGTTTTCAGTGGCAATAAAAATGGCCATAATGGAATAAAATCTATAGACGAGGTAAATGTCTTATTGTGGAACATTTCAGGCACAGCATTAACATCTCCATGGAGACAAGCCAGTGACGTCTCCCTCACCAGAAAAGTTATCCATTTATTGTCATTAGATTCACTATGCAATTCATTCCCATGTTTTGTAATTTTTAAAAGTTTTTTTTTTTCCCCCTCCCAAACAGGAAGCCCCTCGTTTGCCGAATGGGATCTACGAGAACCAGGGTCTGATCAAAGCTTCAGGGAAACTTCTTTTACTGCAGAAAATGATGAGGAAACTGAAGGAGGGCGGACACAGGGTCCTCATCTTCTCTCAGGTAAAATATGGAGCAAAAGGAACACAAGGTTTGCAGTGATGTTGTCAGCAGCAAAAGAAAGCTAATGTGCCAACTACAGACACTACTTGTTGGAGTTAAAGGGCCACAGGCTCATTCATCATAAATGGGCTCTATTTTGTCCAGTTTACATAAAAGAGGGAACTTGAAATGTACAAAATGTGCTTTCTTTTTGAATGAAAGAGTTTCAGAATTGAATTTGGTATCGTTTTAGAATCAAGAATCTAAAATGAGAAAACGGTTTGCAGTGCTTGTTCATTTGCTTCTATTAACACTGATGAGCTTCACTAACAATGTCTGCTGTTTCAGATGACAAAGATGTTGGATCTTTTGGAGGACTTCTTAGAAAATGAGGGTTATAAATACGAGAGAATCGATGGAGGAATCACAGGAGGACTACGGCAGGAGGCCATCGATCGGTTCAACGGTGAGACCACGTTTATATTTAAAATACAGCCTCCTGCTTTTATTATAGTTATACAGGCCTCTCATGATCATTACTACTGACCTGTTGTGCTGTAGATTAAAAGTACTGAGCTGTTTGGATGACAACATTTTCTACAACAATTGTAAAGAATGGATAGTGTAGAGTAGTTTCAATATTATCGTTTATCGTACTTTCTCTGTAGCAATTTGTTTTCATAAAAGATCTAGAAAATGAAATGTTTTGTTTCTCTCCTCAGCTCCGGGCGCTCAGCAGTTTGCCTTCCTGTTGTCCACACGAGCTGGAGGTTTGGGCATTAACCTGGCAACCGCAGACACTGTGATCATCTATGACTCCGACTGGAACCCTCACAACGACATCCAGGTGAGTACCAGAGAACTCGTTTAAGTTCATTTTAAGTTTTAAGTTGAAGCTTAAGTTTCAAATGTTCTTGTTCTGTCCAGGCCTTCAGCAGAGCTCATCGAATAGGTCAAAATAAGAAGGTTATGATCTACCGTTTTGTCACCAAGGCCTCTGTGGAAGAGAGGATCACTCAGGTAAATTATGGAATCAACTTAGATTTTAAACTTGCTTTTTTGCTACATATCTTTTCAGTTTTTCTTGACATAAATTTTAAAAGATCGCAATTTATATTTCAATAGACTTAAGTTAACCTTTGGGGCGACAGTAGCTCAGTTGGTAGTGTTTTTCCACTGATCTGAAGGTTGACGGTAGAGTGGTCAGATCCACAGGTTGGCAGTGCAAATCCAACTCCCACAAATAAATACTGTTGTTGTGTCCTTGGGCAAGAGACTTGTGTATGAATGTGTGTGTGAATGGGTGAGTGATTCCTTGATGTTAAGCGTTTTGAGTGCCTTGAAGGTGGAAAAACTCTTTTACCATTTAAAAGCAATATAAATCTGCATCTGTGACTTCACTCTTTATCGTGATTGGTTAAATCCACCTCTCGCTCACCAATAGGAGAGGGTGGGTGTCTGTGTCCATGCATAACTTTAGAAAATTTCCTCCAGCCTCACAGCTCATCACAAGGCCATATAACAGTTTGATTTTACATTGGCACAACGCCCTTTTAGTCTCGTTTGTTCTAGATCTCTTTTATCAGTCAAACTAAACTTGTCTGTTATTTCACAGGTGGCTAAGAAGAAGATGATGCTGACTCACCTGGTGGTGCGTCCTGGTCTGGGCTCAAAGACCGGCTCCATGTCCAAACAGGAACTGGACGACATCCTCAAGTTTGGGACTGAAGAACTGTTCAAAGACGAGCAAGAAGGTGGTAGTTTTGGTTTCTGTTTTTAAAATATATGTTTTAGAATATTTACTACCGTAAATTTCGGATTATAAGCCGCTACTTTTTTTCCACGCTTTGAACCCTGCGGCTTTTACAGCAGTGCCGCTTATATATGGAATTTTACTGGATAACGGACCCTGGGGGGCGCTCTCTAGCTGTAAACGTAAAAGTGAGACAGACGTGGGGAAAGATTCTGCTCTGAAGAATTCACTAGTTTTGATTTTGAACGATCATTTTGCGCATCATGAAATGGATATGATGCAGTTTTTAAGATAAAGAAACAGAAAGGAAACGGAGCAGGGGTCGGCCTTTAACACGCAAAGAGCCATTTGGACCCACTTTCCACATAAAATAAAACACTGGGAGCCGCAAATACTTTTTGACATCTAAAATGAAGATAACACTGTATAATAACAATAATGTAACGGAATAATGTAGGTTTTACTTTCACGGACAAGCCTTCTACACGTGGCAGATAAATATGGCAAAAACAACTTAAGTGCATTAAAAAAATACAACTCACCAAACCGCTGCATCATGCATCGCGCTGATTATGTGATTATGTCTACTCTACTCCGCAGTTTCTTTAAAAAAACAACAACAAAAAAAACTCGTAGCGTATCGTTTAATCCCAGGTGCTTATTCTCCATGTGCCAAAGCAGTTTTGAAGGTTTCATTGCCTTATTTGCTTTTCCCGTATGTTACGCAGAGCGGACTCTGTGCGTGAGTCACCTGTAGCGACAAACCCAGATTTTAAGTAGGCATTGTCTGTTAAATTTATCTTTCTTTTTCTTGGAGGTCGTAGTCTCTTCTTCTGGCTCCTCAGTTGTCCTTTTCCCCTTTGTTAAAAAGATCTCCAAAGACTTTTGTTTTGGCTCATTTTCACTCGCTTGTGGCTCTACTTTTGTGCGTCGTGTCTGATGTGTTATACGTGATACGTCACCGCGGATACAAGAGCAGATAATATACTTGCTACTACATCAAATAGATTTCTGTGGCGATTTCCAGCAGGATTTTCATGATACATCTACGGACGAGCTTATTAGTGTGTCATTAGGGACGGGCCAAAGTTGCTCCTGACCCCTGTGCGCACAGCGTCTGAAAATCAGGGCTCTTTACGCAGGACTGAGCTGTGTCTGTGTCAGTTCCCAAGCCACGCAGAGCCGCAGTATAAGGCTGAAAGAGGCGCATACAGCTCCGGAGCCGCGAGTTGCCGACCCCTGAAATAGAGCCACTGCACGTGAGCTCGACATCAATGAATCCAACTTGGTCAATGTAAAAAGACGACAAAAGTTTTCAGAGGAAATAAAAGCAGATTTTCCGTGTTGGTGCAGCTTTATTTTCTAAACCTGCAGATGTGTTCATCCCGTGTTGTTGTCGTGTTGGTTCCAATTTTCAGGCACAGTTTAAAAAAAGCGTGTCGTGCACCGTCTTTCTGTGTAAATATCTCATGTTACAATATGAAAACCTGCGGCTTTTATTCAGGTGCGGCTTATATATGTACAAAATTGATTTTCTCTTCAAATTTAGCTGGTGCGGCTTATATCAAGGTGCGCTCTGTAGTCCGAAATTTACGGTATATCTGCAATACATTTGTCATCCATATATTTGAGTGCACTGAACAATAGAAACTAGTAAACTGTATTTGTAAAGGTAGAGCGCACACATTTAAATATATTTTTTTATTAGTTGACACAAATATCCAAACATGTAGTCATAGTTATAAACAATAATTTTATGTTTGTGTAATTTCATTATTAAATATGAAATAGATTTCTGAATGTTGGTGATATAGAGAACTTTATGAAATATTAAAATTATTTACTTTGATTTTGATATTCGTGCATTGACATATTCTTCTTCATTTATAACTAAAGTGTAGTCATTGAACTCAATTTGAACTTTTTCTAACCTGTGCAGGAGAGAATAAGGAGGAGGACAGCAGCGTTATCCACTACGACGACAAAGCCATCGAGGGACTGCTGAACCGAAACCAGGATGCGACGGACGACACGGAGCTGCAGAGCATGAACGAGTATCTGAGCTCCTTCAAAGTGGCTCAGTATGTGGTCAAAGACGAAGAGGAGGAGGTGAGATGGTTAACTATGTAGTGGAGTGAGGCGGGGGGGTGAGAGACTGAATACTTAAGTTACTCTCAAGTGTCACTCCCGTCAAAGTCTTCTATTTTCCAAAGTCACAATGATAAAATTGCTCTAAAAGTGTGAAAAAAGTTGAGTTGCATCCTCTCCAAAAAATTGGATTAAAAAAAAAATCATTTACAGCCACTTTATGTAAAATGTTGCTGTTAGCATGCTAGTTGTTGCAGGTACTTCCTCTGAAAGCTGTGAAAAGCACTTCTAAACTCATTATGGGGAATAATTAGAAGGTGAGAAATACGTTTGGACCTCTGCAAACAGTTTAAAATGAACTAGTTCTGTTTTTTGTTTTTAAATCTGTAAAAAAAATAAATTGGTACGGCTCCTTTTTTAAAGAACCAATAACTAATAATTTGAATCATAAGAGACACCACCAACTTGGTCTAGTCTCACACTCTGATGGAAAGCACTCTCTGGAGAAAGTCAATACACAAATTCATTTTAGGTTCATGGGAATACTGTATAGGTATATGAAATCTATGAAAATGTCATTACATCATTTGTCTTAAGCAAACAAACAAGTCAAGGTTGACGTATTAATAAAACACTACCTATTTACTATTATTGTTATGCTCACATCGTCTTAATATCTGCTAATATCTCCTGTGTTTTCTGTAGGAGGAGGAGGTGCAGAGGGAGATCATCAAACAGGAGGAGAGCGTAGACCCAGATTATTGGGAGAAACTTTTGCGTCATCATTATGAACAACAGCAGGAAGATTTGGCCCGAAACTTGGGAAAAGGCAAAAGAATCCGCAAACAGGTCAACTACAACGATGGATCGCAAGAGGACACAGGTAGAGGTCAATGAAACTTTTATTTTTCTCTTTACAAAGGAACAGTAGTAAACAGGGATGTGAGAGCCAAACGTCATGGGCTGTTTAAACTGATTCATAATGTGATGTCATCATTTCAGATGGAGGGAAGGGATCTAACCAGAGTGATAAATAATTGTTTATTGTCATAGCAACAGTACCAGTTAAACAACAGAACATTCTGTCTTTTGAATGGGGAGAAGTCCTCAGTGTTGCCTATAACAGGAAGCTGAAATACAGGCATATATAACTCTATGGGAGATTCACTGTCTCTTTATTAGTTTGGGATCAGCTCCACAAACTTGTCAGTTGAAAGGACTTTGAGCCATAAGATTAATCTGACAACAATCACGACTTAATAACTTCAGAACGTGGTGCCGTTATTCAGCTTTTGTGGGTAGGCCCAGTAATTACAGAGATATTAACCGTAAACCAGGTCATCACATGTGTAATCTGACAGTTACACAGTAAATTCCACCTTGAGATTCAGCTCTGTCTGCAGCTCAAGTTAAACTATGGAGATTCTAGACATTCTATTGATTGAATTACAAGCTCCTCGTCAAACTGCAGAGACCATAATGCACGGCTTTGTCTCTGTCGCCAGCGTAAATATTGAACTGGTATTTAACACTTCTTAAAATTGTTAATAGTTTCAAATATGAAAGTAACAGTAACAACACTAAAGGCTTATTGGGGGATTTCTAGAGGAAAAAGTAGCTATTCTATTTCCTACAATAATGCCATAAACATAACACCACGGTATTGTCCCATCAAGTTTGGTTATTCTTACATCCCTGGTAGAAAATGAATATGAAATAATGAATAATCTTATATAATCTGTATACATTTGTGTTTTGTCAAGCTAAAAATAATGTGATGTAGATTAAATGTCCTTTTACATAGTATACCTATTTAAATAAAAGCCTATAGGTGTGTCTATGAGCATCTATTTGTCTTTTGTTTTGAAAGATAGGGATTGAATGCTAACTGTCATAACCGCTAATTGCTAAAAACTTTTCAATAACTGGCTTGTTTTAGCATAACAAGAAATGTATTATAATATTTGCGTGTTTTCAGTCACAATTTCCAGAGGTGGGAAGTAATGAGCTGTATTTAAGTTTTGACTAGTTTTGTAGAGTCATTTTCATGTTTTGATTCTGTTGCAACTGTAAATTGGTTCATTATGTTGTCACTATAAACTGTAAATGTTTCTCTTTTTAGCTTCTTAAAGTTTAAATTTGAACATGAACTAAAAATGTAATTACAAGACTTGTTTAGTGTTTTGTATTTTTGAATAAAACTGAAAGTCTTGTATTTTAGTTTCTCAGCCCACCTCTGAGGATCGTGTGACAGCTGCTTCCAGGATCCTGTATTAAACATCTGTTGTGTTTGTGTTTACAGCTGATTGGCAGGATGACCAGTCTGATGGTCAGTCCGATTACTCTGTGGCTTCGGAGGAGGGAGATGAGGACTTCGATGAGCGATCAGAAGGTAGTTCACTGTTCCATGTTTTGTCACCTAGAATACATTTATTTATTTCATATATTTATTTATATGTATATAGTTGGCCTGAGAAGCAATGCAATATGATGATGAAAAAAAACATAAGTTGAAAGGCCTCAGCTCTGGACTAAACAGAATAAATAAATAAATAAATATATAAAAAAATATCAGATCATTACAATATTTAGTTTTTGTTTCAGCTGCCAACTCTCGCAGACCGGGCAGGAAGGGTCTACGGAACGACAAAGACAAGCCACTGCCCCCCCTGCTGGCCAGGGTCGGAGGCAACATCGAGGTTAGTCCATGCAGCTGCATTTGTGACTTTATCAAAGCAGCTCTTGTACAGTGGTATTTAGCAAAGTCCATAGACCAAAGTGATGATGTTTTCCTGTTTTGCAGGTCCTGGGGTTCAACTCACGTCAGAGAAAGGCCTTCCTGAATGCAGTGATGCGTTATGGGATGCCTCCTCAAGACGCTTTCACGACACAGTGGCTCGTACGAGATCTACGCGGCAAATCTGAGAAGGAGTTCAAGTGAGTTACAACTCAGACAATTACAAATGTATTTATTATTGTGAGTAACACTTTAATAGTGAAAGGTAGAATATCTAAAAACTATAATTAAGCACTTATTAACTGGTAACTAAAGTACTTTTTTAGTAACTTTTTTTAATCTAAGGCCACATTTTAAAAGTATTCAGCCCTTAACTATTTTCTTCCCATTAAAGTAGTGTTGATTACCAATTTCGCATTATTAGCAATGTTTGTAGATACTTAGTATTTACTAGTTAATTCTTATCAGGTGGAATAGCTGAATACCAACCAGCTTACAACTAGCAGATCAACTACAGCTTGGTTCATATGTGGTCCTTAAATAATTTTTTTCTTAAAAAAAAATTGAATATCAGTTTTATGTTTTTTAAAAATGTATATTGTGACCCTTGTCCTCCTCAGGGCGTACGTGTCCCTGTTCATGCGTCACCTGTGTGAGCCTGGAGCAGACGGAGCTGAGACTTTTGCAGACGGAGTCCCCAGAGAAGGACTGTCCAGACAACATGTCCTCACACGAATCGGAGTCATGTCCCTCATACGCAAGAAGGTATCTGTATACAACCAGATCTATCGTTAAATAGAGCAGGTAGTAGCTGTAGAACTTCTATGTAATTAAATGAGGACCAATGTTTAAAAACCAAAGCAGATATACGCCAATCCAGCTTTTGCTAATACTATGGTATCAGTTGATGTGGAGTATTAGCATACATAAAAGAGCAGAGACTGAAAACAAAAATAAAGACAAAGCTGATCCATATGTGTTGTCCAAAATGTAACTTTTATGTATCCGTCAAGTAACTACAGGATTTTGTATAAATAAAAAACACACAACAGCAGAAAGAGCTACCATTTGTAACAGGAAGTGGTGTTCACACTAGGATTTGGCTTTAGACTCTAACCTGTGCTTTGGGAGAGCTGAGAGGAGGGAGATTCCCACTGATACTTGATCTGGTTTTGAATGGTTTCTAAAAGTGTAATAAAGCACATCTACATGAATATAGAGCACAGTCACTTAAACACAAGGGGGGTGTGTACACACTATATTAAACTCCATGTGCTGTGTGTGTCTCAGGTGCAGGAGTTCGAGCACGTGAACGGTCAGTGGTCAATGCCGTGGATGGCGGAGCTGGAGGAAAACAAAAGGGCAGCGGCTCAACCAGAATCCCCAGGAAAGACCCCCTCGACTGGGACGCCCGCAGACACACAGCCCAACACGCCTGCTCCAGGTTGGGCTTCAGCAGCATTCAGAAGCATTCAACAGTAAACAGGGATACAAATATGTTTTTTATAGACTGCTTTCTGCAACAAAACAAAGTCCTTGACCTGCATCACAAAAAATTATTGTCTTTAGAATTTGATTAAGCTCTTTACTTTATGCTCTCGTCTGGTGATGTGTGTAACATTATTTTAAAGTAAATATTTGACCAGTCTCCCTATTGTCACTAATGGACTTAGACTAAAATTTACCAACTTGGAACTTTGTATACTAAAAAAATTGTGTAATATGGGACCTTTAACATAATTATTCAGATCTCTGTTCTAATCTTTCCTCATCACAAACATACATGGAGCTGTTTTGTTTCATTCACACATGTTTAGCACACAAATCCTCTATATTTAGGCTGAGTTCTCTCAAATGGAAAACTTTCTGTTCCACCTGGTGATGTCATGTGGTGATACAGGAAGTGCTCCGCTGTGTTTATAGTACACCTTCCCTAGAATCATTTGGATAATTTCAGGCCTGGAGTTGCCAATCTCTACTGAACTAAAGGTAAAAGGAGCTGTTAACTTAAACTACCATTTCATGACATCACAAGGTGGAACTGAGAATTTTTGACCTTTGGAGATGTAGACAGACTAATAAAAAAGTGTTACTACAACATGTGTAAATGAAACAAAACACAACTCCAGGTCTGTTTTTAAGGAGGTAACAACATTATAACATGACTTAAAGCTACAAGAGTCAATTTTGTATTATCTAAGTCCTTTAAAGTTGCATTACTATTTACTGTTTTTGAGCGACCGTCCCTACCTCTGTTTTTTTCTGTTGCTAAATGTGTTTATTTTTGCAGTTGATGACTCAAAAGCTGATGAAGCTTCTAAGGACGGAGAGAAAGACGTGAAGAAAGAGACTGAACTCGAAAAGAACGGCAAAGACTCAAAGAATGAGGTGAATAAATTAATATAAAAACATATAAAGGTGTGGTGAAATTCTCTGTGAATATAAACGCCCCTCTCTGTGTCTTCAGGTCATTTCAATCCCAGGCGACGATGAGAAGGAGAAAAAGACGGAGGAGAAGAATGGACAGGAACCTACAGTGGACAAAAAGCAAAACGGTGAAACTGCGACGACCAACGGCACCAAAGACCCAGAGGAGGCGAAAGAGAAAGAGGGAGAAGATGGGAAGAAGAGCCCACAGACCACAGAAGAAGAGAAGAGCTCCAATGAGAAGACAGAGGGGTCAGAGGTCAAGGCGGAGGACGCAGAAATGAAAGGTACAAGCTGTCACTTCCGGATGTGTGTCACTAATTTTACATTACATTAGGCAGTTACTTCCAGGGTGTTAATTCGCTGACTAAAAGAAAATAACATTAAAAACTATGATTAAAGATTTTTATGGGATTTTTATGTACTTTTAAACTATGACTGAACGACTGAAGCCTGACAACCCTTTTTAAATCAATTATACATTTGTTGTTTTACAGAAGAGAAAAAAGAAGAGAAGGTGGAAAAGATGGACACGACTCCAGCTCCCGAGGAGAAGAAGGAGGAGAAGTGTTCAGAGGATAAAGACGTGATCGAGGTGAAGGAGGTGAAACCGGAGGAGAAACTTCAGAATGGAAACTCCTCCAAAGACACAGCTGTGAGCGAAGACAAGAAGAAGGCCAAGTCCAGGTTTATGTTCAACATCGCAGACGGAGGCTTCACAGGTACATATAGTTTTATTTAAACTGCATAGGACAGTTTGTTGTTTCTCCAATTATGACTGTGGGTTTGGCGGAAAAATGTATCATAGTTTTACATTCAAGTAGGGGGTGTAAGAAGTATCAAAAATCAGATACTAATTGATACTATTCCTAATAAGTAGTATTGAAACTAGATATTTATTTGAGCATTTATCAACACTAAAAAAGTCCCACTGACAGGACGGAAACAAACCTTTCCTGAATAGCTTTAGGATGATGTTGAGCTGTATCAGAACAAGAATAAGACACGTAGACTAGTATACGCCCATGGAACCTACATGGACCACTGAGGAATTACACATGGGAATAGAAAACGAAGTACTACCATTTAATGTGGAAAATCGCATTCTATTGTCTAAAGAGTGTTTTAATTATCATTGTGGTATCAAAATCAGTATTGAGTATGGTCTATTCCTTAGTATTCAAATCATTCAAGTGGTAGAAAAGTTGGGAGAATATTTGAAATTGCAGTTGAAAACACAGTGACATCACACTAGGGAAACAGAAGGACCTGTACACATTGATTGAACACAACAGCATATACTTGTACTACTATTTTGTAGATTAGACGAGTTTTGCCCAGACTAGTTATTGGCTAGTGTGATGTGATAATTTTCAAACAGGAAGTAAAATTATAAACTATAATTCCCTAAACTGGAGTCAAATAGATAAAAACAAGGTAAAGGTATAAGTATGTTAATGTCCTTTTGTGAAATGAGTACTTGTGTCATATGCAAGTGATTCATTTGTTGTAAAGAGAAAGCAGTTATGATTTTTTTTAACATATATTTTGAACTTTTTTCTCTCCGTTTCCTCAGAGCTGCACTCCTTGTGGCAGAACGAGGAACGAGCCGCGACTGTGACCAAGAAAACCAACGAGATCTGGCACCGAAGACACGACTACTGGCTCCTGGCTGGAATTATACAGTATCCTTCAAAACAAAACTAAAATTACCATTTTTTAAATGTTTTTACTTTTTTTTATTTTAATGTGTTTTTATTGGGGCGATTTTAACTGAAGATTTAGATTCTATTTGTTTTACACAGAATTCCTTTTAGAGTGTCAGTTTAAAGGTGCAGTATGTGACTTTTCTGATTATCTCCATGGATTTTTCCAACGTGGGGCATTAAACCCATTTGTAGCTAACATCTCCATGGAGACGAGCCAGAAGAAAATGCTGCTTTTTAAAAACTTTACATATGTTTTTAGATTAAATTGTGGGATTTTATTTGTTTGGAATATTCATTCAAAATTCTAGCCTTTTGCTAGGAGTTAGCAACACATATAACAAACTAAAAATCTAGATTTAGTTATTTTATCATTTAAAGTAAATGGGATCATATATTTGTGAGTATTTTTTACCTTGACCCTGCCCCCCTCAGACACGGTTACGCTCGCTGGCAGGACATCCAGAACGATGTGAAGTTTGCGATTCTCAATGAACCATTCAAAGGAGAGATGAGCAGAGGCAACTTCTTAGAAATCAAAAACAAGTTCCTCGCCCGGCGCTTCAAGGTAAAATTTAAAATCACAACTTTGACAAATGATATCAGTGATGAGTGTCATCCAGTGCCACTGTCAGATGTGCTGAATATGTGAAAATGTGTCTGAATAGAAATCAAAGCCACCAGTACAAACGTTACTTTCAGTAGAGCTTCATGGGGACTTGATCATGCAAAATATCAGTTGACCGCTCACACTTTAGGGTTTTGACTAATGGCACATATTCTTTAAGGTTTCATTTATTTTCATCTCCCTATGGAGAAATTTGATTTGGAGCAAGGGTCAGTAGCATTAACATACGAACATGATGCGTCATAAAGGAACAGTTTTCCCTCCCAGAAGTTGGTTGGTCTTTAATGTAAAAAGTAGGATGTTTTAGTTTCAGTGTAGTTGTCTCCTTCCTTCAGACAGATATAAGCCAGTGACCTTGCAGTGACCTTGCAGTGACCTTGCAGTGACCTTGCAGTGACCTTGCAGTGACCTTGCAGTGAACTGTCAGAACTGAAGAAGCAGCTTGCATGAGCAGCGAAGCACCTTCACTCTTTTAAACACTTCTTTCTTTCTTTTTTTAAACAATTTCACAATATAATTGCCTGAACCCTTCTCTAAACCTGCTGTTTTCTCCTCTCTTTGCCTCAGTTGTTGGAGCAGGCTTTGGTGATCGAGGAGCAGTTGCGGAGGGCGGCGTATTTGAACATGTCTGAGGACCCCTCCCACCCCTCCATGGCTCTGAACACCCGCTTCAGTGAAGTCGAGTGTTTGGCCGAGTCTCATCAGCATCTGAGCAAAGAGTCGATGTCGGGGAATAAGCCCGCCAACGCAGTACTGCACAAAGGTGAGTTTAAATTAGTACTGCAGTAGTTTATATCTGTAATTAAATCACTCCTGTAGTAGTCCTAGAGTTTAGATTCTTGGACCTGGCCTCTTTGGTTCTTTGAGTCCACAGGCTTGAGTAGGCAGCAGTAGACTGAAAAAGTGGAGTGTGTCAATCGTTGAAAAGTCTTTTTTTTGTTCTTGTCCCCAGTGCTGAAACAGTTGGAGGAGTTGCTAAGCGACATGAAGGCTGATGTCACCCGTCTCCCAGCGACTATCGCCCGGATACCTCCTGTCGCTGTGAGACTGCAGATGTCCGAGAGGAACATCCTAAATCGACTGGCCAGCAGGGGGCCCGAGACTCACACACAGGCACAACAGGTAAACACCACAAGATCTGATAATGAGAAGACAGTGGCCCTCAGAGAAGCAAAGGACCCAGTCGCTCCTGTGGCTCTTGAGACTCGGGCGCCACAGTGAGCTCGGCCTCTTAGAGATGGGTCTGTCCAGAGGAGAGGGGTCAGGGATGTTAAATAAACACTTATAACAAAATTTAATATATTACTCTTTCCTCTCTCTCCTCCACAGATGTCTCAGCAGTAGACTGAAGCGCTTACCTCTTTTCCTTCGACATTCCTGAATCCTGATTGGTGCACAGCGACTGACGGATAGCTTGAAGCCATGCCCTCTTCTCCTCAAAATAATGGACATTTTACTGAGTGTTTCTGAAGGATTGCACTCCTTCACCCTCTTGAGGCTGTGGACACAAAAGCTATTTTATTTTATTTTTCTTAATTTTTTCAATTTCTGTATTAATATTATTGATATAATGTTATTATGATGTTTTTTGGGACCTAAATAAAGAATAAACTCAAAAATTTGGCCCATACATTTGTTCATGTCATTTTTAGTACAGAGAAGATGCCGCCAACCAACCTCCTACAGAGAGGAGAGATCAGGAGTCTAACCGTAGACTGTTTAAAGAAGTGGACTAAGTGAGCATGCCGTCACTCAGAGTCAAATGAAGCTCATCGAGTCTAGCAATTATAGGGGCCAATTTGGAGCTGAGTTCTATATTAGCACAGTTGTTGAAGGTAATGACCCTTTTTGCCTGCATTGCTGTTTTAGCAGGGACTGGGCACTTGGCAACGCTGTCATACCTGTTGCTAATGCTAGCGGGAGCGACCTCGGAGAAAGAGGGAAACTGATTTGTCTCTTAATGCTTATATCTTGAGTTACGGATTATGTAATAGTGAAATAAAAAATACCAGGATCATGTAGAGGTTACACAAACCTTGTAAGACCAAACAGCAGTAGGGGCCAATTTTAAAGTGAATTGGAGTCCAAGTCGATGGAGCTGGAAGCACGCCCATGATCACTGCCTATTTGGGAAAGTTGGCTATATCCATTTACAGTATTGTTCAAAATAATAGCAGTACAATGTGACTAACCAGAATTATCCAGGTTTTTATTATATTTTTATTTCTACATGGCAAACACGTTACCAGTAGGTGCAGTAGATTCTCAAAACAAACAAGACCCAGCATTCATGATATGCACGCCCTTAGGGCTGTGCCACTGGGCAACTAGTTGAAAAGAGTGTGTTCAAAAAAATAGCAGTGTGGCATCCAATCAGTGAGGTCATCAATTTTATGAAAAAAACAGGTGTGAATCAGGTGGCCCCAATTTAAGGATGAAGCCAGCACTTGTTGGACATGCATTTGAGAAAAATGGGTTGTTCAAGACATTGTTCAGAAGAATGGCAAACTTTGATTAAAAAGTTGATTGGAGAGGGGAAAGCCTATAAAGAGGTGCAAATTTATAGGCTGTTCAGCTAAAATGATCTCCAATGCCTTAAAATGGAAAGCAAAACCAGAGAGACGTGGAAGAAAACAAAAGACAACCATCAAAATGGATTGAAGAATAATCAGAATGGCAAAGGCTCAGCCAATGATCAGCTCCAGGATGATCAAAGACTCTAGTCTGGAGTTACCTGTAAGTTCTGTGACAGTTAGAAGACGTCTGTGTGAAGCTAATCTATTTTCAAGAATCCCCCGCAAAGTTCCTCTGTTAAAAAAAAGGCATGTGGAGAAGCGGTTACAATTTGCCAAAGAACACATCGACTGGCCTAAAGAGAAATGGAGGAATATTTTGTGGACTGATGAGTAAAATTGTTCTTTTTGGGTCCAAGGGCCACAGACAGTGTGCGAGACGACCCCCAAACTCTGAATTCAGAATCAGAATCAGAATCAGAATCAGAATCACTTTTATTGATCCCCGAAGGGAAATTCTCTTAGTTACAAGATGCCACAACCACGGGATAGAATTTAAGAATAAGAATAAAAAGTCATTTAAATAAGAATAAAATTTGTGCAATAAGAATAAAGTGTCATGCAATAAGAATAAAGTGTCAGTGTTAAACAAAATAAATAAATAGATCATCTCACAAAATCACACACTATTTACATCTATGTACAAAGTGGAATATTGGAGTATTGAAGTGTTTGGTTAGAGAACGGAGTTTAACAGTTTGATGGCGACAGGCAGGAAAGATTTCCTGTGTCTCTCAGTGGAGCAGCGTGGCAGTAACAGTCTGTGGCTGAACGAGCTCTTCAGATTGGCCAGCACCCCGTAGAGGGGGTGGAGGGGAGAGTCCAGAATAGTCCTGACTTTGGTCAACATCCTCCTGTCCGACACAACAGTCAGAGAGTCCAGCTCCTCCCCCACAACATGACCAGCCTTCCTGATGATCTTATTGAGTCTATTAGTGTCCCTCACGCGCAGACTGCTGCCCCAGCAGACCACAGCGTACATGATGGCACTGGCCACCATAGACTCATAGAACATCCTGAGCATCGTCCTGCAGATGTCAAAGGACCTCAGCCTCCTCAGGAAATAGAGGCGGCTCTGGCCCTTCTTATAGACTGCGTCCACGTTTCTGCTCCAGTCCAGTTTATTGTCCAAGTACACTCCCAAGTACTTGTACTCCTCCACCATGTCCACACTGACCCCATGGATGGAGATGGGAGTCACAGCCGCTTTGGTCCTCCTCAGGTCCACCACCAGTTCTTTTGTCTTGGTCACGTTGAGTTGAAGGTGGTTCTTCTCACTCCACGTGACAAAGTTGTCCACAACAGTCCTATACTCCCTCTCGTCACCACCGCTGATGCATCCCACCACTGCAGAGTCATCAGAAAACTTCTGAAGGTGGCAAGTCTCACTGCAGTAGCTGAAGTCCGTGGTGTAGAGAGTGAAGAGGAAGGGAGAGAGGACTGTCCCTTGTGGAGCCCCGGTGTTGCTGACCACTCTGTCTGACACACAGCCCTGTAAACGTACATACTGTGGTCTTCCAGTGAGATAGTCCACAATCCAGGACACCAGGGAGTCCTCCACCTGCATCACCGCCAGCTTCTCAGCCAGCAGAGCCGGCCTGATGGTGTCAAAGGCACTGGAGAAGTCAAAAAACATGACCCTCACAGTGGCAGCCGGTGTGTCCAGGTGGGGGTAGACTCTGTGGAGTAGGGTCAAGATGGCGTCATCTACTCCGAGATGGGGCTGGTAGGCGAACTGGAGGGGGTCCTGCAGATGTTGGACCCTAGGCCTCAGCTGCTCCAAGACGAGTCGTTCCAGAGTCTTCATGATGTGGGAGGTCAGTGCCACAGGCCTATAGTCCTTGGGGTCGCTGGGGTGCGGCGTCTTCGGGACAGGGACGAGGCACGATGTCTTCCACAGCAGGGGGACTCTCTGAAGACTCAGGCTCAGGTTGAAGATCAGGTGCAGGACACCACTTAGCTGAGGGGCACAGTTCTTTAAGACCCTGGGACTCACTCCATCAGGCCCTGGAGCTTTGCCAGCCCTGAGTCTCAGCAGCTGTCTCTTCACCTGCTCTTCAGTGACAGTCAGTGTGGAGGTGTCAGGAGGGGGAGGGGTGGAGCTGTCGGAGGTGTGAGCAGAGTCTTCCCCTGGAGATGGACGGGGGAGGGGGGTGGGGGAGGCTACTGGCTGGAGATGGTAGTTGCCTGCCAGTTCAAAGCGATTAAAGAAGATGTTGAACTCATTGGCTAAGTTCACATCCCCCTCAACGCCTCTCCCTCTGGTCGGCTTGTGTCCTGTGATGGCTCTCATGCCGCTCCAGACTTCCCTGATGTTCTTCTGTCGGAGTCTCCCCTCCAGCTTCCTCCCATGTCTCTGTTTGGCCTTCCTCAGCTTCACCTTCAGTTCCTTCTGAGCAGACCGGGCCTCCTCCTTGTTGCCAGCTCTGTAGGCCCTCCTCTTCCTGATTAGTATGGTTTTAATGTCCTTGGTTATCCACGGCTTGTTGTTTGGATAACATTTCACAGTTCTTGCTGGGACTATTGAGTCCTCACAGAAGTTGATGTAGCTGGTGATGCAGTCGTTCAGCCCGTCCAGGTCTTCTCCATGTGGCTCTGTTAGTACAGCCCAATCAGTCTCCTCAAAGCAGCACTGTAGCATCTCCATGCCCTCATCCGTCCATCTCCTCACAGTCCTTGTTGTTGGGGGGAGGCGCTTCACAAGAGGGAGGTAAGCTGCTTTGAGGTGAACCAGAATGTGATCAGACCCACCCAATGGGGGCAGTGGTGTGGCCAGGTATGCATTCCTGACATTAGCATAACAAAGGTCTAATGTCCTTTCCTCCCTGGTGGGACAGTTCACAAACTGGTGAAAATGGGAGAGAGTCTTGTCCAAACTAACATGGTTGAAGTCCCCAGAAATCACAATGAGAGCAGTAGGGTGAACCGTCTGTATCCGGGCCACAACTGCGTGAATGGCGTCACAGGCGCTGCGAGGGTTGGCTGAGGGGGGTGTGTAGACTCCAACAAAAACAACATGAGAGAACTCTCTCGGCAAATAATAGGGACGTAATCCAACAGTGCATAGTTCCACATCAGGGCTGCAGATCCGTTCCTTTACGGTGATGTGATTAGGACTGCACCAGCGGTGGTTGACGAGCAGAGCGAGGCCTCCCCCGCGGCTCTTACCGGTGCTGGCGCGGTCTCTGTCTGCCCTGACTGTAGAGAAGCCCGCGATGGTCACGTTGTCATCTGGGACGTCTTCATGCAGCCATGTCTCCGTAAAACACATCAGGCTGCACTCTCGATATTCCCTCTGACTCTGGGCTAGCGCTGTGAGTTCGTCCATCTTATTTGCGAGTGACCTCACGTTACCCATCACGATGGAGGGGAGACTCGGCTTGTACTTCTGTCTCTGTTGTTTTGCTGCAATCCTCCTCCGTCGTAGCTTTTTACTCCCTCTGCAGCCCCTGTGCGCTCGTCTTCTGCAGAACTCGGGGATAGCATGCCGGCTCTCGGTGTTTACAGCTGCTCCATTGTTTAGGCTGATCAGCTGATCTCGTGTGTACTGGAGACGCATGGCGACTTGTAAAGTTCCAGCAACTTGTAAAGGAGCTATCAAAGTCGCCAAAACCCACCAGTATGTGTTCAATATGGTTACGAATCAAGTGTCCAAAAGTGGGTAACAAGTAAAAACGTAAAACAATAAAAAGTAAGAAAAAAGCAAAGAAGTGGTCGGAGCGATCGTAACAGGCAGCACACGGCTCGCGCATGCCACAGTACACAGTGAAGACAGTGAAGCATGGTGGTGCAAGCATTATGATATGGGCAGGTTTCTCCTACTATGGCCGATTTATCGCATACCAGGGATCATGGATCAGTTTTCATATGTCAGAATACTTGAGGAGGTCATGTTGCCTTATGCCGAAGAGGACATGCCCTTGAAATGGGTGTTTCAACAAGACAATGACCCCAAACACACAAATAAATGAGTAAAGTCTTGGTTCCAAACCAACAAAATTAATGTTATGGAGTGGCCAGCCCAATCCCCGGACCTTAATCCAATCGAGAACTTGTGGGGTGATGTGAAAAATGCTTTTTATGAAGCAAAACCAAGAAATGTAAATAAATTGTGGAATGTTGTTAAAGGATCATGGAGTGGAATAACAGCTGAAAGGTGCCACGCAGATGTGAAGCAGTTATAAAAAACTGTGGTCATACAACTAAATGTTAGTTTAGTGATTCACAGGATTGCTAAATCCTACAAACAAAAATGTTTTTACAGAATATCATCAGTGTTGGGTCTTGTTTGTTTTCTGAGAATCTACTGCACCTACTGGTAACTTGTTTGCCATG
Source organism: Periophthalmus magnuspinnatus (assembly GCF_009829125.3). NCBI lineage: Eukaryota > Metazoa > Chordata > Actinopteri > Gobiiformes > Gobiidae > Periophthalmus > Periophthalmus magnuspinnatus. The sequence continues at coordinate 21,039,131 of NC_047136.2, forward strand.
TAGAAATAAACAATATAAAAATCCTGGATTATTCTAGTTATTCACATTGTACTGCTATTAGTTTGAACAAGACTGTATATATACAGTCTGGCAAAAGACAAAGTTTAAATCTGCCAACTGAACAAGTCGTTGTAGGAGTGAAGACATTTTGCTGTTCATCCAAGCTGCTTCTTCAGTTCTGGTCAGATTGCTGGTGCCCACTGCCTTAAACTTTGTTTTCTGCTATGGGTCAGACCTGGACGACTCAGGGTTTACACAGATATTTTATACAGTCTATGACTAACCCACAACCTCAGAGACAGAGACACAGGGAGAACATGCACACTCCACTCAGAGGGATCAGGAGTCTAACCCCCAACCTCCTTTACCATTTTATCAATGAAATGACTACTACAGATCAATGCATTTTATTCAATTAACACATTCACACAAAATGAGAATAAGCATCATACATCATGAGCAATACAATATTTAACAGTGGGTGGAGTTAACACGGTGACAGCTAGGGGGCAGCATTTATGACAGGTAAAGAAACAAAGTCTTATTGCCTACACTGTATTTGGGATTAGTTACACATTAGATAACTCTGGTTTTCATCATTTCTATACATATTCAGTGAGTTGGTTGATCTGTAAAACTAATTCATATTATAATATATTTAGATAATTTATGCTTAGAGATTTGTGATAAAGGTGCATTGTGGAACTTTTCTGGAGTAGGTCATGGAGATGTTAATGCTTTGCCTAGAATGCTCCACAGTATGGCATTAAACCTATATGTGTGGAGATGACTTACAGGTCAGATCTATGGAAAGGCAAGCCCGCATACAGTTTTTTTAAGCAATATTTTTAAAAAAATCTGTACTTAAATACATTATGGAGAGTAGTGTCATACTTGGGAACTTTCTTGGCAAAGCACTCCAGAGAAAAGTCCCATAATGTGTCTTTAATAAAATGATTCTTGGTTGAAGCTGGGCCCATTTGAAAGTATATTTTAGGTGCAGCTCATAAAGACGTTTGCAGATCCTGGAGGATTTTGAGAGGATGGTTTTGGGTGCAGAACAGCTCAGTAGAAGAAATACACTGAAGGGAAGAAAGAATTGGTTATTTGCTTTTGTGTTTTTAATTAACAATAGAATTAAAACATGGTGGTACTCACAGAAAATAACAGCAAAAAATATTACTCCTACAATGGCCATTATGATCATCATCTGAGAACAGAGAGGGGACAGAAAGAGGGGTTAGCTTTAGAGCATCAATACAACTCATCATACCTGTGTCAGTTCTGGATTGTGTGTGTGTGTGTGTGTGTGTGTGTGTGTGTATGTATGTATATATATATATATATATATATATATATATATATATATATATATATATATATATATATATATATATATATATATATATATAGACAATAAAATATACTTTATTTTATTGTTGTTTTTTTAAATGTATTTATATTTTTTATTATTTCTTATTTATTTATTTATTTTGTTTAGACCCTGAGGGGACCCTCCCCCATAGCTCCCTCAAAGATTTCTGCTCCATTTTCATAGCACATTTAATCTCAACAAAAAATGTTCAAATGGCAACTACCATATTTTCCGAACTATAAATCGCACTTTTGTTCATAGTTTGGCCGGAGGTCACATATAAGTTGCACGTGAGTTTATAATTAATAATGTTTGTTGTTGTCACACTGACAAATGTGCGAGGGCACTCTAAACTTGTGTACCAGTATTTACTACTCTAGTACCATTGAAAACTTCAAATTTCAACATTACAGTAATTTAAAAGACATCTGAGAAAGACTGAACTTTTGTTCATGCCCCCTAAAAGAAAATCCTATTCTGCTGAGTCTGATGACAGCCATGCGGAAGAGGAAAGCGGGTACTTCCTCCGGAGTTGGCGAAATTGTTCAGAAGCCACACTGAGGATGAAGAATTCAATGGGTTTAATGATTTGGAGTGAGAAGTAAACTTGTTAGCTTGTTTTTTATGCTTTAGTTATCTGATTAACTGTAAATATATTACGTTAACATACCAATACACATACCAATAACACCAATGTGTTACGTTAGCGTGTTGTACTGATATTCAGCCTGTTGTTCTCTATTTTATTGTTATTATTATAACTTGCCTTTAAAGATAAAATGTCTGTTATTGGTCTCGGATTTTGTAAAATAAATTTCCCCCAAAAATGCGACTTATAGTCCAGTGCGACTTATATACTGTACCTAAAATGTATATTTAAGTAGTAGTACTTTACAACTTGTACTTTGTTATATTCCTTCACTGTCATTCAAAGATATATTTTGTTTTGAACTGTTGCAAAAGTGTTTCCTTTCTTCAGTCTAAACCCCCATGGATGAGCCAATCAGAAACGCAGAGCTCTTCAAAGTTCTCAACAACATATTTACAGGACAAGTCTATTGGACAGTGCTGAGCTAAAACTACTTTATACTAATACAGTCCCAGCCAAAGTGAAAGCACAAGAGCACTGCATACTGCACTAATGAACTCAGATACAAGCCGTAGTTATCAGTGCTGTCATGATACTAACATTTCAAACTTGATTTCAATACTAAGGAACAGATACTCTCCTTCTTTAAACAATAGATTGTGATTTTCCACGTTAAATCGTAGTACTTTCTTTTCTATTCCCATGTGTCCTTATATCTGTGTAATCCCTCAGTGTCCAGTAGGTTCATAGTGGTCCATGGGTGTATACTAGTCTATGTGGTGTTATACTTGTGCTGATACAGCTCAACATCATTCTAAAACTATTCAGAAAAGGTTCATTTCTGTCCTATGAATGGGACTCTTTAAGTATCGATACCTGCTCAAATGAGTATCTAGTTTTGATACTAGTTTTAATTCATTTGTCTTCTATTGTTAAAGGTTTGTCTGATAAAAGCAGTTGTTTTAGTGTGGACCACATCTGTACTGATAATCCCTCACTCTATAATCCAGATTGGGATTTTTCTCACTTCCTGTTCCTCATAAATCCCGCCTCTTTTACGTTTATCCTCTGGTTCTGACGTCTGACATGGGCGGGAACCTATTAGATGATTGAGGAGGCTGACACGGGGATGGTAGTGATGTTTTTTGTGTTTTTTCCCATGAGTTTGTTTGTTATTAGTCAGGGTTGTAGTCGAATTACAATTGTAATTCAATAACAATTGTATCTGACCCAAACAGCACTCATAAGACTACACCTGCAGGGGGAGTTCATGCAAAACTATTCATGCAGAAAAAAGTGCTAGGAAACAGTGTACAGTATTTATGTAAAAACTGATTAAACTTGTGAATCATGAGTTTAATGACTGACATTTTACATATAAATATAAAAAAAATAAGCAGTCGTAGTATTAGTATTAAAAGTACCTTTCACGAGTACTTGTTCTTGAGTTTGTAGTAGTAGTAGTAGTAGTATAAAAAGTACCTTGCAGTTCTTCCACCAGTACTTGTTCTTGAGTTTGGCGGCGCTGCTCTCAAACTGCGATGCTCCCGCCTGGAGAGCGTCCGCTCGGTCGTCCAGCTCCGACAGCTTCTGGTCTCTCTCCAGAACTTTGTCCACATTTACACGCATGATGTCCACCACCTACAGGAAGGACAGGGAATATATAGTACAATATCAGACACCAAATACTGCCACCTACAGGAAGGACAGGGAATATACAGTACAATATCAGACACCAAGTACCGCCACCTACAGGAAGGACAGGGAATATACAGTACAATATCAGACACCAAGTACCGCCACCTACAGGAAGGACAGGGAATATACAGAACAATATCTGACACCAAGTACCAGGGAAGTCAACAGGGAAGGGGGGGCAAAGGGGTCTGTTGTCCCAGGTCCCAGAAATGAACCCTCATCCTATTAGAAGGGGGTCCATGTGAGGCTTTTTGCCCCAGGCCCCCAAATTGCCTGCCAAGTACCTACAGCAGAAGAAAGGGAATATATAGTACAACAGCAGCAGTACTGGGAGGTAACTGAATACATGTACCAAAAATACATATTCTGAATACTAACTTTGAGTAAATGTATTCTGGTACAGTTACTCTTTCATTTGGTCATATTCAGAATACAGTTACTTTACTAAATTAAAGGGAATACATGATGGTACTTCATCTGTCATTTTGGCTTTAACTGCACAGTATTAACTCAGTGTAAAAGTATTCTAAATATCCAGAATCCAGTACTCTGGTTGGACCATGTAACTGAATATGTTACAAAATACATTTCAATCAGAGTATTCAGTATTCTGTAAATAAATACATTTTCAAAGTATTCTTCCCATCACTGAATATCAGACACCGAGTACTATCCAAAACAGTCATTCCCAAACTGGGGGTCAGAACCCTAATTCCTCTGAGGAAGTCCCCAGAGGTCCTGCTTAGAAAAGAGGTCCAAATGAGACGAGGAATTACCTGTTAATTGCTTCTATAGAGTATTTTATAATCATTTCTGTTCTATCACACTTTCAAGGTTCAAGGGTCAAGGGTCATGTTTACTCTGTTTGTCTCACCCTTGAGAAAAATGTAGTTTGGGCTGATTCTGTTGCACACACACATCATAAACAAACAGAACAAAACACACTACACACATAGGAGTCTATAAAAGTGCATTATGTTCTCTCTCCCCATACATAGTCTACATTCTCACACCACACCTCCTAAAACTGTTTAATATTTAGTCAACCAAAAATAATTATCCCTAATTGGTTGCTAACGTACCCTCAGGTAAAAAAAGGGTTGCTATGACAAAAATCTAAAACCCACATATCCATGTAATGAGATTAAGTATATTCATACTAAGGGTCAATGCCACCTGCTGGTCTTGTCAGGAACAACCTCAATGCAGCCAGGATCTTTGGAAGTTTGGCATTTAAATCCTGCTCCGGCAAAACTCATTCATACCGGTTCACACTGGTTCACACTTGTTCACACTGGTTCATGCTGGTTCACACTAGTTCACATTCGTTCACACAGGTTCATACTGGTTCACACTGGTTCATATTGGCTTGTACTGGTTTGTACTGGTTTATACTGGTTCACATTCATTCACACTGGTTCACACTGGTTTACACTGGTTTACACTGGTTCATATTGGTTCAAACTGGTTTGTACTGGTTCACACTGATTCATACTGGTTCACATTGGTTCATACTGGTCACATTGGTTCATATTGGTTCACCATGGTTCATACTGGTTCACATTGGTTCAAACTGGTTTGTACTGGTTCACACTGATTAATACTGGTTCACATCGGTTCATACTGGTTCACATTTGTTCACGCTGGTTCACACTGATTCATACTGGTTCACATTAGTTCACACTGGTTCACACTTGTTCACACTGGTTCATGCTGGTTCACACTGGTTCACATTCATTCACACAGGTTCATACTGGTTCACACTGGTTCATATTGGCTTGTACTGGTTTGTACCGGTTTATACTGGTTCACATTCGTTCACACTGGTTCACACTGGTTCACACTGGTTCATACTGGTTCACTTTGGTTCACACTGATTCATACTGGTTCACACTGGTTCATACCGGTTCATACTGGTTCATACTGGTTCACACTGGTTCACACTGATTCATACTGGTTCACCATTGTTCATACTGGTTCATATTGGTTCACCATGGTTCATACTGATTCATACTGGTTCATACTGGTTCACACTGGTTCATACTTGTTCACACTGGTTCATACTGGTTCACTTTGGTTCACACTGGTTCATACTGGTTCACACTGGTTCACACTGATTCATACTGGTTCACCATAGTTCATACTGGTTCATACTGGTTCATATTGGTTCACCATGGTTCATACTGATTCATACTGGTTCATACTGGTTCACACTGGTTCATACTGTTTCATACTGGTTCACACTGATTCATACTGGTTCACACTGGTTCAACATGGTTCATACTGGTTCATATGGGTTCATACTGGTTCATATTGGTTCACCATGGTTCATACTGATTCATACTGGTTCATATTGGTTCACCATGGTTCATACTGATTCATACTGGTTCATACTGGTTCACAATGGTTCATACTGGTTCACACTGGTTCATACTGGTTCACTTTGGTTCACACTGGTTCACACTGATTCATACTGGTTCAACATGGTTCATACTGGTTCATACTGGTTCATACTGGTTCATACTGGTTCATACTGATTCATACTGGTTCATACTGGTTCACACTGGTTCACACTGGGTCATACTGGTTCACTTTGGTTCACACTGGTTCATACTGGTTCATACTGGTTCACACTGGTTCATACTGGTTCACACTGATTCATACTGGTTCACACTGGTTCACACTGGTTCATACTGGTTCATACTGGTTCATACTGGTTCACACTGGTTCACACTGGTTCATACTGGTTCACTTTGGTTCACACTGGTTCATACTGGTTCATACTGGTTCATACTGGTTCATACTGGTTCACACTGGTTCACACTGGTTCATACTGGTTCATACTGGTTCACACTGATTCATACTGGTTCACCATAGTTCATACTGGTTCATACTGGTTCATATTGGTTCACCATGGTTCATACTGATTCATACTGGTTCATACTGGTTCATACTGGCTCACACTGGTTCATACTGGTTCATACTGGTTCACACTGGTTCACACTGGTTCACACTCCTATGCCCTGAGACTGCTCCTCTGGCTCAACTCATCTGGCCACGCCCTCAGCCGACTGCTACAATGAACTTAAGAACAATTTGCACATATTTACTGTAACCTAAATAAACACACCAGCAGAGACCTTTAACCTTTTGAAGCCGTGTCTGCCACCTTCCTTTGCTGAGGTCAAAAGAGGTGGGTTTGATTACTTACTCCACATATTTATCATTTTAAACTGTAAACTAAAATACTAATGCTACAGTACAAAAGTGCAGTTTATGTGTTAATAGAATCTGTGTTTTTAGCCTCTCAACGTCCTGACCTGGGATTTGGGTTTTCCACTACAGTTTCTCTAAAATGTGTAGAAGGGAGGAATAACTGTTGACCTGTTGTTGCAGAATATATTTGGCCTCTCTTCTTCCTGTAGAAATGTTTAAATTTAGTTTGGACAGTACTGTGTATCTCTTTCAGTCTCCTTCCTCGTCGACTTCAGTTTTGATAGTTGTTGTTATTATAAGTGAATGTGTGTGTATTTGTTGTATATTTGACCTTGTAGTCTTTTGCATATTTGTCTAACCTCGTCGACTTGAGCCTGTGTCTGCTGCAGTCGTCTGTTACTGGTCAGGTTTGGAGCTGCAGCTGGAGGTCCGTCTGAGTCTGTGGGCCCTGGAGCCCCGGGAGCGCCCTCTGGTGTTGACCTGAGAGAAAGCAAGAAGAAAAGCAGACTTTATTCATGTCTGTGGTTATGTTCATATGCACTCCACAAATCTGAGCATTATCTGATTTCTAGAGTAATCAGATTATGTAAATGTCATGTGAACAGTTATGTTAAATGTGAGTAATCTGATTTCAGCCTGGTTGTTCAGACATGTGCAGATCATAAAAAACTACTGTGGCAAAGACAAAAATGAAATAGAAAATATTAAAGACTTATTTTAATTGTTATTTTTATTTTATTTTATTATTATTATTATTATTTTTAAAACAGCAGTTAGTCTAAAGTATCTCTGCTCATGAACAAGTCTTTCTATGGCCTAGCACCACAGTACATCTCCCACATGTTCGTGCCATATGAACCATTTCAGGGACCAGCCTCCTGCTGTAGTCCTGGTTTAGTCCTGGTTTGATCCTGGTTTAAACCAGGACTAAACCTGGACTAAAGCAGGATTAAAACAGGTCTAAACTAGAACTAATCCAGGACTAAAAATGGAATAATCCAGGACTAAACCAGGACTAAATCAGAAATAAACCAGGGTAAAAATGGACTTAACTAGGACTAAACCAGAACTAGACCAGGACTAAACCAGGACTGAACCAGGACTGAATCAGGACTGAACCAGCGGAACCAGCATTTCAGTTTTCTGCAGCTAAAACCTGGACAATGTGACACACCTCGACTTTGACAATGTTTAAATCCAGGCTCCAAAGAGTTCTGTTTATCTGTGCATACAACTGAAAGGTTTTAATTCTGCCTCTTCTCTTTTAAGGCTAATTTTATGATGATTATTTATGTTTTGATTTGTTTATATTCTGATTTTAATGTCATTCCTATTCTGTAAAGCACTTTGAATTACTTTTTGTACTGAAGGCTATGCTAAGTAACAAAGCTTCTTAGTTGCATCACATATACATATATCAAAATACTGAATGCATATGAGTCCGTATAAAGCTTTTTAGATGCATTATATAATTCATATATCATATCAAAACATAATAATTCATATATCCTTTGAATATTGGCATGTAATCACCATTTTTATACTGAATGCATATATTGTTTGAATGCTGTATCCTTTTGAAGGTTGTTTAACAAGCACTAACTATTCACTCATTATAACAGCCTCTCTTTAAAGGCAACATTGTGTGATATGAATTATGGGAAACTGTTGGGGTTGTGTAGACACTCCTTTACAGAGATAAGGCTGCCGGAGGAGACTCAAGGCCGAAAAACAGACCGGTGCAGCCCGGAGAGGTGAACGAGGCCGGAAGGAGGGATCAAGGCGTCTACCTTCTCAACATAATATTTGCATATTCATGTTGCATGTTACATTTTTATCTTTGGGGCCAGGGAAAGGCAGACAGACCGCCTGCTGCACATTCGAGGGATAGATCATATGACCCCAAGTGCTGTATTAGATTGTAACTGTCAGGGAAATAAACTTTTGAGATTTGAATTGACCGAATCCAGTCGTCATTTTGATAGAACACGCCTAACAGTACCTTATGTGCTATACAAATACATTTACCTAAAACTTCATTGATTCACAGTTACATGAGATGTTTTTGATGATCAGATGTATTTGAACACACATGGTATATTTAAACTGATATTTTTGAGGTTATAATAAAAAGTCTTAATATTAAACCACTGGATTAACTAATTATATTTCATCAGAGCAGACAGAGAACAATGCACAGTCAGTCAGAAGTAGTTATAGTAAAGTTTTGTGGGTAATATTGAGTTATATCTAAAATGGATCCTGACCTGTACATTCACTGTTTAGTATTCCTGCCATATCGATTCTGTTTGTGACGAACCTCTTACAGAAACATGACTCACCAAAAAAAAACCTAAATAATGAACCATTAGAAGTATTATACTGCAGTGGTGCGTCCACTACATAGACTGTATATATAAATGGATAAAGCTAACCTGCTAGCCGCCGTGTTCCAAACAGGGAGCGATCATGGGCGCACTTCCGGCTCCATCAACTCTGGCTCCAATTAACTTCCTTTTGAAAAAACTGTGGCCCTTCTCTCTGTAACTGCTGCTGTCAGACTCGTCATTTTGGTCTTAAAATGTTCGTATTAACCCGCTCTACATGATCCTGGTGTTTTTATTTCACTATTGTGTCCGTAAATGAAGACATGAACATTAATAAGAGACAAATCAGGTGCCTTCTTTCTCTGAGGTTGCTCCCGCTATCGTTAGCAACAGACTGACAGCGTTGCTAAGTGCCTAAAATCTGCTAAACCAGCGATACGGGCGGGAAGGGGCGTGACCGTAGTCCACTTCTTTATACAGCCTTTGGTTCACTAGTGCACAGGTTTACTATCACTACAAGGCAGACTGCTGACTATACTACTTCATTGGTTGATTTCAGTTCAGTTTTTCCTATCGGCTTCATTTTCATAAAATGTAAGATCTAAAAGGTGAATATTTAAATGTTGAAGCTGATTGTTTCGATCACACAGTCACTAACTCACTGTACTACAACAAATCAGCAGTTTAACCCTACTGATTTTAGCTGACCTCATCTGTATTCAAAACTATGGGTCTGTGGAATGTTGTGATGTCACCAGAAAACACAGGACTTTGCCTAAATATCAAAAGTACTTCTTAAGTTCATATACAGCTGTTATGAGGCTAAAGGTTACAGCACTAAGGGTCCATTACTTTGTATTGTGATTTTAATGTAATGTATTTGTTCTGTTTATTACTATTTGTATTATTATTTCTATAGCACATTTAAAACCCTTCAGCTGACCAAAACGCTTCACATAAAAGTAAAAATGTCTGTCTGTAAAGTACTTAAACACTTAAACAAGTCATTTTAGCCTCCCTCGTCAGGTTTTATAGTGCTGTGATTAAAATATGCTTTAGGATGCGGCTGCAAAGGGTTAACCTCTACTAATGAAAGTAAACTACAGTCTGATCACTCCCACAACATATTGTCTATTACCAGCAGTGGAATGTAAAAAAGTAAAAGCAGTAAAGTACTGTATATACTTAATTTATACTTAAGAATACATTTTAGGTATCTGTACTTTATTTATATACATTTTAAAGTGGATATGTTTTACTTTTTATTCACTATATTTTAAAGCAGTTTCTGTACTTTCTACTCCACTACATTTTTTAACTGGACTGAAAAGTAAAAGTATTTTTTTATTATTGTCTGAGACCTGCTGAAAAGGCTGAGGGTTTATTTTTAACATAATTCGATCAAACAAAAATATACAAATAAAAACAGATAGAAAAACTACACAATTCAGCTCAAACCTTTATCAAAATCACAACATTTGAAGGTTTATAAGACTCAAAATCTGCAGAAATACTTTTACTTGTACACTTTAAGTACATTTTAAACAACTACTTTAAAACTGATGTAGATTTTTATGTGATACTTTTACTTTTATCTGAGTATTTTTCTTTGCTCTGGTATCTGTACTTTAGTTAAGTGACAGAACTGAGTACTTCCTCCACCACTGCAGACTACTCTTACCTAACTGTAACAAACACATTGTTGGTAAATGATGATTGATATCACAGTTTGAGGATAATATTTAAACTCAAAGGCTTCATAATCTCCTGCTTGGATGTTTTATAGAACATTTTATACAAAGGATACTTAAGATTTAACTTTAGCTCAGACTTTGAATATTTCCTTCAGTAAAAAAACAAACGTCACTGACAAAATGGAGCCAGATTAGAGCCGCTGCAGCTTCAATAAACGAGTGGATTTAAACCAAACATGCGACCTCATCTGGCTCCCATCCCCCCACCACAAAACCACCAACAAGAATCAACCATAAGGACGCTAAAATATAAAAATAAAACTTAATGCAAACCTATGACTCATGCTTTTACGTGATGAATAATTTGGCTGGTCGTAAAATGGACTGAAAGACGCAATAAATCACTGGTATTTTCCCAAAACGTTTTAGCAGATTAAAATACGTAACTTTCACTTTAATAAACTAAAATATAATGCAGATTAATATGACAAAATGATAGGATTGTATTAGTTAAGGGTTGGGTGCAAAGTAAAGTTGGTTTGCATGTGTTTTGTTAGTGAATATTGTGCAAAAAGTGCGTAAAAGGCGCTGGTACTCACATGTTTAGCGCGGATGTTGCAGATTATAATCCAGATAAGCAGATTCAGTGATGGAGCAGAGATAGAGGAGGAAGAGGAGGAGGAGGAGGGATGGAGGGATGAAACACAAGGATGAGAGAGAGAGAGAGAGGCCACGCCCACACGAACCACCGAGCAGTGAGGCTGCCATAGGTTCAACAGTTGTATGTCTTTTTAGATGAAATATATGATTATTTAGCCTATGTTTTTTAATGATTTAAGTTTAAAACTTTGCTTGTTTGTTTGTTTGCTTGTTCTGTATGTATTAATTTGTGTACAAATTGTGTTGTTCTTATGAAAATATCGTATAACTATTGATTAACTTTGCTATTAGATTATTGTTGGGTTTCAGCTGACATCACCACATTGTATAGGCCATCCATCCATCCATTTTCTTCCGCTTATCCAGGGCCGGGTTGCGGGGATAGCAGTCTAAGCAGGGACTCCCAGACTTCCCTCACCCCAGACACGTCCTCCAGCTCCTCTGGTGGGACCCTAAGACCTTCACAGGCCAGCCGAGAGACATAGTCCCTCGGGAGGGGTCCAAGAGGCATCCTGAGCAGATGCCTGAGCCACCTCAACTGGTTCGTCTCAACGTGTAGGAGCAGCGGCTCTACTCCGAGCTCCTCCCGTGTGACCAGGCTCCTCACTCTATCTCTGTGGGTGTGCCAGGCCATCCTACGGAGGAAACCCATTTCGGTCTCTTGTTTGTGCGATCTTGTCCTTTTGGTCATTACTCAAATCTCATGACCATAGGTAAGGATAGGAACATAGATTGAGCGGTAATCGAGTTTTGCCTTTCGATTCAGCTCTGTCTTTACCACAACATTTTGGTGGTGAGTTTCTGCCTCAAGTAGAGGAGTTCAAGTATCTCGGGGTCTTGTTTAGGTCAATAATACCTAATGCATGCAATATTGTTAAACTCTGATTTTCTTTGTAATACAGTGAGGTCTTGGGTCTAGTCACTGATAGAAATGATCAAGTTCAACATTTGTGAGTTTACTTTTTGAATATCGCACAGCAAAATACAGTGTAATCAATAGGGAAGTCTGGCTCTTGCCCCAACCGTACTCTGACAGTACGACAACATCACATTCAAGAATCTGAAAACCACCAGTAACATTACACCTGTCCCTGCAGTTTGAAGGGTACTCTGACCTCTCTCACCCCCAGACCCTCTCAGTCCCAGACCCACAGACCTGCCGTCCTGTCTCTGATATATGGTGTGCTGTGGACGAGTTTGTTCCTCGTCACTGAATCTGCTGTGGTGGTTAATTTATTCACTGCTGTGTCAGAGGAACACACAGGAACACACGGGAACAGAGGGAGGAGGGCCAAAACAAGAGGGAAAGACACAATGATAGTATTTATCTGTAGGAGCAGGAATCACACCACTAACCTGTGGGTCAACGGACAAACACCCAACTGTGCTACTGATTTATATTTTGGGCTTTAAAACAATATAGTATATTTGAAAACTACTTGTACTTCTACTACTTCTAATTCCATGCACTTGGAGTCTCTTCATTGAGAATCTTTTTTTTTTTTTTTTGAAAAAAGAAATGAAAGAAAACAGCGAGATTTTGTAAAACCTTTTATTAAATGTAGCTTAAACTTACAGCAGCACAAGAACTTGAAATAAATGTTACAAATCAGATGAATACAGACCGTTCCCTTGGGCCAACTGTTATAACGTCACATTCAGAGCATATGGCTAACTGCTTTACATAGACCTATAATTGTTTTATATATGGACAATTTAGCATGTCCAATATAGTTGCAATTAAAATAATTCAGTTTGTCATAATATTACATTGGCATTTAACAGCATACACCTTTGTCTACTTAACAAGATCAACATTTTTCAAACCAGTCTCTACAAATTGTCAATGAGGACGATAAGATGCAGCAGTAATAATCCATAACAAACACTTTTGAAAATATAAAGAAAAAAAGGATGTTTAAAATACTTATTCAAGAGTAGCCTACAGCCTATTGTCCATTTTAATTACAACCTGTTGTATCTATAGGTTTCAGAAAGATGAAAAGTTAGAACAGTTGCCATAGTGATTAACAATTTAAAACAAAATCCCACAAAGAGGTTTACCTCTACAACTCTAAGCATGAGACGAGTTTTCAACAAAAATGTATTTACAAATGATTCACTGGCATCAAACATATTGGCGAAATGTGTAGCTAACAGCTCATATACAGTATTTACAAGAATTTAACAGCTATGTACATAATAATAATCTATATTATCAACAGGACGTTACATTCATCTGACACTGACCATTCTTTAAATGATAATATATAAAAAAAATATATATATATATTTTTTAAATTTCAATTTTCCTTCCAAATGGGGCAGTTGTCTCTGTCGACAACAGCAGCCGTCTAGTTCCATTCAGAGGGACAGTCGGCATGACCATGACCTTTGTAATGTAATGTTTATGAATTTTTTGCTGAATCTTGCTAAAATGAATAAATATTTGAAGCTCAGGCAGTGGACAGGGAGCAGCAGGTGGGTTACGGGTCAGAGGTCAGAGGTTAGGGGGTTAGGGTCAGACAGTGGACAGGGAGCTGCAGGTGGATGTCACTGACAACATGTTGAACACTACACAAACAAAATAAATACTTCACTAGAGACACTTCTGAGTTTACAAAGAGACATGTTTGTGTCTCAATGCTAATGCTAATGCTAATTTTGAGGCATAATAAATATTAAAACACGACACACTGAAGTTTTCTACATATAAAAATAATCAAAATGTGTAGCTAACAGCTACAATTAAATGTTTTATTTTAATTCATTTGAATTTTAATGGGTTGTTTATTTTATGTTTTCTGATTTTAATAAAAGTGACTGTTAGCTTTGAGACACAGTGAGCTAGCTAGCGTGCTACTGTGCACAGAGCCTACACTACGACTCAAAAATCTCAAAAATACCTCACAATTGTTTTTAATGTCCCTTTAGTAAATAAATGTAAACCAGGACTATTATATATATATATATTTTTTTTTTTAAATCCTCACCTATAGACTGGCAGCAGCTAATTTAATGTAATGGCATATAGTACATTTGAAAACTACTTCTACTGTCAAACTTAACTTATATTTTGTGCCCATAACTTCATGCACTGGCGTCTCTTCACTGAGAATAAGGCAAGTCAACTCTCCAGCTTATTATAACTGCTGTACAAAAATAAATACATTTATTTAATATGGCAAGCATTTGTACTATGAACTTAATTTAAATTTGCCCTTTCAGTACTATAATGTGCAAAATTATTCTTGTGCAAATTATTTGTTTTATAACCTGTTTTTAAGCAGTAAAAGCAGATAAAACGGCTTTATCAAGAACTGTGTGCAAAATAGAATTAACTTTTTGTGTTAAATCTTACATGCAAAAAAATCAAGTATTTCTCCATCGATTCAAGTTTAGGAAAGGAAATTTAGAAGTATTTGCAGCATTTGGCCACAGGAGGGTGCTTCATAGCTCTACAGTAGGTCTTGAAAATGCCCTTTAACCTTACCTATAATCATTTCTATCTAAGTATTTGAAAGTATCTGTACATAAATATATCTTTAAAGACTTAAGTTGCAAAATTAATATGTTGAAATTATAACTAGATTTCATATCAACCACTGTGCACATTTACATTGGATTGTGTTATATTGAGTATTATAATTTGGTGGTTATTAATTTGACTTGGGACAGACTGGCAAAAGTGTGGCTGTCGATCTGCACAAGGGATGCACCGATACCGATTCTGGTATCAGATATCAGCACCGATTCAGGTTCAGTCGATATCCTGGTTGGGTCTTTAATTTGATGTAACAAGACTAATTACTGTCTGATGTAGGCCTACGACGTCTCATAATGACATTTATTCATCCAAAGCTGTTCAGTAGTTCAAGATAAATTGCAGTTACATACCATAGTTGAATTGGAATAATTTTGTAATAAGTTCACTCTGTTTCTTTGGGGAAAAGGTCTTTCTCAGTCTCTACACTGGTATCATTGATATCGGGAATTGGCAGATACTCAAAGTAAAAGTATCGATATTGGTATCAAAGCTGAAAACACTAGGTCGGTGCATCCCTAATCTGCACCTAGGACCCCTCCAACCACAACACAAACAGTACATTTTTACATAGGTAAGGTGGGCGAATTGTCTTGCCCAATGGCACAATCAGATATTGTCATACTACTCTTTACTTTTACCTTAATCAAGACATTTAGAGGTATGTTTTAGTACATTTATGCAAAAATAGGATTTGATTATTTGGAGAATTTAAATATTTTAAGGATTTATCATTGTCAATTTTGCCAGGTCCCATTGTAAACTGTTGCAGTGTAGCACCATTAAACAAGAGGAGTAACTCAAACAGGGTCTGTCCTGTTGAGAGTTTAAAAGTTTAAAATGTGTTTAGATAGTTAATAATAATAAACACATAAATAAAAGTCTAAGTGCTTTGTTGGAGCTTTTGGACATACTTCAATGATGAACGTTAAAGATACTCATTAGGCAGTGCTAGGGTTTCCTCCAGGCCAGAGGAGGCGCGTCACTGTTGCCTTCACACATACAGTCACTGTTTGGTGAGTCCTCATCGGGAGGTTTCTTCTTCTCTCTGTTGTCTGTGTCAGAGTCTTCAGTCGTGGCCAGGAGGACCATGGACGGGGACTTCCTGTGGCAAAAGGAAACTGGATCAAAACAGGGTCAAATGTCGCCTGTTTTTTTCAGCTCCTCCAGTTTATGTTGACAAAATGTGAACGTTCTAAAGGCTGGTTCTGGATGGACTGGTTCATAGCTTATTGCACCACAATAAAACATTAAAATGGCATTAAACACCTAAACTCTGCCCACAACCACTTTTCAAATAGAGCTGCTAAACTGGGCCTGGAGGACTAAAGGGGAGAGTAAGGGGGGAGGAGGGACGGGGCCTGGAGGTAAAAAGAACAGTGTAATTGGTTTAACAGGTACCCACACTTCAAACTCTGCTCCTGCAGCCTGGTGTTTGTTATTCAAAAACCCCTAGACTCCGCTCACTAAACCAATCAGAGCTCTCTGCTTTCTCTCATTGCGCCCAGAGATTATAGATATAAATATAAAACAATAGTCATTTCAGTGAAACAGTACTACTTAAAAGTAAAAGTATAAAATGTCTGACCTGTTCCCAGTCTGAGTGATGAGCCTCCTACAGGTCTCCATCTGCACGTCCAGGCCTCGCTTCATGGAGCACATCTCCATGTACTCGTGAAGGTGTCGGTTCATATCGCTCTTCGCTGTCGCCAACTCCAACTGAGACAGAGAGAGGGAGGGGTTTATTATAATGAAAGAACTCCAAATGATACAGAGAAAGAGTTTATTATAATGATACAGAGAGGGAGGAGTTTATTATGATGAAATAAGTCCAAATGAGACTCATAGATTGATTTATTATAATGAAATCTGCGTCTCACCTCGATCTGGTCTATAGTCTCCTGATATTCTTTCTCTCTAGATTGAAACAAAGACTCAGTGTCGTTGATCACTTTCTCAATGGACTCTTCCGACTGCTGCAGCTGAACACACAAAACAAACACCACCATTTAATGAATGGAGTTGTACTGTATATCAATATAAAACTCATATTTCTTATACACAGGGTTGTGCAATTGTGGTAAAAATAAAAATTTTGCCATATATGTCTAAAAAGAAGTTTACATTTTCTGAGTGCATAATGTAAACAACTCCAGGAGGGTTCACATATTACAGAAGATTGAAATATGAACTGATAAACTAATGCAAGTATACGCCCCATGGACTGGTTTGTAAAAGTGCTGGAGGTACACTACGATTTTTCTATAAAGACAAGATATTTTGTGACTGCAGCTTTTGTAATAACTCAAATTGTGATTTTGATTCTATTGCCATATTTACCATATTGTGTACAAATAAAGTCAGGACTCCTCACCTCTGCCTGAGTATCGGCCAGTGAGTACCCTGGAAAATCCTCCCACAGCAGCAGAGTCTCCTCAGTTTCCTCCCAGGCCAAACTGTCACAGTCGTCCTCAAAATCACACTCCCTCCTGAAACAAAGACACATGTCTAAGGTTCCACAGCTCAAAACAGTCTTATGTATTTATACCAATGTGTTTACTAACTACTATAAACACACATACACAGAGGGTTATCCAGAAATATCACCTCAGTAAAACAATACACTACTTAAATCTGCACTAATTCTCAGGTGACTTGTTTGCCTCCATGGAGATGTTAGTGATGTTCCGCAGTATGGCATTAAACTTATCTATTGTGCATTTCTTCAATTACAGTTGTTCTTACAGTGAGCAGGGTTGCTTCTCCACAGATATGACCTGTAACTTGTCACAGACTCTCTACCAGAAACGTTACAATGTGCACATTTAAAGTAACTACAAGCAATTACTTCTACTGCTACTAGTACTACTACCAAAAATAATATTAATGCAACTACTACTAATATTACTAGTTTTTTGGTTTTGGTTTAGTAAAAGGCTTTACGTACAGTTGGTTGAGCATCCTGTGCACCTGCTCGTTGATCTGATTGGCGGAAGTGCTGGACTCCTCGTCTTTGGCCCCACCTCCCTCGCTCTCTGATAGGCTGCTGACTTCATCCCCATCGCTGCCCGTCTTCACTGATTGGCCGCTCAACTTCCGGGTTCGACGGGTGAGAGTGGAGGGAGGGGTGGACACCTGACAAGTGAGACAAAATAATTCTGTAATTTAGAATAAGGTGGTTAGACTCCTGATCTCTCTGAGTGGAGTGTGTTTGTCCTCTCTGTTACTGTGGCAAAGTGGTTAACCTGTCTCCTCCCGTTCACCAGGAGGTTGGGGGTTAGACTCTTGCTCTCTTGTACTGGCAGAGTGGTTAGCGTGTGCACACACCTGAAACATAGAGCTCATGTCTTCGCTGTTTCTCTGCTGAGCGACGTCGCACAGTTTGGCCGTGATGTCGATCCGTCTGCAGATGTCCATGTCCACCTTCATGGCCTTCTCCTGGATCTTACTGTCCAAGTCTGACAGATTCTGGAGAGAAAAAACATATATAATCATCAACTCAATATTCTTTTTAGTACAATGTGATTCTGTGTTTTTGAATTTCTATATGCATGAATAACGCCTCTCTCCGACAGCACCCGGTCCAGCTGCCACTCCAGTGTCAGAGCGTTTTTTGTGGTGTGAGACACTCAGAGCGGTGCCCTGCTGTTGTGTCACAGCCTTTTAAGTGGACCACGTGTTCATACCATAACTATCCAGCATCCAACAAAAATAGGCTCTCAATGGAAATAATCGCCAGTACTACTTTTAATAATACGGAAACTTGCAGCCTGGCCTGGGGTTACTCACAAAATAAATAAAACTAAGGCAGTTGGTTAGTTGGTTTCTGCCAGCTAATGTAACTTGGGGCAGTTACCGCAGATATCAGAGCATTCAGCACCAATCATCTTTTCCATGGCTTCATGTGGACATTAAATGGGAGAGAGACAGTTCAGTTTTCAGTATTAAATGAGCCTGCAGGTCAGAGTAAGGGTCTCACTTACATTACTGACCAGTCCTTTAAACAGGACGAGCTCGGCCTTCAGATGTTTCACTGTGAGAGACAGTTTGTCCTGAACCACCTCACTCTCCTGCAGCTCCTGGACAAACAAAACAAAACATTTATTATGGTGAAAACACAGGTCTGGGAAATTATTACAAATACTAGAAAGATACAGTGTATTTTTAGTGTGTTAGAGATAATCTTTTTTTTGTAGGATTAAAGTGGAGCTAAGGACTAAATCAACTTTTTATACTAAACTGTATAGAATTATCTACTGTTCCTAGTCATTTTTTTTCCACAATTTCAGTGCAAACTCGATATATCTGAAAACTTTCTGGTCAAAAATAGTTGAGTGTGTGCTGCCTCCACTAGCCGTTGCAATTACAAGTACTATGTGACATCACACAGCACTGCACTGATTACAGCAAGGGGTTTCTGATTCCAAACACCTGGCTCCAGAAGCCGGAGTTTGAAGTGCGGATACTTGTTAAACCAATCGGGCTGTTCCTTATACCCCCAGACCCCGCCCCTCCCCCTCCCCTCTCACTCTCCCCTTTAGTCCTCCAGGCCCAGATTAGAAGCTCTATTTGAAATGTGGTTGTGGGCGGAGTTTATGTGTTTAGTCCCACTTTAACAAACCCAGGCATCTAGCCACAACCTCGTCAAGGAGTGATAACCAACCACACTACCAGGGAAATTACTTTTTACAGTCTGTGGATATTACTATTGTGTGAAGTGTGAATTTTGTCAGTCTAAATTCTGCATAAACAACATAATGTTACATAAAACATACAGGACATGTATTAACTGGGTTTTGCAGATGTACATATTTTTCTTTTTGACTCTTACATCGTCGAGTTCTGCCACTTTGTCCTGCAGGTCCATTCTGGCCGTGTACTCCTCCTCCCATCTGAAACACATGAGATCCAGTAACTCAAACACATTAAAATGAATCAACCCTCCGTCGGATCTTTAAATATAAATGCCATTATAATTCATGAACTTGCAGCGGTGGATTATGTGGGACTATATTTGTGAGATAAATGGTGGTTTCTATTCTTGCTGCGGCTCCTCTGTCCTTCACTGTGGGTTACGTAACAGAGACACAGACTCAGAGGAGAGACAGAGCCATAGATTATACAGTCTATGGACGCGACTCTAGAGCAGATCACCGTCTATGAGCCTCATGTGTCTCATTAGAAGTACATCAGGCTAAAATTTCAAACTCCATTTCGATATTAAGGAATCGACTCCATACATGATACCAATTCTGATACCATGATGATAATAAAAACACTATTTCTTTAGACAATAGAATGAGATTTCAATATTAGTATTAATACCTGCAAAAAATCTATCTAGTATCTAGTTTCGTTACTAGTTTTAGTATTAATTAGTATCTGATTGTCGATACTTTTGAACAATTAAACAATACTAGAGACAAAAGAGCATCTCTGGTGTGAAATTTTTTGGGTAAAGAAATTCATAAAGCGCATTCATCTAGTGGAGGGTTCTACCACCTGCTTGTCTCCCTGGAAATGTAATTGCTTTGCCTGGAATGTTCCACTCTATGGCATTAAATTAATTTTCAAACACTGACCTTGAAAAACATATACTTTTACTGTGAGTGGATGACCTCTCCACAGATCTGACTTGAAGACTGATGATTACACTGGGTTACAAAAAAAAACATTTTTGAAAGTTGTCTGTGTTTTTTCAACTGAATTAGGACCATTTAGCACCGCTGAATCCAAAAATGATATCCATTTTTCTCAGTCAGGTCAGGTTTTTATGCTAATTTGATTTTGAAAAATCCGATCTTCTGACTAAATTGATTACAATTTTGTGACATTATCAGTTGATTTTCTTTAATATTTCTCATCCAAAAAATAGATAAAAAGAGATAAAAAATAGTTTTCTAACAGAATGTGTTAATTAAATGTTACGTTATGTTAATTGATAAAGGTAAGTACATGTAAATTGGAACGTTACGTTATCATTGTGCAAAATTCAGGACATGAACTTCTGTTTCTATGAACCCCTTGAATGCTCAGCAGCAGGGATGTCTCTCTTCAGAGTCCAACAGTAATCAGCCATCATGACTGCATCCCAGCGTCCCTGATACCTGGTCTCCATCTCTTTTATGTTCTGATGGAATCGCTCCACCTGCTCATCACTCAGTGATCCCAGATTCTCAGGAAACCTGAAAATTTAGCTCCTTTTGGGGAAAAGGATGTGGAGCATCATCATTAAAACCACACTGGAGGAATCTTTGTCACTGATGTCAGGAACTTCTACAAAGACAGGTACTGGAATTTCATCACAGTGAGCTACAGGACGACG
The DNA here is from genome assembly GCF_009829125.3 of Periophthalmus magnuspinnatus. Lineage (NCBI taxonomy): Eukaryota > Metazoa > Chordata > Actinopteri > Gobiiformes > Gobiidae > Periophthalmus > Periophthalmus magnuspinnatus. The sequence goes on from NC_047136.2 coordinate 21,060,559, forward strand.
TGCTGATTCACGGTCAGGATACTTGAGGCTGCTTCGGTTCTTTCTGTTGATCCCAGTCACATCAATAGCCCAGAAGTAGCTATTGATGTCGGCTCCCTCCAAACCATGGGAATTCCAAACTTCAGACAACTCTTCTTGCCTTTAGTCCACTGACGCAGATACTCGGTGCATGAGTTGCATGCCATGTGTGGCACCCAAGCTTCATCTTGGTCACCAAGTTTAATACCAAAATAAGCATGGTAAGCACGCTTTATGAAACTTGTGACTTGATTCCTGTTAGGAACATTGGTGTATTCACCGCAGATGTAGCAGAATATGTCAGGCTTATTTTTGCAAGATCTTCTAGTCGAAGCCATTTCATTCACTTGTAATATAAAAAAAAAACAATTAGTCATAAGTTGGCACATGCAAAATCTTCAGAATTTGTTTATTGCGAGAAATATAACAGAATTTTGCATCATATGACATGAAAATACTCATACATGTAAACAAAATCGTCCAAAAACAAATATGTAGCTTAGTTCAGAACGTTGACCTGATTGAGCAAAACCAATGTGATTTTTGGATTCAGCACATCAAAATTATCATAAATCACCTAAAAAATCTTAGACAATAAATTTAGTGTTGACCAGTGTTATTTATGTTTTGATTTGTTGTATTGTGATTTTAATGTTTGTCTTATTCTGTAAAACACTTAAATTACTATAAACTGTGTTATACAAATACATTTGCCTTGTCTTTAATGAGCATGTATTTTATTGTTAACTTGCACTGATTAAAAAGTCTACAAACAATAACAACACTTGTAAATGAATTAAATGAGAAAGAAAAGTTTAATGCCATACTGTGGAAAATTTCAGGCAGTGTAAAAACCTCCTGAAAAGTTCCACATTGCCCCTTTAAACATCATAGCATCATTTGGTCATCTTTCCATGTTATATTAGATTTGCAATTAACATTTCAAAGTGTTTCTTGCATCTTTTGTTTGTAATTCAAAACTCCAGTCTGAGTCTTTAAACCAGGAGTGGATCAATCAATCGATATATAAATCCAGAATTTCATATTTCCAGGAATCCAGCCTCTCAAATCCGGTCTGGACATGGGAAGTTTTGTGATCACATTTCTATCTGATCCTAAAATCAAACATCAGAAGAGTTTTAAAGATTACACAGCAGAAACAATGGGCTGTGATGTAAATATTGACGTCATCGTGACGCAGCAGAGGCTCATGGGAAGTGTAGGATTACAAAGACGAAGAGGAGATTTTATAAAAAGGTACAAAGGGAGGAGTGACAATGAAGTGACATCAGCGCGGGACAAGAGGGCTGTGTGTGGCGCAATGCAGTGACGAGAGAGAGAGAAAGACAGAGGGGGAGAAGAGAGACAGAGGGGAGGAAAGAGAGGGAGGGAGAGAAGGGAGAGAAGAAGAGGGGAGGGCGAGGGAGGGAGAGAGAGAGGATGAAAGAGAGAGCAAAGGGGAGGGGTGAGAGAGGAGGAGGAGGAGAGCAGGAGAGGGGGAAATGGGGAAGGAGGAGAGGAAATAAAGACAGGGAGAGGGAGAGAGAAGGAGAGGAAAGGATAGGGGAAAGGGAAGAATGAGAAGAGAGGTATGGGAAGAGGGAGGGAAAGGAAAGGAGGAGAGAGGGAGAGATGAGCAAAAAGAGAGAAGGGAGAGATGAGAGAGAGAAGAAGAGACAGAGGAGGAGAAAAGAGAGAAGAGAGGGGAAGAAGCGAGAGGAGAGGGGGGAAGAGAGCAAGGGAGAGGGGAGGAGAGAGTGAGTAAGGAGGGAAGAGGGAGGAAAGAGAGAGATAGGGAAGGAGATTAAAGAGGGCAGGAGAGAGGAAGAGCGGAAAGAAGAATTGATTAGTTATTTTAACATCGCCAAATGAACTAAGGAACTGTCTGTATCCTGACTCTTACAGTTTGAAAAAAGCTGCTGCTCTCCACCCTCCCATCTGCCCCTGTGTGTCCAGAGTCTTCACCTGCAGATAGAGACACATACGACTGTGTCTCATTCTCAGTTTATGGACAGGCCTCATGTGAAAGAACCTCCAGAACTCACTCACTAAGCTGCAAAGGCTGCACTAGCACTGAGTCATGAGGCTGCAGGTGCTGGGGTTTAGGTAGTGACCATTCAGATCAGAGAGAGGCATTTTAGGTTTAAACCAACTGGATTTAGACACTGGAACTGGTAAACCAAATGAGAGTCATGTGAGGCTCATTCTGCTTTCTAATTGGATAAAAGTCTGGGACCATTATAACAAACAACCATGTCCAATGTTTTTCTAATTAAAAATAAATCAGCGTTACAGTTGTTAACAGTAAAAGTCATATTTAATTTGAACATGTCTACCTTGTAACTCGGGACACAAGATCATGAAATTTGAAATCAAACTCTTACATAAGGTTCATTTGAAAGGTAGAGATTAACCTATATAAAAGTCATTCAATGCATGCACTCTCAGGACAACACCATCATGTGTCTAAGAATAAACGCCATTGAAAAGTATCAGTAGAACTGAAGCTGGAGCCGAGTCCTGACTCCACAGACTAAGAGCTGGAGCCGAGTCCTGACTCCACAGACTAAGAGCTGGAGCCGAGTCCTGACTCCACAGACTAAGAGCTGGAGCCGAGTCCTGAACACTAAATCACTCCTTCAGAATAGCTGTGACTCCAGTGGCTGACATGAACGAGCTCATAAAGACGTGAGAGTTTAATTCACTACAGACGGAGGCCGCAGATAATCAAGGAACATGAAGTCTAAGATTATTACTCAGAATGGAGCATCATCCCATAAATCCAAACCCCAATCTATACTGTTACTGAGCAAGACATTGCATAAACTTTGTCTTTATAAACTGTTTCATTGATATTTATCCTTGTCTGCCTGACAAATCCAGACTGATATCTCTCTGTGTTTTTATACAGTTTGATATCAGTCTGGTCCCCAGATTTTATATCATATTTTAGTGGCAAAACTTTTCTCAAATTCTCCATTGAAATGAATGGGATTCCTGCTTAACCGGACGTCCCACCATGAAGAAAGTGCAGTTTAGTCACATTTAGAGACAAATGAGGGCGGAATAAGGTCAATAATGGTTCTTCTTTTTTAAAGCTTATTTTAAAATGGCTGCTTATGTTGTTTGGTTTATATTGTGATTTTAAAGCATCTTCGCTTTTGTTCTGTAAAGCATTTTGAATTACTTTGTGTATGGACTGTGCTCTATAATAAACCCGCCTTGCCAAAGGTTAAAGGGCCCATATTACCCTGTTTTTTTTGTTTGTTTGTTTTTTATCTCTTTTCTAATGTTGTTCCCTCATCACAACAACAGATCTGGAGTTGTGTTTTGTTTCATTCACACATGTTTAACACACAAACTTGCATATTTAGGCTGAGTTCTCAAATGGAAAACACATGTGGTATGATATCATGTGGTAATACAGGAAGTGCTCCCATGTGTTTTTGAATTCCACACACCTTCAATAGAATCATTTGGAACATTTCAGCCCTGGAATTGTCAAGCTCTACTGAATTAAAGGTAAAAGGAGCTGTTGACTTGAAAAATACCACTTCATGACATCACCAGGTGGAACAGAGCATTTTGAGTTGTGGAGATGTAGACAAACTAACAATAAAGTATATGAATAAGACAAAACAGGTATGTTTTTGAGGAACATAACATTATAATATGGCTAAAAACTGACTAGAGTCAACTCTCTGTAATATAGGACCTTTAAAAGTTTAAAATCTCATAATTTAAAGGCCCTGTGTCCAGTTATTTCCCATGTATTTAAGCAAAATTTGTCACCAGTACAGATATATTGTATAGTAGTTCTTGAGGTCAAAATAAGCATTCTAGTTGTTATTAGCTTTACTGTCACGACAAAACTCCACTCTGGTCTCAGAGTTGTGAAAAGCACTTAGAAACTCATCATGGTGAATAATTAGAATGCTCTGAATGCATAAGGTAAATGAGGAATAACTTTGGACCAATGTAAACTGTTTAAAATGAACTAGTTCTGTTTTTCATGATTTTAAGACGGTAAAAATCATGTACAGACTTTAACCTTATCTCATAGTATAGTTGCTCCTTGTTGTACCGCTCTCTGCCCTGTCTCTCCACCCCCTCTCTCCTCCTCCCCTCTCCCTCTCTCCTGGGTGTGATCCATTGATCCATGTGAAGGTTAGACTCAGCGTTTCGGAGCTCAGGGCCATGTGCATAAATCTGTACACCACTGTGATACTGTGATAATGGTTTATCTCAGGCGCTAAAACATCGATGACAAGGTTCAGGGGGGAAAACGCCACATCTGTGTACTACTGTGCTACTGCGAAATAAATGTACACAAGTAGAAGTACAGGTGTTGTTTTTAGAATATACAGAGATAAAGGAATACGGATCTCAGTATACCTTTATCTCTGTATATTTACGGCTTTAGCTTTGATTACGGCACACATTCACTGTGGTTTCAATAAGCTTCTGTAATGTCAAAAGATTTATTTCCATCCAGTGTTGCATAAATCTTTCTGACGCTGCACAAAGCTTCTCCAGCACATCCCAAAGATTCTCAATGGGGTTAAGGTCTGGACTCTGTGGTGGACAATCCATGTGTGAAAATGATGTCTCATGCTCCTGAACCACTCTGTCACAATTTGAGCCCGATGAATCCTGGCATTGTCATCTTGGAATATGCCCGTGACATCAGGGAAGAAAAAATCCACTGATGGAATAACCTGGTCATTCAGTATATTCAGGTGTCAGCTGACCTCATTGTTTGAGCACAGACTGTTGCTGAACCGAGTACTTATTTGCTTAGTTAAATCCAGGTGGCAACTTTTTTTTTGGCCAGGCTGTGTATTTTTGCAAGAAACTCACATGAAATCACACAATTTTTTGAGAGTAAAAGTAGGGCTTTGCAGTAATCAAATTTTAATTCTAGCACATTTAATTTCTATCAGTCAATGATCAGCTTGAGTGTTTTTAATGGAGAGGCTCAGAGCCAATCCAAAAAGCATGTGCTGTGGGGCACAATTTTTGCTTTAAATTACAATAATAAAATATTTTAAAAGAATAGGAACATAATAGGGAATAGGAAAGTAAAATGTTTAATTCTGATTGACTGATATGAGAAAAAATGTCTTCATTTATTAAAAAAACTGAGCCCCCTCTCTCTGTAACTGCTGCAACAAGCCTCGTCATTTTGGTCTTAAAATGTTCATATTAACCCACTCTACATGATCCTAGTATTTTTATTTTGCTGTTGTTTCTGTAAATTACAATATGGACATTAATAACAAACAAATCAGGTGCCTTCTTTCCAAGGATGCTCCCACTAATGTTAACAACAGGTCTGACTGACAGCATTTGCTAAGCACCCGCTCCCTGCTAAACCAGCGGTGCGGGTGGGAAGGGGTGTTACTTTCAACAGCCTCTCTCTGTATTGGCTCTTTGGTTCCTATGATACTTGTGCTCACAATTTGAAACATGGAACTTGGCTCCAAATTCACCCCTTTAATTGCTAGCAACAATCAGCTTCATTTGACTGGAGCCTAATGCTGTGGGTGACATCACACTCACTTAGTCCACTTCTTTATATAGACTATTAAGATTAAGAGTCAAATACCTAGTTAAAAGAAAGTCTGTAGTAACATTCTACTTCTGCACATAGAGAAGGCAACTGTAAAAAAAATGTAAAATTGCAATAAATATCAGAATATCTAATCTAAATGGAAAATAGTCACATTTTTATATAGTGTTTTTCCGCGTTCAAGTCACTCACAGCGCTTTACATCAAGGAACCACTCACCCGTTCACACACACACACACACACATTCACACACCAGTGCACACAGACACTGGAGGTGAGGTGGGTTAAGTGTCTTGCCCAAGGACACAATGACAATATTCATCTGTTATAGCTGGAATCACACCGCCAACCTGTGGGTCAGTGGATATGACCGCTCAACCAATGATATTTTTTTATGTTCAGAATGGGATTTGAACTGCCAACCTTTGGGTCAGTGGGCAAACACTGAGCTACTCCTATAGGTTTAGGTAAACCTCTCCCTGACAGTTTTCTTGCAGGCTCCACATCTCAGAGGAAAATAGATCCACAAAACCATAACCGCGGCTCTAATGGGCCTGGGCCAAAAGTCAATATGAAGATTGATCAGATTACAGAGACGCCACAGAGTGAGCAGAGCCCAGTGATGTTTCTATCAAAGACATACAAACTGTACGGCTATTTCAGGACCAGGGGTTTGTCTGCTCATCTCTTTAATATTATCATTTCATCTGGACATGGTCCAAGATCTAAATTTGAACTAGGCTTAAAGACAAACCCATTTAAAGTGGCACTATGTAACTTTTCTGATTCAGGGATTGCCACCTGATTGATTCAATACAGATGTTCCACATTAAACTTATTCATCTTGAAGGGGACAAGCGAGTGTCATCACCAGGCCAAGTTACATGCCATATCTGTGGAGAGGAGAGATCCCTTCTCATAGTAAACTATCCATGTTTTTCAATGTATTGCCATGATGTTCCACAGTAAGGCATTAAACATATCAATGATTTACTCAACTACAGGTGTTTTACTGCTAAAAAAAAGAAGAAAGAAACATTGAAAAACAAGCATTCTTATCGACAGTGGGCTTGCCTCTCCACAGATAGAGACAAGCAGGACTATTCATCAGAAAAGTTACATAGTGCAACTTTAATGATCTATTATTTAAAATATATACATAATTAAAACATCCAAATTCTTACCTTTTCTTGTATTCATCCCTCTCTCTTTTCACTTTGGCGAGCACATTGTACAGTGCCCTGATCTCCGGCGTGATGGTGTCTATCTGCACCCCCACTCCATCGGGACAGGCCCAGGGAAGCCCAGACCCAAGACCAAGTCCAGACCCCGAAATCCCGGTCGAGTCCCTGCTGAACCTCCTACTATGATTAAATGACCACATAGTCCCGGGCAAGAACCGCGGAGGAGGGGGTAGGGGACACTTCTCATTCATGTTACTACCAGGACTTTGCAACGGGCTTGTGATATTTAAATTACTGTCAGTAGATAAGTATCGATTTGATTCTAGCAAAGGTGGAGGGTTCAAAGTTGGAGACAGGATGCCCCCGGGTAAGTAGGCGGGGTTGTTGGCGTTTTGTAGCGGGATGTACCCTGGGCGCGTTTGGATAGGGCTAATAAAACCAGTTTGAACGCCCATATCTTTAGTAAGCAACTTCTGCATGTTTTCAATCTTGTTATTGTCTAGCGCCTGTTGCAACTGCTTCTCCAACTGTTTATTTCGACGCTCCAATTCGTGTACTTTGGCCAAGAAACATCTAAAACGTAAATTTAATGTTTTGAGAACACTAATATTGGAACCTAAGTCGTTTCGTAGCGCGGTGGCAGCAGGGGGCGCTCTATGCAAAGGATTGTTAAAATGCAGATAGGCCAAACCGGATGGAGGAAGCGAGTTCAAATCTAGACCGGATAAGTATTCAGGGGCAAAGCTAGAGCTGTCCCCTAAAAAGTAGCTTGGATCTGGGCTAGAGTCGGGTGGTCCTGGTAGGGAGTGGTGGTGCAACGGAGGTGGAGGGGTGAAAAAGTTGCTCTCCCCCAAAATAGGATTCATATTTGAGTAGGAAAATCGGAAGTGCTCAAAATCCGGCATGAACCCTGACGATTGTGTATTCTGCTCCTAAGGTAAAAATTGTATTGGGAATTCTATTTAGAATAGTGAAAAAAAAAAAAAAAAGGGGATTGTTCAGCAGCTTTCTGAAGTTGTAGAGACGAGACTTTGGTGAGTTGCTCGTTTGAAGATCTAAAAACAAGAAGACAACATTGAGTTATTTTATATGTGGTAGAGTACGCTCAGACCCTCACCTCTGCATCTTCTACTCCTCTGACCCTCTCCTCTGAATCCTCTGCACCATTTGACCCTCTCCTCTGCATCTCCTGCTCCATCTGACCTTTTCTTCTGCATCATCTGCTCTGCCTACATTCACCGTCCCTCTTCTGTACCATAGATTCACTCTCCTACCTCTGTACCTAAACTCAAACATCACATTTCATTAAATTAATACTTAACACCTGTTTTAGCAAAGCAATGCATTTCCAAACTACATTTAAGCCAGGTTAAACCCCAGCTCGTATTCCTACTGAGTCACCTCCTCTTCCCTCTTTACAGTTCCATTCAAATTATGACTTTCTTTTATTACCAATAAAACAGCCTCTCTATCCATTAGCCATGCACTCAAGAACCCTGAGCATTTTTACGTTGTCTCTACACTTAAAAATATGAGATACTTCACTGTCACTGCATTTTATAATGAAAAAAAAAAAATGCAAACACTGATGTATAGACCCGTTTATGTTAAAGATGCATGGTGATGTGAGCCAAAATGTTTAGACTTGGATCTTTCACAGTAGATATCACGAAATCAGACACTTGTGTAGGACAGAATGCACTATTTTTGCAACACGAGATTCCACATGATAATCAATATTTGTGCAATAGTGGGCTACTTTGAATAACTCTGCAGCAGCCTGTTCTCTTCAGGATAAGCCAAGCCATTTCTGTGCACACGCTATTTAAGACTACTTTTATGCATATTATAGTGGGGCAAAACAAAATACATTTAGGTGTTTCGTGTTTGCATAAATCTGCCTTAGAATAAATGCAGATGTAAATAACTAACGCAAAAGATCACGTCATTTCAATAGGCTTCCTCAAGGTGACTTCATAAAACCACATCAGCATTTTGTCTGCGGTTTTGTGCACTGAAACGTGAGTCGTATTTGTAAAGAAAAATTCAAAATGAGAAGTTTACCTGTGAGTTTTTGCAAAAAGGCTGAAGTTGTGCGGGAGAAACGTGACGCTCTGTGGGCCTGCGGAGTCCAGCAGCAGTGCAGCAGTGAGGCATAAACACTGCGGCTTTTGAGTTACCGCAATGACCAGAGAAGAGGCGCACTCACTTTAGAGCCGTAATGAACAAAGGAAAGGCGCATTTAGATCTTGGAGAGTTTGCACCAGAACAGGCTTTAGATCCCCGAATGTTTAAAATTGTACTTAAAACTTCAATCCATTTTCCATTGCCATTTTTGAAGCATTGTTATTATTCTACTAATCCAGCCATTCCTAAAGTCTGCTGTGCCATGGCCCCCTATGAATGCAAAGACCACAAGGGGACCCTCTAATAATTTTCACACTATATATATATATATATATATTTAAAAAAAATGTACATGTTAAAACAATATATTCATATGGGCTTAAAACTAATGTAAAGAAATATAAACAAATGTAAGCTTTGAGACCCCTCCAGTGTTCACCAGGGAAATACTGCACTAGTTTAACTGCACTGTATTCTACTTATCTTTATTTTTGTGTCGTAAACTATTCAAAGTTTTTCCTGATATTCTAGTTCTAGGTGATTGATCGAATCAGTCATTCATCTAAAATTTTGCTTGCCCATTTTTGTCCTGTTGGAGCTGAAACACTGGAATTTCCTCATTGTGGTTCAAATAAAGTGCTCTTATCAAATTGTCCAGGGACTGATGTAGTTTCTGCTTAAAAAAAAAGGCAATTTCCAGTTTTCCA